>NC_092286.1:9332043-9432043 GCF_036320965.1 Panulirus ornatus
TTACTTATGGTCTTTTATACAGTCACTTGTGGTCTTTTATACAGTCACTCGTGTTCTTTTATACAGTCACTCGTGGTCTTTTATACAGTCACTCGTGGCCTTTTATACAGTCACTCGTGGTCTTTTATACAGTCACTTGTGGTCTTTTATACAGTCACTCGTGGTCTTTTATACAGTCACTCGTGGTCTTTTATACAGTCACTCGTGGTCTTTTATACAGTCACTCGTGGTCTTTTATACAGCCACTTGTGGTCTTTTATACAGTCACTTGTGGTCTTTTATACAGTCACTCGTGGTCTTTTATACAGTCACTCGTGGTCTTTTATACAGTCACTTGTGGTCTTTTATACAGTCACTTGTGGTCTTTTATACAGCCACTCGTGGTCTTTTATACAGTCACTCGTGGTCTTTTATACAGCCACTCGTGGTCTTTTATACAGTCACTCGTGGTCTTTTATACAGCCACTCGTGGTCTTTCATGTGCTGGGGGGGGGGGTTCTCCCCCCTTCTGATGTTTTCGTACGTGGCTACAGGAAACAAATACAGGAGACTTTCATGGCATACATGGATGCACTACAGTCAGCAGCTGGGAGAGTTGGTTAGGTCAGGTTAGGAGTGTGGTCAGGTGGTCGACGTCTAGATAAGCACCCCCTCATCCCCCTTCCTTCATTGGCTGTTTAAGGTCATTCTTTGGCCAGTTTTCTGCTACGGTGGTGCGAGAAGAGGGGTGGGGGGAGGGGGGAGGGGAGTAGGGAGGGGGTGGGGTGATCGGGGGGAAGGGAGGGTGATGTTTAAGAGACGTGTGTTGAGAGAGAGAGAGAGAGAGAGAGAGAGAGAGAGAGAGAGAGAGAGAGAGAGAGAGAGAGAGAGAGAGAGAGAAAGAGAGAGTCTCTCTCTCCCCGGACTGTCGGAATTATAATAAGAGACAGGAGGAGACAGGCACAGGGAGACAGAAGGAAGGAAGGAAGGAAGGAAGGAAAGAAGAAAGGAAGGAAGAAAGAAGCGTATCCTACCTTTCCCCGCACACACACACACACACACACACACACACACACACACCCACACACACACACACACACACACACACACACACACACACACACACACACACCCACACACACACACACACACACACACACACACACACACACACACACACACACACCTACTCCGACCAGACCCACTGGAGGAGGAGGAGGGAAGTGGAGGGGGGACCCACCATCAGAAGAACACCTGCCCACCAACGCCCACCCACCCACCCTGAGGTAGTCTCTCTCCCCTCCCTCCCCCTACCTACTCAAGTAAGGAGGGGGTCTCTCTCTCTCTCTCTCTCTCTCTCTCTCTCTCTCTCTCTCTCTCTCTTCGCCTCTACAGGTGGAGGGAAGTGGGGGTGAGTAACGAGGCAAGTCACCCACGATCGTCGTCAGCGGAGAGAGGAAAAAAGAGGTTAGCGTCATGAAGGACCTCCTCCTCCTCCTCCTCCTCCTCCTGTCTCAAGAGGACGCCGCCTTACTCTGCTCCTGCGCGTAGATCTGCCGTGCGATGTTACATAACCCCTCCCACCCCCACGAAAGGGTCCCTAGGGTTATATATATATATATATATATATATATATATATATATATATATAGATAGATAGATAGATAGATAGATAGATAGATAGATAGATAGATAGCTTTACATTAGGGAAATTCAATTTCTTTGAGACTAAAGAGCGATCAGAATTAACAAACAAAAATCTTTTGAAATACTTCAAAATAAAAATCACCCTCGCATGTCAAATAAAAAGAAAAAAAACAATGTTTTCTAAAGAATAAAAAAAACAACCCAATGTTTTCTAAAGAATAAAAAAAACAACCCAATGTTTTCTAAAGAATAAAAAAAACAACCCAATGTTTTCTAAAGAATAATAAGTGTGATTTATTTCGAGCGCCTTCAACATGGCTGGGAGACACGTACATCCCAAAGTGATGTAGATGGTTCCAGCACACACACGACCTTGTGGCACCAACGTAAACAAAGAGGGTCACGTGACCGGCCCCCCCCCCCTCCTCTCTCTTTTTGGTGGGGGGAGGGGGGAGGTCGCGGTGGTTCTCGCCTTCCTAATTGTCCCTCATTGTTGTTATTATAGCCCCATTTACCCCCCCTTCTCCCCCTTCCTCCCCACGCCCCCCCCCCCCCCCACCTTGCCGCTACCAGCTGCCCTGGGAGAAGGGCTGGTGGTGGGAAGAGTAGATTAGGGGGGAGGGGGTGTGGGGGAGGGAGAGGAATGTAGCGTAGGGCAGGGGGAAAAATCTAGGGGAGGAAGGGGAAGAGTTGAAGGGGTAGGGGTAAGGGGGGTACGAAGGACAGGGGTAAAGGGAAGGTTGGGGAGGGAGGTGGTGAGGGAGGGGATGGGAAAGATAGGTGGAGGGGTGAGGAAGACAGGTGGAGGGGTGAGGAAGACAGGTGGAGGGAGGGGGGAAGACAGGTGGAGGGAGGGGAAGACAGGTGGAGGGAGGGGGGAGACAGGTGGAGGGGTGAGGAAGACAGGTGGAGGGAGGGGGAGACAGGTGGAGGGAGGGGGAAGACAGGTGGAGGGGTGAGGAAGACAGGTGGAGGGAGGGGGAAGACAGGTGGAGGGAGGGGGAAGGCAGGTGGAGGGAGGGAGAAGGCAGGTGGAGGGAGGGGGAAGACAGTTGGAGGGGTGAGGAAGACAGGTGGAGGGAGGGGGGAAGACAGGTGGAGGGAGGGGAAGACAGGTGGAGGGGTGAGGAAGACAGGTGGAGGAGCGAGGAAGACAGGTGGAGGGGTGAGGAAGACAGGTGGAGGGGTGAGGAAGACCGGTGAAGGAGCGAGGAAGACAGGTGGCGGAGCGAAGAAGACAGGTGGAGGAGCGAGGAAGATAGGTGGAGGGGTGAGGAGGACAGGTGGCGGAGCGGCGAGGAAGACAGATGGAGGGAGGGGTATCTTGGGTTTTAAAAAAAAAAATAGATAAACCTGTCTTCCTCTTCACGTATTCTATGTCATTAAAGTTAGACAGATTTCTTCTATATCTTTTTTTCATGTTTTACAACATAGCAAAGTAATAATAATTCTTCGATTTACGAAGCACGAGGCTAATATGTAAATCAAGAGACATTATCTACTCGATAGACTGATAGAAAGTAGATAAGAAGTAGATAGCTAAGTTGTCGTGTATGGACGAAGGATGGGACACGATCCAATGGAAACGACATATTTTGTGAAGGATTCATCCATTCAAGGAATTTTTTTATTTACAAACTTTGGGTTAAGGAAGTTGTGGGTAGGATGGCGGGAGAGAGTAGATGGGTAGATACCTCTGGGACGATAGATGAGGGACCTAACCCAATGAGGGACAGTAGCTGGATAGATAGTCCATCAATAGATAGAAAACCAAAGTATCCCACGCAAGGTATGTTATCCCTGTGATATGCAAATTAAAATATTTGCATATCCGTCCTGCTTTATTTTTTAAGATTATTTTTGAATTGTTTTTCTTCCAGTACAATGTAAATGCTTTGATAGAATCAAAGAACCATACCAGAAGGACAGATAACACAAGACCCTGATGGTCTATGACGAGGTTATCTGCTGGAGGACAGTACATGAGAAGGACAGATAACACAAGACCTGATGGTCTATGACCAGGTTATCTGCTGGAGGACATAGACAGACACATTATCGAAGGGCGCCAGGCCCTTTCAGACCACTTGGCTTATAAAGGGGTTTAATAATAACTTGTTTTTGATATAAAAAAAAAGGATAAAAAGAGATTAGAGGAAAAAAAAATAGTACTAATAGCTGGAGTAATCAGAGGCTGTTTGACCAAAAGCGACTATTGATTAGCAGAGATAAGAACCAGAGATTACGTCACGCAGACGACCAATTATCCGATAGCCTCCTCCTCCTCCTCCTCCTCCTCCTCCTCCTCCTCCTCCTCCTCCTCCTCCTCCTCCTCCTCCTCCTCCTCCTCCTCCTCCTCCTCCTCCTCCTCCTCCTCCTCCTCCTCCTCCTCCTCCTCCTCCTCCTCCTCCTGTCTCAAGAGGACGCCGCCTTACTCTGCTCCTGCGCGTAGAGCTGCCGTGCGATGTTACATAACCCCTCCCACCCCACTCATTCCTCTCCCCACCCCACTCATTCCTCTCCCCACCCCACTTCTTCTCTCCCCACCCCACTCATTCCTCTCCCCACCCCACTCATTCCTCTCCCCACCCCACTTCTTCTCTCCCCACCCCACTTCTTCCTCTCCCCACCCCACTCATTCCTCTCCCCACCCCACTTCTTCTCTCCCCACCCCACTTCTTCTCTCCCCACCCCACTCATTCCTCTCCCCACCCCACTTCTTCCTCTCCCCACCCCAC
This sequence comes from Panulirus ornatus, assembly GCF_036320965.1. NCBI lineage: Eukaryota > Metazoa > Arthropoda > Malacostraca > Decapoda > Palinuridae > Panulirus > Panulirus ornatus. Next base: position 9,336,408 of record NC_092286.1, read on the forward strand.
TTCTTCCTCTCCCCACCCCACTTCTTCCTCTCCCCACCCCACTTCTTCCTCTCCCCACCCCACTTCTTCCTCTCCCCACCCCACTTCTTCCTCTCCCCACCCCACTCATTCCTCTCCCCACCCCACTCCTTCCTCTCCCCACCCCACTTCTTCTCTCCCCACCCCACTTCTTCTCTCCCCACCCCACTTCTTCTCTCCCCACCCCACTTCTTCTCTCCCCACCCCACTTCTTCTCTCCCCACCCCACTTCTTCTCTCCCCACCCCACTCATTCCTCTCCCCACCCCACTTCTTCTCTCCCCACCCCACTCCTTCCTCTCCCCACCCCACTCATTCCTCTCCCCACCCCACTTCTTCCTCTCCCCACCCCACTCATTCCTCTCCCCACCCCACTCATTCCTCTCCCCACCCCACTCCTTCCTCTCCCCACCCCACTTCTTCTCTCCCCACCCCACTTCTTCTCTCCCCACCCCACTTCTTCTCTCCCCACCCCACTTCTTCTCTCCCCACCCCACTCATTCCTCTCCCCACCCCACTCATTCCTCTCCCCACCCCACTTCTTCTCTCCCCACCCCACTTCTTCTCTCCCCACCCCACTCCTTCCTCTCCCCACCCCACTCATTCCTCTCCCCACCCCACTTCTTCCTCTCCCCACCCCACTTCTTCTCTCCCCACCCCACTTCTTCTCTCCCCACCCCACTTCTTCTCTCCCCACCCCACTTCTTCTCTCCCCACCCCACTCATTCCTCTCCCCACCCCACTCATTCCTCTCCCCACCCCACTCATTCCTCTCCCCACCCCACTTCTTCCTCTCCCCACCCCACTTCTTCTCTCCCCACCCCACTTCTTCTCTCCCCACCCCACTTCTTCTCTCCCCACCCCACTTCTTCTCTCCCCACCCCACTTCTTCTCTCCCCACCCCACTTCTTCTCTCCCCACCCCACTTCTTCTCTCCCCACCCCACTTCTTCTCTCCCCACCCCACTCATTCCTCTCCCCACCCCACTTCTTCTCTCCCCACCCCACCTTTCCCCCCCCCCCACCATTTCCCCCCCACCCCACCCTTCCCTTTCCCCCCCCCACCCCCTTTCCCCCCCCTCCCCCCCCTTCCTCCCCCCCCCATCCCCCCTCCCCCCCCCCTTTTTCCCCCCCCCCCATCCTTCCTCTCCCCCCCACTTTTTCCTCCCCCACCCCACCCCCTTTCCCTCCCCCCCCCTCCCTTTCCCCCCCCACCCCCCTTTCCCCCCCCCCCCCTCTTTCCCCCCCCCCCCCCTTCTCTCCCCCCCCCCTTCCCCCCCCCCTTTTTCCTCCCCCCCCCACCACCCCCCTCCCCCCCCCCCCCCCCCCCCCCCTTCTCCCCCACCCCCCCATTTCCCCCCCCCCCACCCCCCCCCCCCCTTTTTCCCTCCCCCCCCCTTCCCCCCCCCCCCCCCAAACCTTCCCCCCCACCCCCCTTTCCTTCTCCCCCCCCACCCTTCCCCACCCCCTTTTTCCCCCCCCCCCCCATTTTTCCCTCCCCACCCCACCCCCCCCACCCCCTTTTTCTCTCCCCCCCCACCTTTTCCCCCCCCCCCTTTTTCCTCCCCCCCCCCCACCCCTCCCCCCCCACCCCTCCCCCACCCCCTTTTTCCCCCCCCCCAAACCCCCTCTTTCCCTCCCCAAACCCCCCCCCTCCCCACCCCACCTTTTCCCCCCCCCCCCCCCCCCACCCCCCCTTTTCCCCCCCACCCCCTCCCTTTCCCCTCCCCCCCCCTTTTTCCTCCCCACCCCCCAATTTCCCCCCCCCCCCCCCTCCCCCCCCACTTTTTCCCCCCAAAACCCCCTTCTTCCTCCCCCCCCCCTCCTTCCCTCCCCACCCCACCCCTCCCCCCCCCTTTTTCCTCCCCACCCCTTTTTCCCCCCCACCCCCTTTTTCCCCCCTCCCCACCCCCCCTTCCCCCCCCCCAAATCATTCCCCCTCCCCCCCCCTCCCCCTTCCCCCTCCCCACCCCCTTCCCCTTCCCCACCCCCCTTTTCCCCCCACCCCCTTTTTCCCCCCCCCCCCTTTTTCCTCCCCCCCCCACCCCCCCCCCCCCCCAAACCCCCCTCCCCCCCCACCTTTTCCCCCCCCCCTTTTTCCCCTCCCCCCCCCCCCCCCCCCCCACCACCCCCCCCCCCACCTTCCCCCCCCACCCCACTTTTTCTCCCCCCCCCCTTTTTCCCCCCCCCCCCCCCCCTCACCTCTCCCCCCCCCCCCACCCTCCCCACCCCCCCCTTCCTCCCCCCCCCACTTTTTCCTCCCCCCACCCCACTTCTTCTCTCCCCACCCCACTTCTTCCTCTCCCCACCCACTCTTCATCTCCCCACCCCACTCATTCCTCCCTCCCCCCCCTCTCCTCCCCCACCCACCCTTCTCCTCTCCCTCCCCACACTCTTCCTTCCCTCCCCAACTTCCTCCTCCCCACCACTCTTCCTCTCTTCCCACTCTCTCCCTCCCCTCTCACCTTCTCCCCACCCTCTCCTTCTCCCTCTTCCCCACTCTCTTCCCACTCCACTCCTCTCCTCCCACACTCTCCCTCTCTTCCCACACTCTCCCTCTCTTCCCACACTCTCCCTCCCTCCACACTCCTCTCTCCCTCCCTTCCCTCCTATCCCTCATCCCCTTCCCACACTCTCCTCTCTCCCTCCCTTCCCACACTCTCCCTCCATCTCTCCCCCACTTCCTCTCCTCCTCCCTCCCACACTCTCCATCTCCACACACACAACCTCTCCCCTCCCTCCCTCACTCCTTCTCCTTCCCACACTTCTTTCCCTCCCCTCTCCGCTCTCTCCACCATACCTCCCCACACTCACTCTCCCCCCCTCCCTTTCCTTCCCACACCTCTCCTTTCCCTCCCCTCCCACACACTCTCCACCATACCTCCCCACACTCACTTCCTCCCCTCCCTCTCCTTCCCACACTTCTCCTTTCCCTCCCCTCACCACACACTCTCCACCATACCTCCCCACACTCACTCTCCCCCCCTCCCTCTCCTTCCCACACTTCTCCTTTCCCTCCCCTCCCACACACTCTCCACCATACCTCCCCACACTCACTCTAACGCAGTAGCAATTTGATAAAATCGGCGGGCGGGCGGGCGGGCGGGAGGAGGCTCCTCCTCCTCCTCCTCCTCCTCCGCCACTCGTTCATTATGTTTTCCCGCCATTAATGGTCGACGCATTATCAGCTGACTGTGCCCCCGGCGTTGCTCGCCCCCGTCCACCAGGAACAGCAAACGTCACGCCTTTACTAAACCTGTACAATAATATTATTTCGATTTATTTGTTCCTACAGATAAAGATAAACAAGATACGAGTGCTCGGTGTTAAGAAAAATGTTGTGTTGGTGTATTTCGACCGTTTCTTGTCGGGGTTGCGATCGTCTTTTGTTTATCTGTTTATGATGCAGTTTGGCGCCAAAAAAAAAAAGAAATGAAAATAATGGTTGCGATTGTGATGAAGACGTTTGTTGATTGTAATATTTTGCTGTCATCGTAAATGTTCGTAACTTATGTCTTAACTGGCATTGAGAATGATGATAAAAATATTAATAGTTTTTGTTGTGTGTGTGTGTGTGTGTGTGTGTGTGTGTGTGTGTGTGTGTGTGTGTGTAAAACCTTTAAGTTAAATATGTAAATATATGTAAATATGCAAATAGTATCTTACACTTGTATCCCATCGTCATACACCAACGAATTATTCCAGTCAATTCCACGATTATCACAAAGGTCCTTCGTGGTTTGTACTTACCCTCCCTTACCTAGAGCAGCGAAGAGAATCGAACTTGGGTACTGGAATGATCGGTTCTCTCCTGGCCTGACCATTCACCCACTGCCTTACCGCGAACCACCCGTTAGCAATGGAGTAATTATTGAATTATCTTCACTCATTGCCATAACAGCGTTAAGATAAGAGTGGATATTCGAGAGGTAGTTTGTATAGATGTTTATAAATCTAGGCATGGTGTTCCCGTACTCCGCCCCGCAAAGGGTTACGGCGCGAGCGAGAGGTCACACCGGCGAGGCTGCTCACCATCGGCTGTGTAACGGAAGGAGGGCCAAACCTTACTCGGCTCCTGCGTGGAGCGCAGCATCGAAACTGCAGACACTCCGTATGAGACCAGCTCAGACGAACATGAGTGTTTTATCATTTCTGTGATCAAGAAAAAAACTTTGATTTTTCATCAAATTTACAAGTGGAAGCATACAAAAAATTACCTTCATTTCAATCTTTTGTAAATATGAAAAAAAACACAGTATTTACTGTCATTTACAATACGTGATACACAGGGAAAAGGTAACAATAATTGAAAGACCACAACATATCTGATTTATTAGAGTCAAACATATGGCGTTTAAAGAAATATTAGGATTAAACTCTTTTTCATCTATACCATGTCGGGTGGATAGGCTACCCTCACACATCCCTGTACTGGATAGACACACGACCCGCCCTTGGATAGGCATGGCGAGGCTAGGGCGACCTCTCAAACAAAGACTAGGCCAGTGGGCCATATATATATATATATATATATATATATATATATATATATATATATATATATATATATATATATATATATATATATATATTCCTTTAAAGCCGTAGTGGCTGCCAAACAGCTCAACCACGGCGGATAAACGAGCTGTTCGCCAGCAGCCGGTGGGGCGAGTAGGTAGCCGCCCAGCCCGCCCCACTTCTGAGCCGACGGAGGGAACAATATGGCAAACAAGTGAAGGTCTGGAGTTGGCCAACCAACTCCCACACACACACACACACACGCACACCTCCTTCAGGGGGTTATAGTAGAGGTGACGGCATCAGATACGGGCCAGCCAGGCTAGTAATGGCCAGCGCTGGGTGTGGGAGAGGAGGGAGAGGAGAGAGCGGCCAGTTGGCGGGACGGCGTCCAAATGACGCCACAGCGGCCGGGCGATGACGGCTAATTTGCGCCAGCACTTAGCGCCACCAGCACGCCCGCCTCCCTCCGCTCCCTCCCCAGCCCATGGTGGCAGAACTTGTTGACCGTGACAAATGGGGAATTTCCATTTTATATTATTATAAGTTGATTGAAAATTATTATTAATTATTACACTGTGTTTATTCATTTATTTAATTGTTTTTTTTTCCCTAGGGGGAGGTCCTGGTACAATGTTGATGGTGGCGCAAATTATCATTATTATTATTATTGTTATTATTTTTACGTAAGTGTTTGTAAAACTTGTAGTTTTATCATTTGTCATTTTTTTTGATGTGGGAATAATTTAGAGCAGGAAGCATGGGAATGTGTTTATATGTGGGTACTCTGTGTGGATGAGGAAATGTGTATATGTGAGAGGAATTTGTGTATCAAAGGGATTATATATATATATATATATATATATATATATATATATATATATACCTTCTTGATGTGTATTTTGAGGTGTATAAGTGTGAAGTGTTTATATACGTAGGAAGTTTATATATATATATATATATATATATATATATATATATATATATATATATATATATATATATATATATATATATAAAGTATTCTATATACGTATAACCTTTGACCTGATCCTCAGGGATAAGGTCAAAGAAGGACCCTACTTCATATTCAAAAGTCGTACCGTCGTGCTTAAGGGTCGTATCATTTGCTCAAGCGTCGTACGTCATCGTCTTCAAGGGTCGTACGTACCATCTTGCTTAGGGGTCGTACGTCATCTTTTCAAGGGCGTACATACCGTGTTGTTCAAGGGCCGTACGTCATCTTTTCAAGGGTCGTACATGCAATCTTGCTCAGGGGTCGTACGTCATCTTTTCAAGGGTCGTATATGCAATCTTGCTCAGGGGTCGTACATACCATCTTGCTCAGGGGTCGTAGGTCATCTTGCTCAGGGGTCGTACGTCATCTTGCTCAGGGACCATACATACCATCTTGCTCAGGGGTCGTACGTTCATCTTTTCAAGGGTCGTACATACCATCTTGCTCAGGGTGTCGTATGGTCGTAGGGCTGTACCGTCCCTCTGAGAGGGGGGCGTGGGGTCGTACCACCATCTTGCCTCGAAGGGTCGTTTTCCGACTTGCACTTGGAGGTCGTACCATCGATCTCAAGATGAGGGTTGAACAAGGTGTTAGAAAGTGAGTTTGTCCCTCACAACCACGACCTCCTCCCCCATCGCCTGCAGCAGACGAGACGTGTCGGCAATATAACAAGGGTAGTCAAACGTCATAGTAGACCAACGGATCCATTTGGACGCTCCAGAGAAACCATTTGTCTCGTGTAAATAAACCCAAAGAAGGCCCTTTTCTGTGTAAATGAACCCAAAGAAAACCATCGTCTGTGTAAATAAACCCAAAGCAAACCATCGTCTGTGTAAATAAGCCCAAAGAAAGCCATTTTCTGTGTAAATAAACCCAAAGTAAACCATCGTCTGTGTAAATAAACCCAAAGAAAGCCGTTTTCTGTAAATAAACCCAAAGAAAGCCGTTTTCTGTGTAAATAAACCCAAAGAAAACCATCGTGTGTAAATTAATCCAAAGCAGCCCATTTTCTGTGAAAATAAATCAAAAGGGAACCATTGTTTGTGTAAAAGTTGTGTAAATAAACCAAAAATAAAACGTTGTCTGTATAGATACAACGAAAGAAAACCATTGTCTGTGTAAATAAAACCAAAGGAAAACCATTGGCTGTGTAAATAAAATCTGCTGGTGCAAATAGCGACAAAGTATAAAAAAAAAAAAAAATATATATATATATATATATATATATATATATATATATATATATATATATATAGAGAGAGAGAGAGAGAGAGAGAGAGAGAGAGAGAGAGAGATGAGAAAGATTTGCAGAAATGTAGAGAGAAATATAGACACGTGCAATCTCAAATGTGACCAATTGTTTACTGTACTGCGCGTGCGCGCGCGCGCGCGTGTGTGTGTGTGTGTGTGTGTGTGTGTGTGTGTGTAGTTAGGTGTTATTGTATCGTTATTGTTGTTACCACAGTATTTCTCTCCGTTGTCAGCCAACCCCTTCCCCCCCGCCAGATCCACCCCCCTCCCCCATATACCCCAAATCCATCAACCCCCCCCACACCTCACCCCCCCCCCCACCCCAAACTATGTCGTCGGGTGATTCCATCTGTAGTAGTAGTTCGCTCGCCACGACACCCTCCCACAACCACCCTGGGTCGTCACGGCCTCTTAACCACCCCACCCCAACCCCCCATTCCGTCAGGGGTCGTCCCCCAGCTGGTCCAGGCCTAATCACAGCAGGGGTCCTTCAGCGGAATTTCCGATCTAACTTTTACGACCGTTTTCTGTAATGAGAAGAGGACAAAAAAAGAAAACGGATGAAAAAAAAAATACCTAATACATTCTCATTGAAAGAAAATGTAATTTTAAGATGAATTCTACGATTATCACTTGTCTAATTAACACCATCATTACTCTAGGTCTGAGATTTCCCTAAATATGTAAACACGTCGTGGAATTAATCACCTAATGACCTTATTTATAATTAGTCTTCCCAGCATCAGCTGATGCCTTAGTGTATATTAGGTCATTAGGAAGGACACATGACCTGTCACATGACCTGGCTTTCCCTCCCAGGTCCAGAGATGACCTGGCTTGATGAAGTTCAAGTCTCGTCAACCTCTAGGACCTGAACATTATTAGAAAACGAATCAGTACGATAACTCAGGTTGTTGACGATGTGGTTGTTAAAGGGGAGGTGGTGTAGGTGTGTGTGAGGGTGTGGTTGTTAAGGGGAGGTGGTGTAGGGGTGTGTGTGAGGGTGTGGTTGTTAAGGGGAGGTGGTGTATGTGTGTGTGAGGGTGTGGTTGTTAAGGGGAGGTGGTATAGGTGTGTGTGAGGGTGTGGTTGTTAAAGGGAGGTGGTATAGGTGTGTGTGGGGGTGTGGTTGTTAAGGGGAGGTGGTGTAGGTGTGTGTGTGAGGGGTGTGGTTGTTAAGGGGAGGTGGTGTAGGTGTGTGTGAGGGTGTGGTTGTTAAGGGGAGGTGGTGTAGGTGTGTGTGAGGGTGTGGTTGTTAAGGGGAGGTGGTGTAGGTGTGTGTGAGGGTGTGGTTGTTAAGGGGAGGTGGTATAGGTGTGTGTGAGGGTGTGGTTGTTAAGGGGAGGTGGTGTAGGTGTGTGTGAGGGTGTGGTTGTTAAGGGGAGGTGGTGTAGGTGTGTGTGAGGGTGTGGTTGTTAAGGGGAGGTGGTGTAGGTGTGTGTGAGGGTGTGGTTGTTCAGGGGAGGTGGTGTAGGTGTGTGTGAGGGTGTGGTTGTTAAGGGGAGGTGGTATAGGTGTGTGTGAGGGTGTGGTTGTTAAGGGGAGGTGGTGTAGGTGTGTGTGAGGGTGTGGTTGTTAAGGGGAGGTGGTGTAGGTGTGTGTGAGGGTGTGGTTGTTAAGGGGAGGTGGTATAGGTGTGTGTGAGGGTGTGGTTGTTAAGGGGAGGTGAGGTAGGTGTGAGGCAATTTGGTTGTTAAGGGAGGTTGTGAAGGTGTGTGTGACGGTGTGGTTGTTAAGAGGAGGTTGTGCAGATGAGTGTGTGACGACTTTGAGTAGGTTGTGCAGGTGGATTGGGCAGGTTGTGCAGGTGGATTGAGTAGGTGGTGCAGGTGGATTGGGTAGGTTGTGCAGGTGGATTGGGTAGGTTGTGCAGGTGGATTGGGTAGGTGGTGCAGGTAAATTGGGTAGGTGGTGCAGGTGGATTAGGTAGGTTGTGCAGGTGGATTGGGTAGGTGGTGCAGGTGGATGGGGCAGGTGGTACAGGTGGATTAGGCAGGTGGTGCAGGTGGATTGGGCAGGTGGTACAGGTGGATTACCTTCTTCCTGTAGGCGGCGGCCAGGGCGTTGACGACGGAGGAGCCAAATGCCTCGTAATCCGTCTGCAGCTGGTGAATGTGTTGCCTGGCGCGCCCGAGGCTGTCGGCGATGCTCGCTCCGCCTTCCTCCTCCTGCTGGAGGAAGGCGGCCACGGCGTGCTCCACCTCCAGGAGCGCCTCCAGGGTGGCTGTCATCTCCCGCCGCGCCTCCTGCCGCTGCTCGGCTGTCACCAGGCTAATGACGCTGGCCAGGAAGCCGCTGGCACCTTCCATGCGGCAGATCAGCGCCCCGTTGGCCGCCAGGATGTCCGTCGCCTGCGTGGCCTCCTGCGGGTGGGGAGGGACATGGCCGAGGTGAGAGGCGAAGTGCGCGGGTGGGAGGGAGGGACATGGTCGAGGTGAGAGGCGAAGTGTGCGGGTGGGAGGGACATTGTCGAGGTGGGAGGGAGGGACATGGCCGATGTGAGAGGTGGAAGTGAGCGGGAGGGAGGGACATGGTCGAGGTGAGAGGCGAAGTGTGCGGGTGGGAGGGAGGGACATGGCCGAGGTGAGAGGTGGAGTGTCCTATACTCACCACCACCACCATCACCACCACGTCTCGTGCACCACCACCACGTCTCGTGCACCACCATCACCACCACGTCTCGTGCACCACCACCACGTCTCGTGCACCACCACCACCACCACGTCTCGTGCGAGCCACACTGTGTGCACGGGTCGCCTGGTCAACGTCGAGCGACCAGGCGACCCGGAGATCATCTCGGTCCCTTTCACCTGTTTTGACGTTTAGGTGAGTGATTTTGGAGCTTAGGTGAGTGATTTTGAAGCTTAGGTGAGTGATTTTGAAGCTTAAGTGAGTGATTTTGATGCTTAAATGAGTGATTTTGACGCTTGAATGAGTGATTTTGACGCTTGAATGAGTGATTTTGACGCTTAGATGAGTGTTTTTGACGCTTAGATGAGTGATTTTGACGCTTAAATGGGTGATTTTGACGCTTAAACGAGTGATTTTGACGCTTAAATGAGTGACGCTTAGATGATTGTTTCACTCATAAGTGTTTCACTGTGTAAGGGAGGCAACGCGCTGCTCATTCGTGAAAACAAGGTCGTTAGCAATGTGGAATGACTGACCATTACGATTATGGTGTCGTGAAGGGTAACATTAATAATTACGTCCAGACTTAACCTTGGCCAGAAATTACGTCCAGACGTAAGCTTGGCCAGAAATTACGTCCAGACGTAAGCTTGGCCAGAAATTACGTCCAGACGTAAGCTTGGCCAGAAATTACGTCCAGACGTAAAAGCTTGGCCAGAAATTACGTCCAGACGTAAAAGCTTGGCCAGAAATTACGTCCAGACGTAAAAGCTTGGCCAGAAATTACGTCCAGACGTAAAAGCTTGGCCAGAAATTACGTCCAGACGTAAAAGCTTGGCCAGAAATTACGTCCTTTGCGTCACTCTAGCCTGGAAATTATATACACCTGATTCCTCCTCCTCCTCCTCCTCCTCCTCCTCCTCCTTCTCTTAGACGTATAACTTACTCTCCTACTGTCCACAGCGCTCTCAGATCTGGGTTGCGACCCGCTTCGACAAGGGACGTAAGAGTCTGTGAGCGGCTGGCGGTGCCGATCGAACCGATACAAGCCGAACGACCCGATACGAGATGATATGTATATATCAATATACCTTCCTCACTCTCTCGGTGGAGTCGTGAGACGACCTAAGTCTTCCCAGTACGACCACCATCCCCCTTGCCACCGACACGTCCCTACGACCACTACGACTACTGTTACCCCTTAAAATACCGTCCGTACGACCACCACCCGCCCACTTCCACCCACACACACACACACACACACACACACACACCATACACACACATCCACGCCCGTCACCTTAAGGGCGTTGGCAGCCACGACCACGTCCCGGAGCAGCTCCGTCACCAGCTGCGAGACCAGGCCGCTCTTGACGACGTCGCCGCAGTAGGTGCCGTGGGAAATGTCGACGCCCCACAACGACTCCGCCTGGGGGACGACGCCCGTCGTCCCGTCCAGCAGGTCTAGGAGGCCGGCCAGGGTCCCCTTCACCACCAGTATGGTGGCCGAGGCGTTCCTCAAGACAGCTAGGGTCTCGTCTGCCTTCGCCGCCTCCACCCTCAGCCTCGCCAGTAGGCCCGAGGCCCTGGCGATCTCCGACCCCAGCTCGTCCTGCGTCAGGTCGCTCCGGTCCAAGGGCGCGGCTGGGGTCGTCGCCAGCACGGCCCTGAGGGCGACGCTGGCGCTCTCACCGACCTCGTCTGAAGCAGGAGAGAAAAAAATGGTCGGTTTATATCTGGGGTCAGTTGTACCGTCTGTCGTCTATATCTGGGTCCGCTGTACCGTCTGTCGTCTATATCTGGGTCCGCTGTACCGTCTGTCGTCTATATCTGGGTCAGCTGTACCGTTTGTTGTCTGTATGTGGGTCAGCTGTACCGTCTGTCGTCTATATCTGGGTCCGCTGTACCGTCTGTTGTCTGTATGTGGGTCAGCTGTACCGTCTGTTGTCTGTATGTGGGTCCGCTGTACCGTCTGTCGTCTATATCTGGGTCCGCTGTACCGTCTGTTGTCTGTATGTGGGTCATATGTACCATCTATCGTCTATATTTTTGCTCTGTCGTCTATCGTGAATATCATAGTTTTCTGTCGCGTCTTACCGTCTAAATCTGGGTCATTTATACTGTCTCTCGTCTGTATCGAAGCTAAGTGGACGGTCCATATTCTCTCACAGTCCGCATATACAATCTCTTGCTGTCTACTTATATAGCTATAAGTATATAGCATCCATCTATCAGTATATCTCTGTATCTAATCTAACATAAAGACATATGTATATATGTATGTTTGTTTTCTGTCTGTCTGTCTGTCTGCCTGTTTCTATCTCGTCTCTCTGGTCGTCTGTTTATTTCTTCGTCTGTCCGTCTGTTTATTTCTTCGTCTGTCCGTCTGTTTATTTTTTCGCTTGTCCGTCTGTTTATTTCTTCGTCTGTCCGTCTGTCTATTTCTTCGTCTGTCTGTCTGTTTATTTCCTCGTCTGTCAGTCTGTTTATTTCCTCGTCTGTCCGTCTGTTCATTTCTTCGTCTGTCTGTCTGTTTATTTCTTCGTCTGTCCGTCTGTTCATTTCTTCGTCTGTCCGTCTGTTTATATTTTCGCTTGTCCGTCTGTTTATTTCTTCGTCTGTCCGTCTGTTTCTCATACGTGTTACCGTCAGGGTGAGAAATGGAGATCATAAAACATTTATTGACAGCCTCTCGCTCTCTCTGCTTCATCTCACAATTTCTCTCAGGCTCACGTCGGTCGCTGTCCCCTCCTTCAGGAGAGAGAAGCCTTTATGGAGGCTGTTAAGGAGAACGGGATATACACAGGAGGCTGAAAGTAGTGTTGGGACCAGCGGAAGAGGAACGAGTCTGGGGGTGAGCCAACTAAACTAGTTTTAATCTCACACTCGAAATTAGCTCACCCTTGACACGACTTATACCCTTGAAAGTACCTCCTCCTTGACATGACTTACCCTTGAAAATACCTCCTCCTTGGCACGACTTACCCTTGAAAATACCTCCTCCTTGACACGACTTTCACTTGAAATGACTCGCCTTAGACACAAAGGTCCCTCTTGAGGCAACCCCTCCTTGACGTGGCTAACTCATCCTTGAAATACCTCGCCCTCAACGCGACCTGCCGTTAACTCGCCCTTGACACATTTTAGCTCCCTCCTCAGCCAACCCACCCTCGAGGAAAACGAAGCCACACTTGATATAACTCACCCTCGGGTATGCGTAGGGGCAGCAAGCCCTCCAACAGCCTTAGCCTCATGTTGGTGTGGTAGAGACGACTCTCCATCTCCGTCAGGAGGTGGTCGACCCTGTCATCCAGCGGGGAGCTTCCCATACTGTCACCGGGGTCTCCTCCCGACCACACATTGCCGAAGGCGTCGTCGATGCACTGCAGCTCCCGCACGGTCCGCTCCAGGTCCTCCACGCTGCTGCCCGCGGGGTCCATGGCCTCCGTCAGGGCGTCGAAGTGGTATACGAGGGTTGGGATGAGTTCGGCAGGAGGAGGAACCTCCTCCTCCTCCTCCTCCTCCTCCCCGTCCTCGTCGTCCTCCTCCAGCCCCTTCGTCAGGTTGCACGCGCTCCTCCCCTGAGCTAGACTCCCCCCCACCTGCACCTGAGGTAAGGAATTGCGATGGTCACTGGAAAATGGGGGACGTCCCACTTGGCCGGTCTACCTATATCATATATACGGACGAGAGATATCGAGTGTCAGCGCCATCTATGATCCTGCGTCGGAAACGTGAAAAGGTCGCGTCTTACTGTGTTGTGAGGCGTTGACCTTGCAATTACCGGTCGTAATTACCGGGGATGATGGATGGCGCACATCTGCTGTGCTATTTCATGGGAAGAACACCTGCCTGGGTGTTGGGAGACAGGTGTATCGTGATCTTAGATCGAGAGTATCAAGAGTATACATACCCCAGTATACACAGTATACATACCCCAGTATACACAGTATACATATCCCTGAAACAGTATACGTAATTCTGGATACACAGTATACATACTCAGTATACACAGTATACATATACAGTATACATACCCAGTATACACAGTATACATATTCCTGGAACCGTATACGCACCCCTGGATACACAGTATACATACCCAGTATACACAGTATACATATCCCTGGAACAGTATACGCACCCCTGGATACACAGTATACATACCCAGTATACACAGTATACATATTCCTGGAACCGTATACGCACCCCTGGATACACAGTATACATACCCAGTATACACAGTATACATATCCCTGGAACAGTATACGCACCCCTGGATACACAGTATACATACCCAGTATACACAGTATACATATCCCTGGAACAGTATACGCACCCCTGGATACACAGTATACATACCCAGTATACATATCCCTGGATCAGTACACACCCCCAGTACATCCCCCCCCCCCAGTACACACCCCCAGTACACACCCCTCAGCCTGGTACTCACGCCCTCTCCGTAGTACAGGTTGATGGCGCCCTTCATGAGGTGGAAGGTGTCGTACAGGGCCCTGAGCGCGTCGGTCACCCACAGGCTCTCCTGTTGGCTGTCCACCTTCACCGCCTCCGTCAGCTGCGCCAGGGTCATCACCTCGCCGTCGCCGTCGCCGGGACCAGCGGAGGCCGTGGCCAGAACTGCGGGAGGAGGGGTAGAGCAGGGTCCGGGAAGACACACACACATACACATACACACACAACACACATATACATATTCACACACACACACATACACACACCCACACACACACACACACATACACACCCACACACACACACACCCACACACACACACACATACACACATACACAGACATACACACACATACACTAGTTAAGGCTAGTTTCCTAATATAACATGGTCGTAGCACGAAGTATATCCTGATATAGGATTTCAGTTCCCGTACAGTAGACTTTACTGAAACCATAGTCTTTTTCTCGAATTTTCGACCGTGAATCGTCCGGTTAACTGAATATGTAAGTTATATACGGTATTTGTGTTGCTTTCTCAATCTTTTAAGTGTCCGGTTAAGCGAGTTACACTTAACACTGAACTTATATAACGAATACCTCATTATCACCCGTGGGAAATCCGGTTATGATAATATGCCCATTTTAACCGGCCATTTTAGAGTCCGGATAATATATATTGCCGACTTAATGGCCATACAGAGTCCCGATAATTTGAAACCGTACACTGGAAAACGACACACGGGGTATACGGACAGACTCCGGTAATTGGTTGTTAAGTTGCATGTGTTTCCGTGTTCCACACATTAACCTCTGTACACCTGCTGGGCTCGGCCGCTCGACAGGTGTGTGTGTATACAAGAGCCACATGTAAAGTGTTGTTGACATTGTACTCAGGTATCGCCAGGCGAAATTTAAGCATTATTCTCTATATATTTTTTTTCTTTCACTTCCACTTCAAAGACTCAACAGACTTGACATGATTTACCGTGAATATTATCAGTTATTGATTAACAAGATTTTTTTTTATCTATTTATTCATTTTAATGCGTTTACGCCCTTTCCCGCCTTAGCGAGGTAGCGCTTGGAACACACGTGTGACTGAGCCTTCCAAGGATGATATTCCTCACTTGTCTTCTGTTTCTGTTCTTTATAAGAATGGTGAGGCGGTGGGGTACCTACATACAACGAAATTTGACCATGATGCAACGGCTAGCGCGTGGCGCTCACCGCTCGAACCGAGGGATGATGATAAGGACAGAGCGACATTAAAAAACTGCTTATCTCTTACCTTTCTTTACGGTGGAAGGGGTGGCTGTAGCCCCAGGGAGGAGTAAGAGTGGAAAGTAGACCGACATAAGGTATAACAGGAGGTGAGTTTTGCGCGCCATCTTTTGAACGTCAGCAGAACCACTACACCAGCAGCAGCGCACACACACTTTCCTTTCTAAGTATGTCTTCCTTAAGTCGCGCTGAGAATGAATTTGCTCCTATGTGTCTTCGTTGCTTATTATCACCAGAACCTGTGAAGGAAATACGTTTATAATAAGACTATATAGGATTTGCACAGTATTGTATATACATAGTATAGTTTTTATATATAAAACAGACGCTATATTCACGTAATCTGTAATTGTAGTTTTTAGGGAAGTAATATACCTATCTCTCACTCCCATTCACCCCGTTTTCTCTCTGCTACCGCATCTTTCGACAGTGACCCCCTCCAAATATTGGTTGCTCCAACAGCAGTGCTTCTTAAACTGGTTTCTCCAACGATAGAACCTCACCACCCCCTCCCTCCACCACTGGTTCCTCCCACGAAACATCTCCCCATCACTGTGTACTCCAACTCTTCATCTGTCCCCATCACCGTTTCCTCCAACTCTTCATCTGTCCCCATCACCGTTTCCTCCAACTCTTCATCTCTCCCCATCACCGTTTTCTCCAACAGAAATCACCCACAACAATGTTTCCTCCAACGCAGTTTTTTCCCCCCCTAATCAAACCCTATGAACACTCCCATTGCTGGTTCTCTCCCATCAATTGACCTCCCTCCCTCCACCTCCCTCAATCCCCAACACTGTTCCCCAACTCTCCACCACCAACAGGGCACACGAGAACCACTTTACCGACCTTCTCCAACGACCGCCTCGAACAGACTGCCCAGAAGCAGGGGGGGTTTGACTGACTGTGTTGCAACAGGTGGTAAAAAGGCGTCAAGCACACCTGGGGGAAAAGGAGGAGGGTTGGTTGGGGAGGGAGGTGGGTGGCTGGGATAAGAGAGGGAGGAAGGGGGAGGAAGAGGGTAGGGGGAGTTACAACATGTGTAACGCTTAGAGGCGAACACCTGTAACAGAGTGGGAAGAGAGAATACTGGCTAAATAAAACGAAATAAATAAAAAAAAAAAAGAAATGAGGGTGTTGCACATAAGCGCATCTGGCTTTGAATATGACGACGTACATCAGAATATATCGTAAGTTATCTGATGTCGATCTATCTGCCACGAATAGACTTCCTCCTGTGTGCAACGCATTACCCTGTCAACACCGGAGCAGCGAGACAATTCATCAGTACTTATCGTACATCTGTATCTATTGTACATATATTTCTGTATCATGCGCTGCACGATTATAAAGGCCATTTTGGCACTACGACTTATATAAGGCTCTTGAGCATGATTATAAAGCCTTCAAGCACGACTATAAGGCTCTTTAAGAACGACTAAACGGTTCGTCCTTCTGCACGACAATACGTCCCTCGGGTATGATAGCCTGGCTCAATCAGACCCGAGGATCGTACCGTCGTGCTCAAAAAGACGAGAAATCAAACCCGGGTTCCCTCAACACCCACGCGGGTTCGTCCGAGGCTTACCATGGGACTCGAGATATCGATGAAAAGGAAAACTTGAGGAAAATACAACTCGAAAGGTGTTCAAACACTGCCTGGCACTCGATATCAGTGACTACCCCTCCCCCCTCCCCACAACATGGATGGATCTATCTATGTAGGACAGTTAGGAACGAGCAAACGAGGAAAGTATTTAGGATGTGGAGGTCACCATATCAGTTTGTTTTGTTCGTGTGGGATCAACGTGCTCTGGCGACCATGAAATAAGATTACACCAATTTCCATATCTTCTCCACAACGGTGGCAAGGTTATGCCTTCTGTAAATCTATCTATCTCTGTCCTCCAGAGGAACATGGTAATAGATGCTGATCTGTTATCTAACAGGTTTTTTTTTTCTCAAGCTTTATATCTTCCACTTTTTCTAAATTTCTAAACGTAATTTTTGTTTCCATTTTCCCTCTCCACTTCCCATCCTTTATCATTTTATTTCTTGCCTTGTTATTTGATGTGAATTGATATACACCATTCCTGTCCCTTGAAGATAGAATTCCGTTGCGTTAATCCATTTACCTTTCCCCTCTATTCTTATATCTTGTATTATTGTCCTACTAATTTCATTTTATGGAATATTATAGGTATTTGATATGACTCTCCAATACTCATGCAATCATTATAAATGCTCCTGTTTCTCCTCTTCGTGTTCTTTCCTGAGGATATTACGATGCTATTGAATATCTTCTCTATGAGGCAATTTCACTTCTTTGTAGTACATCTATTGCAGTTAATGTATAATCTAACATGTGACCCATACCACATACCATAGAATAAACTACTTTTAAAAAAAAACCGTTCACATAATGGATAAAAATTACTTATTTTTTTGCCATAGGACAAAAAGTATAAAAAATGTAATTATATTTAGTTATTACTAATATTAAGTAGAAAATGATGAAAAATAACTCAAATTTGGGTGTAGAATATATTATACGTCACCAGTATACAACCCTGAGATACAGATGTAAATAACAGGCTCTGGAGCCCTTTAATTCTGGAGGCTTTGAGGACAGTGTGACATGGATAAATAATGAGTGATTTAAGGTAATGTAATACATGAAGCAGCCAGGAACTACAGAAAAAATAATTGATAGTCAGTAAACACTTATATTTTTTATTTCATTATTACTTATCACGTACAACGGTAATGTGGAAGTAACAATTAAACATCGTAGAACTTGTATCCTTTATTTATTTATTTTTTTTTTTAATGACTGTTTGAGAGTAAATACGAGAATGTTTTTAGAT
This sequence comes from Panulirus ornatus, assembly GCF_036320965.1. Taxonomy (NCBI): domain Eukaryota; kingdom Metazoa; phylum Arthropoda; class Malacostraca; order Decapoda; family Palinuridae; genus Panulirus; species Panulirus ornatus. The sequence continues at coordinate 9,354,466 of NC_092286.1, forward strand.
GTTGGAGGTAAATCATTTGTTTAAGACAACCACAGAAGTAAAGGTAAGGGATTAATTTAGTCCCGACATGAAACTGCTTCGGAATATGAGGGGAGATTTTGTTTGTTATGGCAGTGTTGTGTGTGGGGACAAGACGTGAGAGTGAGAGTGGTGGACGAGATATGGAATATTTTCTTGGTAAAGATCCAGTTTAGGGATACCATAGAAGTAACTTATGGATTCCAAAGAACTGCATAACAACCCCGTTATAGCAGAGATGAGGTAGATCGGAGGAACATGATTTAGAACATTTTTTTTACTTTATCCCAAGGTAATGATTGGGTAAAACTATAATGTATCTCCATATCTTATAACAAAATTACCTGCTATTTAAAGCTTATAAGGACGTTGAACTATACGGATATATTATCAGAAATTGTGATAGTGGGGCGAGTTGTGATGATCAGGGAAAAGTGGGACAAAAGATAAGTGAAACACTTGTAGCAGTCATCAGAGTCTCTGACACATTTACCTAGCTTTTCCATGCAATCTGAATTTAACAATTTATTTAATGGTGTGTGAAAAAAAATATATGAATTATACGGTGTCCGTATCTAGTGGCTAGAAAGTTCAGTTTCTGACGTGCTCTCTCCTGAAGACGTATTACTTCCTTCCAGCTCATGCAAACATTACAGTGGTAGGGAGATGAAGATAGTTTTGTTGGTATATGTTCCACCAAGATACTGAAAAACTAAGGTAGATCATGGCCTGTTGGTAAATATAGGTGAGATTTGTATTGATTCCGTTGATTTTTAGTTTCACTTACTTTTTCCCCATATTTTCCTGAATTTTCAGAGCTGTTCTCTGCCCTTTATTCTATTTTTTGTAAAGAGAGAGTGGTGCTCCAAAGATATGATTCCCTATCTAAATTAAGAATTTTCACTTATTGATATGTGCTTCTACAAAATCCATAATAGTTTCTGTGGTGCCCTTGAATTGGATTTTTTTTTTTCACTTTCTTTTACTCGACAGTAATGTAGGATGTAGGGAAGGCTGTGAAGATCAGGGGAAAATACTTGTACTTTGTCCTAATTCTGTTAGTGGTCTCTTCAATTATGGTTTTCATTTGGGACATTGTTATATTTGATTTAATTCTGAAGCTAAAGGATGTTCATTATTAAGGTTTTTCTACTGGTTAAGTGGTATGTTTGGTATCAGTTTGGAAGTGAAATGATATGGGAAGGAAGTAATTGGTCTTGGAACATTTTATAGGTCTGTCTTCCTACTGTAGCTTCGCATCCCATATCTGTAGGGTGATAAGCTAGTATAACCATCAGAAATTTGTCTTTCTCACTGATGTTGGCCTTTTTTTTTTTACAGATCAGTGATCAGTTGGTATATATTTGGTGATAAATGTATGCCAAGATTTCAATGTACATTTTCAACTAAAAACTTTGAAATGTATTGAACTTGATTTTATTTTACTAAGCATTAAATTTGTACCTTTTTTTTCAGATGTTTGTGTATGAAGAATTCAGTGAGGAAGAAGTAGGAAATGTCTATGATTTTAAACAGTATTTGAATAATAAAAGATTACAGTCATGGACCGAAAGCAGACAGGAAACTCTTCTCTCCAGAAGAGGGTACCCATCAACACTCTTCAGAGCAATCTCATACCTGGCTCAGAGGTGATAGCCTCTCAAGCCTTGACACAGTGCTCTCCTGCAGGGTCTGGAGGAGATGGCACTCAAAGCTCTACTTCATTGACATCAGAACTCTGTGAATTAGCCTCAAAGTTTGACAGAGAAAGCTTCATTAAAGTTGATTCAATGTTTTCACAGCCTTGTCGAGATTTAGAGGAAGTGCCAATCTTTGGAATAGAGGAGACTGATGGGGAAGTACAACATAATGACCTTTCTGGTACTAATGTTGATTTAACGGAGAGAATGTCAGTTTTTGATGCTGCTGGATTAGACTCTTCCTCAAATATAGAAACGAGAACTGAAGACAGTTCCGGGGTTTTGGCAGAAGTAGAAGATGGTGTGGAATCAAAGGAAGCAAAGGTGGATTTACTGAGTACTGCTCCATTCTTAGTTAGTGAAGAAGGTGTGTGGTTTCAGTGTTTCCCTATCTCCGAAAAGGAGGTTATCATCGTAAGTTTAGATGATGATGCTTTGCTTATGAATGATTCTCTTCCTGGCCATATAACAGCTACATCAGAGTCAAATGCTGAAGAAAGTACTTCCCTTTTAAGAATAGATTCTGTTAGCAGCAGTGTCACAGAAGAGAAAATAGATGTTGAAAAGAAGGTTACAGATCCATCAGTGCATCAGTTGGAGATAGATTTATCTGTAACTAGTCATGATAATACATCATCATCACTTAGTCTCTCTACTTCAGGTGGACGTGAAAGTAATTGCAATACACCATCTTGTGACGTAGCAGAGTTGTCAGGAATAAACAAAGTCTCCGTAGGAAGTAATCTAAAGCCCGTTTTCAATGTGATTAGTGCTTCATTGCCTCCTGCTGTAGTGAAAAATATACAAGGTAATTCCTCTGTGAGTCGAAAAAGGAAGCTAAAGTTTATAGCTGAGAATGCTGAAGAGGGTCCACGGAAAGAAGCAAAGATAACTTATGCAACAATATACGCACCAGTTGTGAGAAAACCAAGAAGTTTAGCAGCAGATTGTGAAGAACAGCCGTCATTAGAATGGTTTAGATGTTCTATGTGTTCTAGTAATCTACCTTCAACTGCCACCCTTAGACATCATCTGGTTAACAAACATAAGCAAAAGGACATAAAATCATTCTTGGTAAGGATTAATGATCTTAGTACTTAACAGCAAAAATTGTAAACTAAAAGACACTTTTTATTTATATCATATGTAATACAAAGTTTTGCAAGCATCTATATTTTTTAAAGAGAAACTGACCCACAGGCTTCCTTAGGTAACTGTAGATGAGGACTTTTATATTTTTCTCGGTGATGATTGCAAAGAGGTGTGACATCTGTAGTTTTTATGTACTACAGCTACTTTTGCTTTGATTTTTTTTTTTTAACTTTTCCAAAAAAAGGGACAGAGAAGTGGGGCCAAGTGAGGATATTCCCTGTAAGGCTTAGTCCTCTTTTCTTAATGCTGCCTCACTAATGCGGGAAATGGTGAATATCTATGAAATATATATATTTTTATATACTTATATACATATATATTTATATACATATATACATATAAACATATGGAAAAAGGTGAGAACAATGGAAGTAAGGGGAGTGGGGGAGGAATGGGATGTATTTAGGGAATCGGTGATGGATTGCGCAAAAGATGCTTGTGGCATGAGAAGAGTGGGAGGTGGGTTGATTAGAAAGGGTAGTGAGTGGTGGGATGAAGAAGTAAGATTATTAGTGAAAGAGAAGAGAGGCATTTGGACGATTTTTGCAGGGAAAAAATGCAATTGAGTGGGAGATGTATAAAAGAAAGAGACAGGAGGTCGAGAAAGGTGCAAGAGGTGAAAAAGAGGGCAAATGAGAGTTGGGGTGAGAGAGTATCATTAAATTGTAGGGAGAATAAAAAGATGTTGTGGAAGGAGGTAAATAAAGTGCGTAAGACAAGGGAGCAAATGGGAACTTCAGTGAAGGGCGCAAATGGGGAGGTGATAACAAGTAGTGGTGATGTGAGAAGGAGATGGAGTGAGTATTTTGAAGGTTTGTTGAATGTGTTTGATGATAGAGTGGCAGATATAGGGTGTTTTGGTTGAGGTGGTGTGCAAAGTGAGAGGGTTAGGGAAAATGATTTGGTAAACAGAGAAGAGGTAGTAAAAGCTTTGCAGAAGATGAAAGTGGGCAAGGCAGCAGGTTTGGATGGTATTGCAGTGGAATTTATTAAAAAAGGGGGTGACTGTATTATTGACTGGTTGGTAAGGTTATTTAATGTATGTATTTAATGTATTTAATGGAACCATGGAAGCGGAAGTGGATCATAGGGTGGGGGAGGGGGCGAAAATTCTGGGGGCCTTGAAGAATGTGTGGAAGTCGAGAACATTATCTCGGAAAGCAAAAATGGGTATGTTTGAAGGAATAGTGGTTCCAACAATGTTGTATGGTTGCGAGGCGTGGGCTATGGATAGATTTGTGCGCAGGAGGATGGATGTGCTGGAAATGAGATGTTTGAGGATAATGTGTGGTGTGAGGTGGTTTGATCGAGTGAGTAACGTAAGGGTGAGAGAGATGTGTGGAAATAAAAAGAGCGTGGTTGAGAGAGCAGAAGAGGGTGTTTTGAAGTGGTTTGGGCATATGGAGAGAATGAGTGAGGAAAGATTGACCAAGAGGATATATGTGTCGGAGGTGGAGGGAACGAGGAGAAGAGGGAGACCAAATTGGAGGTGGAAAGATGGAGTGAAAAAGATTTTGTGTGATCGGGGCCTGAACATGCAGGAGGGTGAAAGGAGGGCAAGGAATAGAGTAAATTGGAGCGATGTGGTATACCGTGGTTGACGTGCTGTCAGTGGATTGAATCAAGGCATGTGAAGCGTCTGGGGTAAACCATGGAAAGCTGTGTAGGTGTGTATATTTGCGTGTGTGGACGTATGTATGTGCATGTGTATGGGGGGGGGTTGGGCCATTTCTTTCGTCTGTTTCCTTGCGCTACCTCGCAAACGCGGGAGACAGCGACAAAGTATAATAAAAAATAAAAATAAATGACTCATGGTGAGGTGCCTGAGGATTGGCGGAATGCGTGCACAGTGCCATTATACAAAGGCAAAGGAGATAAGAGTGAGTGCTCAAATTACAGAGGTATAAGTTTGTTGAGTATTCCTGGTAAATTATATGGGAGAGTATTGATTGAGAGGGTGAAGGCATGTACAGACCATCAGATTGGGGAAGAGCAGTGTGGTTTCAGAAGTGGTAGAGGTTGTGTGGATCAGGTGTTTGCTTTGAAGAATGTATGTGAGAAATACTTAGAAAAGCAAATGGATTTGTATGTAGCATTTATGGATCTGGAGAAGGCATATGATAGAGTTGATAGAGATGCTCTGTGGAAGGTATTAAGAATATATGGTGTGGGAGGCAAGTTGTTAGAAGCAGTGAAAAGTTTTTATCGAGGATGTAAGGCATGTGTACGTGTAGGAAGAGAGGAAAGTGATTGGTTCTCAGTGAATGTAGGTTTGCGGCAGGGGTGTGTGATGTCTCCATGTTTGTTTAATTTGTGTATGGATGGGGTTGTTAGGGAGGTGAATGCAAGAGTTTTGGAAAGAGGGGCAAGTATGAAGTCTGTTGGGGATGAGAGAGCTTGGGAAGTGAGTCAGTTGTTGTTCGCTGATGATACAGCGCTGGTGGCTGATTCATGTGAGAAACTGCAGAAGCTGGTGACTGAGTTTGGTAAAGTGTGTGAAAGAAGAAAGTTAAGAGTAAATGTGAATAAGAGCAAGGTAATTAGGTACAGTAGGGTTGAGGGTCAAGTCAATTGGGAGGTAAGTTTGAATGGAGAAAAACTGGAGGAAGTAAAGTGTTTTAGATATCTGGGAGTGGATCTGTCAGCGGATGGAACCATGGAAGCGGAAGTGGATCATAGGGTGGGGGAGGGGGCGAAAATCCTGGGAGCCTTGAAGAATGTGTGGAAGTCGAGAACATTATCTCGGAAAGCAAAAATGGGTATGTTTGAAGGAATAGTGGTTCCAACAATGTTGTATGGTTGCGAGGCGTGGGCTATGGATGGAGTTGTGCGCAGGAGGATGGATGTGCTGGAAATGAGATGTTTGAGGACAATGTGTGGTGTGAGGTGGTTTTATCGAGTAACGTAAGGGTAAGAGAGATGTGCGGAAATAAAAAGAGCGTGGTTGAGAGAGCAGAAGAGGGTGTTTTGAAATGGTTTGGGCACATGGAGAGAATGAGTGAGGAAAGATTGACCAAGAGGATATATGTGTCGGAGGTGGAGGGAACAAGGAGAAGTGGGAGACCAAATTGGAGGTGGAAAGATGGAGTGAAAAAGATTTTGTGTGATCGGGGCCTGAACATGCAGGAGGGTGAAAGGAGGGCAAGGAATAGAGTGAACTGGATCGATGTGGTATACCGGGGTTGACGTGCTGTCAGTGGATTGAATCAGGGCATGTGAAGCGTCTGGGGTAAACCATGGAAAGCTGTGTAGGTATGCATATTTGCGTGTGTGGACGTATGTATATACATGTGTATGGGGGGGGGTTGGGCCATTTCTTTCGTCTGTTTCCTTGCGCTACCTCGCAAACGTGGGAGACAGCGACAAAGCAAAAAAAAAAAAAAAAAAATATATATATATACCTAATTGTTTGACTAACCCTGAAGGGAAGATGAACAGTTGGGTTGACTGTATACCAACTTCTGCAATGAGGATTCAGACCTTTGTGCTAGATCCCAGGCAGCCTATGAATGCATTACAGTCAGCAATGCTAACCACTATACTACGGTCTAACTTGGCTACATGGGGCTACTTAATCTCCGTTTAAATCCAATACTTTAATTTCTATTCATGCCCTGTGAAGTTTGCTCATCATTATATTTATGCGTTATGTATTATAATTCATGGATGAAGATATAATAATGGTAATATACATTTGTTTTGATAAGTGCTCAAGAGTTGGCTACATGGTGCTACTTGGTGTCCCTTTAAACTCAGCCATTTGATTTTTTGGTGTCCTTTACTATTCGTTTATCATCATGCAGGCTTTGCTCTTAGATTTTGTTTTTCTTCAACCCTCCCTCCATGCAATCCGATAACTTTAGGACATTTTATTGCCAGATTAGGAACTTTATGTGTTTTTTCCTTCTTGTTTAAAAGTAGTAAAATAAGGACACTTGCCACTTTCATATTATGCTGAAAAATTGGTAAGTTTTGGGAATGCAGCTGGCAATTCACATAGTGGCCAAAGGGTTAGAGACTGTTAAGAAATATGGTGATAGCTTTGTATTTAATGTGAGTAAATGTTTTTAAATGGCCATGTTACAAAGTTTGATTTTATTAAAGAGTATTGCTTTTGCCACATGATGATTAACAAATTGGAAAATTATATTTTTTTAGGAAACCTATGTAGACAGTGTTTTATTTTATCGTTATTTTTTCATGTTTTGATGATGATTCCATTTTGACAGTGTTTCCTGTGTAAGCAAGAATGTTGGAGTGAGAGTCAACAAGAATGGCATCTTCGTGTCCATCATGGCATTAAGAACAAGGCTGCGGCTTGTCCAGTGTGTGGTGTTCAGTTATCCACACCTGCTGAATGTAAGGCCCATGTTCGTAAACATCCTGCTACACTAGTATGCCCTAGCTGTTCCCTCAAGTTTTCAGCACAGCATCAATTGGTAACACATGTCAAGGAGCATCTAGAGCAGCTTCAGCCACATATTTGCGTAGTGTGTGGTTCCAGATTCACTTCTCCTGGTACACTGCAGGTACACTCATGGCGTCACAGGTCGCAGAAATGTCCTCAGGATGGGTGTGAGCATGTAGTAGAAGACGAGAGCTGGCTTGTCATCCATCTTCAGCAAGAGCACATGATGAATGGCAGACAAATCCTTAATGTTATTTCTGTCCGAAATGCATCTGACCATAAGGTGGATATATTATTAAGCAAATACTCATCCTTATTTGAAAATCCATCTTCTTCACTTAGTTCATATAATCTAGAAGAATATCTTAATTTAGAAAACATAGACCTTCCAGCCACTAGAGATTCTCATGAACAACTAGGAAATTCCACAACTGAAGAGAAATCAAGTTCATGCTCAGGTAGAAATTCTAAATCTACAGCAGATGAGGATTGTAACATATTTACGAATGTTGTTAATAATTTGATGGAGGCTGTAGTGGGTGCTGAAGAGGAAGAGATGAAAGGTATAAGAAGAGAAGAGGAGATTCTCCAGAAAGTTACAGAGGAAGGACCAGCCTTGCACCGCTGTGGACTGTGCAATATATACCTGCCTTCAGTGGAAGAACTTGCTACACACAAAGCTGGACACAATCAGGTTGGTTTTTCTGCTAGGAAACTTTGTATATCAAGAAAAAATAGTATACCTTTTTTCTCAAACTCAGATAAGGGAAGGTATCGGAAATACACGATACTAGGAAAAGATGGAAACATTAAATTATTTAAAGATTACTGAATGACAGAAGTACTTTTGAGGAAGAAGTATTCATTGTAGTACTGTAGAAGAAAGGATGGTTGTGAGCGAGTGCATGAGCTAGGAGGGACGAGGGTTATGAAAGACTGTACGAGCTAGAAATGCATGATAGAAAATAAATTATAGGAAGGTTTCATGAGTGGATTGAATGGTGGTGAAAATATCAAGAGAAAGTAACTGATATGATAGTGAAAGACAAAAGCACTTTAAGAAAGGTTAAGATTGTTAGATAAGATTTTTAGTCGGAGAACTTTTGTTGAGGAAATGTTAAAGAGAAGAGTTCCATCAGTTATTATAATGGAAAGAGTTCATATGGAAATGAAATGGTTATAATGTGTATTACTTAGAAGAAAAGTGACAAGTTTTTTTTATCTATTATGAACTGTAGCTTGCCTCAGGTACCAGTGTCTTAGGGATTAGTTTAGATTTAAAATTGTTAGATTAAATGCATAATGTTACTTGATAATTAATTTTTATCAGTGGTTGGATGATAAACAAAGCTGGAAGGAACACATTAGCTCCATCATCAGATCCTTCAGCTATCGTTTTTACATTCTCAGTGGACTCATAATATTTGGACTCCTTGTGCCTGAACTTAAGAAAAAGAAGTTGTGCTTGGGTAAATTAATGGGAATTATGAGACTAGTAAGAGGGAAGAATGGAGAGTGAAGAAGATATGCAGTGTTTTGAAATCATTAGAAAGTTGCTTGAGCAAAAGTCATTCTAAGATGGTATTGCAAAGTAGATTTTTGGTTGATAATGGGTTGGTGTTCTTTACATAACAAAATTCATTGTAAAGCCATCGGTTTTACCTGCTTTTTCAACCCAGTCTAAAACTCTACCCCACCAGACATAAACCCATCTGAAACTGCACTCCCCAAACATGTACAAGTTACACTGTCATTGGCATTCTGGACACCACTGATCTCTCTTTTTTTTTTTTTTTTTTTTTTTTTTTTTTTTTTAGATATGTTGATTAAGCATATCACAGGACCCTTCTTACTCAGTATGCAGATTCTCACTCACTGACATAACACTTCATCACACTTCTTGATCTGCAGTCCAGCCTGGTGGACCTGACCAGCTTCCAGAGTGCTGTGGTGGAATAAGGTCCTGAAGTGTAAAAGTAAAGTAGGGTATATGATATTCTGTAATTAAGAACCCCAGGATCCCTTCAAGGCTGCTGCACAGTTAGTATCAAGGAAATGATGTACTTCTTTAGAGTGAGAAGATTCTCAACGAAATTTTACTTTTTTATTCTTTGTCAGTGACACACTCTTGCGGCAGAACACTTTCCCAGTCACAGCATAAAACACATGCAGACACAGTCTGGTCCTTTCACATGCAGATGACCATACAGCCGCATCAGATTACCCGGACACTGCAGTAGCAGCAACAAACATGCATGCAGCATCAAATAATGCAATTGGAACAGTGGCTCACCTAGAACAGTGTATATCCATTTCTGTGTAAGTCTTCAATCACTCTTAACCCTAGACACCTTATCCCCTCCAATCACCTTAAATGGACATTTACGCCCTCTGAACAAAACCCCAACCATTCTTGGCATCAAATTTGACATTTACTCCCCATACCAATAAGACAAAAGTAACAAAAACTAAATGCTTTCACAACACTAACTGGCATCAGATTTGGACAAGAAAGAGAATTGCAGAACCATGACAAACAATTAATCCACTCCACTTTAAGATATGCCTCACCTATTTGTTCATCCACCTTTTCGAAGACAAACATAAAAGCTTTAAATCACACAGAACAAACCACTCAGAACAATCAATGGTTGTCTTGCAACCACAAAAATTCATTGCTTGCATAAAGACAAAAATACTTCCTCTACAATCTCACCACAGTATGCTAAGCACTCGATTCTTTGCAACAGCACTGGACCCTACTCATACAAACCACTCCATAACCAACTTCTGATCTCCAAATGAAAATAAAAAGCTTACCTCTGTTTTACATTTCAGCAGCCTATTCTTACAGATCCCAAAAAACCTACACTGCAAGAACACATACAAATCAAAATGACCTGACAGCCCTTAAACAACTGCCCTCCTAAGCCAGTCTAAAACAACACTGCACAAGACATACACCCATCTGAAACCACATTACCCAGACCTGTATGAATTACCATCTCTAGTTTGTGTTCCAGACACCACCTATCACTCCAGCAAGACAGACACAGATTCAACATATCACAAGACCTCTTATGCCAAAGATGGAACTTCCTCACTGCAGACACTGAATGCTTATTTCTCAGTTGTTCTGTAATTACCCAATACAAACACCTACACACATCAGCAAGCTTCTTGATCTTTGTCCTGTCTGTGTAGAAGTGGATGGCTTCTTGAGTGTTTTCAGAGCTCTATTAGAGAGATCCTGAGGCCTTGGGGCACTTTTCTTAAAAGAGTCCTGGTGATACTCCAGGACCCTTTTCCAGTGGATCCTACACTTCCAAGGCTGTGCTACTTTCAGTAGCTGGGAAATGATGAACTTCTGTGGATTGAGAAGCTTTTTGATGAGAGCATACTCGCTTTCATCAACAGATGAAACAGCCTTGCTACAGGTAACTTTCACTCACAGTGTAACCACAGGCAGGCAGAGTGTGGTAGCTCTGATAATGGTATACACACACACATTCATATTCTATAGGTTACTGAAGAGAGAGACAAAGGTTTATGAAAGTAGAGATGCTTTTATAGTTTTAGTTTTACTAGGGATGAAAGTCCTTATTTCTTTCTTAAATTTAATGCTAGAATGCATTTTTTTACAGGCAATCATATGCCTGAAATGTCAGAAGTCCTTCTTGAGTGTGAAGCAGCTGAAACGTCACATGACAGTCCATAATTCTCAAGACTCAAGCCAACAGGGAGCAGAGAAACAGAAAGGTATCTCATAACTTGTTGTGATTGATCTCCATTTGTGTTGACAACATTATAAGCATTCTTTTTTTCACTGCTGTTTTGTAATTTTTCTTATGGTAGCTGAGATGGCATGGAAAAGTGAATGCCCTAATCATGGTTGAACGAAGTGTGTGCATATACTCTCTGGATATGGTTAAAGGATGTGGAATGGATCATATTGGAAAGAATTTTAAAGTTCACGAAGTGGGTGATTGGTTTTAGGGGTAGCAAGGAGAGCATTTGGAAAGTTCATGATCATAGGTGATGTATAAGGATTAGTGACTGATACTGTATAAAGTTTAGGTTGGATTGTGAAAAGAATGTATTGAGCCACGTTGATTATTAATATTTTCATTGATAGTGTATTATGAGAAATTATGACAAGATATTGCCCGAGGGGAATACATTTAGGGTTTCTTGTTAAATTCAGATGATTCACTGACATACTGGAATGGCAAAGTTTGAGAGGTTGAGGACTATGGCAAATGTGCAAGGAAGAGCTAGTATACAAATAAGAGCAAGATATCTGAATGTGAGAAAGTGGAACCAATGTATGAAAGTTGGTTCAAATGACCAAAGACAAAGAACAGGAAAGTAATTTAGAGAGAATATTTTCTTTTTTCTAAATTTTCCAAAAGAAGGAACAGAGAAGTGGGCCATATGAGGATATTCCTTCAAAGGCCCAGTCCTCTGTTCTTAACGCTACCTCACTAATGCGGGAAATGGCGAATAGTATGAAAAAAAGGAATTTAAAGATAAAGGTGGACTGGGTATTGAGGCATCAGAAAAACTTCAGAAAGATTGTCTGATTCCTGGATGTATGTAGATAGTAATGAAGGGTAAAATGTTAAGATGTTGCAAGGATTGTTTAAGAAATGCATTCTTCTTCTTTGTTGGCAAATGAAGTATGGGTCTGAAATGGTTAAGTAATTAAGGAAGTTCATGCATTGAAGTATATTTTCTAAGAAGTGGATCTGGAATGAAAAATGTTTTGGAGAGTTTAAAATGAGGAAGTTAAAAGGGAGATATATAGATTGTGATAGATTAAAAGATGGGAATGTTGAGACTTTATAGTCATATGGAAAATAATGTCTGTGGAATGAATGGTAACAGCTCTTAGTAAAGTAAGTGAAAATAGGATCAGGATTAGATTGATGGCAAGTTGGAAAGATAGAGGAAGGTAGTATATGTTCTCTGTGTAAGGGAGTATCATTATACTGATGTATTTTAAAGCCCTTGGTGTTGAAGGAGTTTGTATGAGCCTCATTCGTTTCGCTGTACAGTCCTAAAATATCGTATGTCTTAGGAAGATTGATAAAAGAACGATTATGTAAGATGTAAGCTAAAGTTGCATGTGAACTTTTATTTTGTATTATCTAATTATCTGAATTGATAAGTTATTTATGGTGGTTGAAAGTGAAACTTGATTTTTCAAAATCAAATATTTGTATGTAGATGTGCTTTATTGTCATCACAGTTGCACATGAGCATCGCTGCCTTGAGTGTGGGAAGACCTGTGGATCAGAGTCAGCCCTTAGTCGTCACCGTGGCACACATGCACGCTCTTTGGGCCGCCATCAGTGTCAGACCTGTAAACGTCGAGTGCGCACACGTGCACATCTCATAGAGCATATGGCTCGGGTACACAAAGTAAGGAAGATAAGGCTGATTTCTTTTGGATTTATCTTTGTTAAAGTATTGTTACTGAAGAGGTCTTACATCATAACTGACATTGTTCTTATGTATTTATCTTATCTGTTCAATATTGAAACATCATTTCGTTATATATTGTGCAGTGGATGATACTTTCTTGTGTTGTTAAGTGGCAGTTGAGGGATATCTTTGACAAGTTGTGCTTAGTCATGTTCAAGCTCTTAACTGAATAACCCTTTGTTAATAAAGATACTAAGGAGAATTTCTCTAGTTGTTTCCTCTGCTAATGACCTTTGTTGTCAATGTGGCAGGTAATTTTGAATGATCAATTAATCTAGTTAAATCCTATGTGGTAATGTTTACATTTTTTTTAATCCTCAGATAAATCATGAGTCAAAGAAGTTGCAGTGTCCTATTTGTGATAGAAGATTTACATCCAAAGCTCATCTTGAGCTGTAAGTTCTCTCTTCTTTTGGCTATAAACTTCTGTAATGGCAGGTACTTGCATGCTGTACAGTTTGTAGTTTGGAAAATTTGTAGTAAGATTTAAAATGATGAATAAAGAGCAATGATTAGGGTATAATGAGAGTATAATCAGAGGGCATTGGTACCCTTTGTGAATGAAAATAGAGAACAGCTTGAGGAGCTGTGTGCTGAGAAAGAACTGGTGATTGCAAAAAACGATTGAAGATTGGGAATACCTGGTTTAAAAAGAGGGATGTCCACAAGTATACATAGGTGGGTGGGGTTAGTGGTAAATGGGCATTATTGGATTATGTTCTAATTGATAAGTGTGCTAATTAAAGACTTTTTGTTGGAAATGTGCTGAGCTGGTGAGATGTCTTACTGTTTCTCAGTGGAGGCAAGAGTGAATACTTGTATGAAGTGATACCAGGTAGGATTGGTTTGAGAATGGCAGAGAGCTAAATCAATGAAACTAAGGGAATGGGTGAGGAATAGGAGGTATTTCAGAAGTAATGCTCACATTTGCAAGTGCATAGTATGTGGAAGGTGGCATATAGGCATGTGAGAAAGGGTGGTGAGTGTAGGGATGAGAAAGTTAAGTTGTTAATGAAAGAAAAGAGAGGTGTATGAGTATTCTTTGCAGGGAAGGAATGAGGTGACTGGGAGATGTGTAAGAGGAAATAGCAGAGTTCAAGAGAAGATACTGGGGCTGAAAAGAGAAGGCAAATGAGTATCAGTGAACTTCAGGGAGAATAAGAAAACCGTGGGGAAGGAGGTGAACAATGTGAGGAATACAGGACATATAGGGGTTTCAGTGAAGGGAGCAGATGTGGAATTGATAACGGACAGAGAAGAGGTGAAGAGATCTTGTATTTTGAAGGACTGATGAATGTGTTAGATGATAAGATGGCATATAAGGGTTGTTTGAATGTGAAGCGAGATTCATGGCAAGTGGTGTGGTGAAGATATGAAGACAAAAGAGTTAGCGAATGCCTTGCATTAGATGAAATGTGGAAAAGCAGACAGAGTGGATGGAATTGCCATTGAATTCATCAGGAAAGGGGGTGACAATGTTGTTGATTGGATAGTTTGGGTTTTTATTTTTTGTTAATATTGAATACTTTAGTCACTAACAAAAGTTCCCATCAAGGTCAGGCGTTAACTGAAATATAAAGAGGTTAATGAAATGGAAAAAGAAGACACAAGGAAGAGTATTTACAAATTTTGGAGGAATTAATAAACTTGTCTTTTAAAAGTGCCTGGTCTCAGTTAGTTTGAAAGACATGAGGGGATAGAGAGTTCCAAAGCTTTGAGGTGTAGGGAAGGAAGAGATATTCTAAAGGCCCATCCTTGAGTTGCCTGCAGCTACATAGTATTTTATAGTCTAGCTGATGGTGGGGGCACACAAGCAGCTAGTGCTTAGGATTGCAGCATAGTACAAGTGGGTCAACTTTTGAAGTTATTCCAGGAGACCTGATAAGTCGGGCCATTTTGGCTTAATGCTGTCAAATAAAGATGCAGGGGTTTCTAGAATCACCCCAGATGTGAGAGCAGTGCTCCATATAAGGACAGATTATTCCTTTGTATAAAACAGAGCAACTGTGTGCAAGAAAAGAAATTTTGTCATCTAAACAGGACTCCCAGTTTGATAGATGCAGACTTAGCTGTTTTATTATGTGAAGTTTCCAAGTTAGTGTTGATGTTACAGTAATACCACGTACATTCATTGAGTCAAAAGGTGGAACTACTGATAAGTCAAAAGAGAGAGGAAAGTTCTGAGGAATTTTTGGCAGAGAGATGGGCAGAAACTAGGTCTTGAAGGCATTACATTCAACAGATTTTTTTTTTTTGTTTTGCTGAAGTTGAAGTGCCTGAGGAATGGAGGAATGCCTATATAATGCCTTGGTTTAAGGCAAGAACAAAAGTGGCTGTTTGCATTACATGGGTTTAAGTTTGTTGAATATATCTGGCAAGTTGTGTGGGAGTGGTGAGTGAGAGGGTAGCAGTATGCACAGAGCCCCCTGTAGACAACCAAGCTCTATAACCTTTACATGGATTCCCTCAACCACCTCAGTGTATCGTATCCTGCATGCCCCTGTGCTAATTCACTCTATTCCGTCACTCCCTCCTGCCTTTTCTTCATCTGTTCCTTGCACTACTTCGCTTACATGGGAAACAACGAACATGAATGAAGAAAAAGACATTTTTATATTTGTTTGCCACTTTGATGAAATATAGAATGGAGTAGTGGTGTTCTATAGAATTATGGATGGCATGAAACTAGAGGGAATATCTGAAAGAGTGACATAAATGAGAAGAGTGAGAAAAATTTTAGATATCATAGATTATATGGAAGGATAAGAAGTTGAGCATCCTGCTGGAGAATGTATTGAAATGGAAAGAGGTAAAACTTTATTGTTTAAAGAAGGTGTGTATGAGCCTTCCAACTATAAAATGGGAGAGATAACAACTGAATATTAATGGGATAATTTGTAATTGCTTTTGACATTGTTTGAATCACTGTTGACACTGTATTTGGTGTTAATTCTGAATTTATAGTTTTTCTCATCAGGCACCTAATTTCCCATGGTGAACGTGAACCTCTTTGGTCATGTGACAAGTGTGGCCGTAATTATGTCCGTCCTCGTAGTCTACAGCGACATATGGCTTCTCATGACCAGAAGTTTGTTTGTAGCACTTGTGATGAATCCTTCATGTCTGCTCGGCGACTCGCTGTCCATGCCAGAGTTCATGATCCTTTACATAAAACTAGGTAATGCAGAGTTTAAGTTCTTGCAGTGATGATTATTTTTAATCTGGCAATTGATATGATCTCATGTATTTCTGAAGATTATAACCATTTATTATATAGTATGAGTCTACAATAGAATGTAATTTCATTGAGGATTTGAATAATTTCATTGTAATCTTTGAGTTTAGTATTGTTTTTTCCAGGCTTTCTTGCCCAAAATGCCCACGAAGATATGCATATGCAAGCCAGCTTCAAGTGCATATGCGGATCCACACAGGTGAAAAACCATATGTATGTGAAACATGCGGAAAGTGCTTCAAACGTTTACAGGTTAGTAAAAACAAGAATTAATGTGATAGTACTGCATACTGAATAAATGGATTACTGTAAAGGTGTTCGAATATTTTTCTTTTGGTTTTCAATTTCTTGTATCCATTTTCTACTGTATACTGAAGTGGTTTACATAGATTATCCTACCCACACGATCATTGTATTCCTTTATTTTTCTTTTGGTTTTCAATTTCTTGTATCCATTTTCTACTGTATACTGAAGTGGTTTACATAGATTATCCTACCCACACGATCATTGTATTCCTTTATTTTTGCAGTCAGTCAGTCAGTCATAAATACAGCACCCTTTAACATTGTTTGTGGCTAGCTCTTTTTCTCCCCTCACATCTACTTTAGTATTCAACTTAAATATAACTGCTTCTTTAATCATATTGTATCTCCCAAATGCTTAATTCTTAGACTATTTGCTTTCATCATTTTCTGTTCACACATAATATAAGACATCTTAACCCCTTTCAGTTAGTGGAACATAGCCCATTTTAAGTATTATTGGACCCATCTTATTGATGGGTTCATTAGACTGGGTTACATTTCTTATACCAACAAAGTCATACTCTCCAAATGGCTCATATTGAATTTTTGTACAGTTGCCCCCTTTAATGTCATTTCACTTACTGCCCTATGTCAGTGAAGAAACAGATTCACTCAGTGTTGTGAAATTGTGATTTTTAAAGCTGTGATGTATGGCTGTAATCCTTTAGTCATGTATATAAGTGTACATTACTCTTCAAGCATTACACTTGAAATAAAATCTTTTGGACCGTGTAAATGCTGGTGAAGGATCACTGAACATTGGAAGAAAGCTTTGCTTATCTCCCAACCAATGGTACAATATGTGGTAAAATGAAAATAATTGTCGTTGGTTTTCCAGCTTATTGAAGAGTCAGTGGCTGTTTTCAGTAAGGATGGTCCTTGGGGAGACTGTAGTTCCCAAGCTGTTAGGGTGATGGTTGTCCGTCTTAATTGCTATGGAAGCATTTTATCATTAGAAGAAAGAATAGTCTAACAGGCTTTGGATCAATTCAGCCAGAAAGAGTCTACATATCCTATTTCATTGATAGACTATCCTTCCCTTTTGTCCGCCTAACTCTGCCACTCACCTCATCATCTCAGTCCACTTGTATAGGCAAGATATATGACCTTATCTGGTAATTATTCATTTCGATTATACTATCCTGTGTATTGAATTAACATCTGAATATGTACTTTACTGTCTGTATATCAACTTAGTCTTTTGTTATGGTAAATAATCCAAATTTAGGTTCCTAGGATGTTCATATGGGAAAAATGGATTCACTTTGATTTTTGCCACATTTTCCAAGAACAGGACCCCACTGTTTTAACTGGAGCATAATTGCATTACTCTCCTCAGAAATTTAGTTTCATGTTGATTCTTCAGCTACTTTGTTATTGCTGTTATTCCATTAACAAGAGTGCCTTATTGGTAAACTTGAAAGTTATGGTAAAAGAAACATGTACCTTTGGCCCCCTTTCTCTCTGATGGGTGCTTTCTTAACAGTATTTGAGAGTTGAGGGTATAATTTATATGAACTTAACTGGCCTTGAATAGAAATAAAGTTGATATAAAGTATTAAGTTAATCCACATAGTAGCCAAAATATCTCTAGTATTACATTAACTGTTTGATAAATCATAATTTTCTTGGCATTTAAGCAATGCCGAGCCCACCACCGCATGATCCATGGAAATCACAAAGAAGCATGCATTGAATGTGGCAAGATGTTTGGAGACAAGACTAACCTCCTTCGTCATCGCCTTATGGTTCATTATCATCTCAAACGCTGGGTAAGGTGCACATATGAATCAATTTTGAAATAGCAGGTATTGTGGAGGAGGTATTAATTAGGATTTATGAAGGTAATCTTTGGTGAACACATTTCATCACTGCAAGTTTCATTACATAAGGCTCTCAAATTTTCTTACTCCCAAGGTATTGTCTGTTTCTTCATTTGATAGTATACATCTTATCCCATTTGTTGTATACCACCTTGATTACAGTACAGGTTGTAATGGTTAGCCTTACTGGCTATAAATGGTGGACTTAGTTTCAATGACCATGTCTGGGTAGTCATCTGTCTGTCTCACTGTGAATAGATTAATACAGGCTATGAATAGTGGACTTAGTTTCAATGACCATGTGTGGGTAGTCATCTGTCTGTCTCACTGTGAATAGATTAATACAGGCCCATCCCTGATGTGGATACCAGTATGTGGAATGGGGGCTGTGCCATAAAGATGAGGAAAGGAATAGGACGAGTAAATTAATGAAATAATGCAAATATTTAGAGCTGTCCTTCAATGACTTGGGATATATATATTTGTAGTTTCAAGATCTCATAATTTAATCTCTAAGTTTTACTGGAAGAGTGATTTTTTCTTGTACTTCTTTGTCTTTTCTTCCTTTGTGAGGTAGTATCAAAAATTGAGCCTTTGTGGAAAATTCATCACTTGGCTCCCTTTTCTATGCCTTTAGAAAGTGATAATACAGTTTGAGAGGATTTCAGATTCAGTGCTACCCCAGTCACTTTCTATGACAAGCAGGAGATACGTGAGTTGCTTTCTTTCTTCAGTATCCTCAGGTATATGCATTTATGTTTGTTAGAATGTATATGTCTCTCCTCAATCTTAGGGAAGAGGCTTGAGGGCAAAATCTGCCTACCAGCGCTGACTTATTGAATATGTTGAAGGCAAATACTTGTAGAAGGTGGACATGTAATGTACAGGCCATGAGTCAACTCCATTTGGGGTTACTTTATGACATAATGATGACAGTTCTATTTTGTTTCTTGAAGTGCAGCTGGTTGACTCACAAATTGTAGTTTTTAGGGAGATTTGTTAGAGTATTGAAAATTTCCATGTCACAGTTCCCCAGCTTTGACTGAACAGGACTGGAAGAATGTGCCCATCAGGCATATTTAGCTAGATTTTTAAGAATCTTATTTGTATAGGCCAAACCAATTTCTTTTAAGAACACTTGATATTTATGGGCTTGTGCTATCACAGTGAAAGCATCTGTTATAATTAGGGACACCAAACCTTTTACTTTTCGGGTATATGATATACTTGCATAGTGAAAATACATGATTGTAAGAGTGCTTATTACATTGTAGTCAGACCTTTTACGCTAACACTATTGAATACATTGACTTTTCACTTTGGATATCAAATAATTTGCCACGAAAAATGTTTCTTTTAGAATATTTGATAATTATTGATAACTAAAGACAGGTCATTCACTTAAAGGGCATTTGATATATAAAGGTATATGGATTTGAAGATTAGAATACAAACTTCAAAATGAACTTATCTTTTTTAATCTTTGCTTTATAAGGTCTGTGGTGTTTGTGCACAAAGCTATGCATATTCTCAGGATCTGAGAAATCATCTTCAGAAACAACACAACTTGGCTTTTGAGCGACTTGATGGAACCAACAAAAAGTCCAGACATGAGGTAAGATGATGCTGTATGCACACAAATATAGGATGAACATCGTTTATGCACATTTCTGTGTATATCAGTATCAGCACTGTTTTCCATGGTTAGTTGGGTGGAACTTGCAATATATTCCTGATAGTTTTTAGTACCACAATCTCTATCTTTTTATCTCTGAATTAAGTATTTTGTTATGGTTGACACCCAAATTAAACATCTGTCCTCTGCTTGCACAGTTAGGTAATAAGTAGATATGTGATAAGACTGAAAGTGCAGTATTGGTAAGAGTGAAATGGAGGAGGAGGAGGAGGAGAACAAGAAAAGAAATTGGATTTTGAATTTTCTAGTGACATTTCTGAGTCTAGACAGGGTAGGTCAAAGATTCAGCAGTCATCTATATCCAGGTTGCATTTGAATATATTGCAAATGGGAAAATACTTCAATAATGAAGTACGTTACCCTCCCAGCAATCAGAGCAAGCAGCAGAGGGCTTTAGTTTTAAAAAGAAAGTATGTTTCAGGACAAGTGGAGTACACAGACATATGCATATATACACTTGCACATATTCATACTTGCTTGCCCTCATCCATTACTGGCGCCATCCCACCCCTCAGGAAACATCACTGTAAAGATCCTAAAAGCATTGAGGAAAGTGTTGAAAGAGGGGTCACTATATGGGTGGGTGAAGATGGGTATGTTGGAAGGTATAGTATTCCCAAAGGTGTTGTATGGATGTGAGACATGGGCTTTAGATGACAATGTACAGAAGATGATTGTATTGGAAATGAAACATTTAAGGGCACTATATGATGTGAAGAAGGTTCACAGAGTAAGAAATGATTGAGTAAAGGAAAGATGTGATAATGAAAAGAGTATGGTAGAACTGAAGAAGTTGTGCTGAAATGGTTTGGATATATGGAGAGAATAAGAGAGATGTTGGCAAAGAGGATATATGCATCAGAAGTGGAGTGACTGAATGGGAGGTGGAAGGATGGCGTGAAAAAAGTTTCGAATGCTCTTGGCCTGAACATGCAGGTGTTTGTAAGGCATTCTTGTAATAAAGATGAATTGGAGCAGTGTGGTATACAGGAGGTGATGCGTTGTTGATGGATTGAATTAGGGCATATGAAGAGGTCAGTGGAGCTTGGTGGTGGATGGGGGCCTGTGGTTTCAGTGCATTACACACAACAGTTAGAGAACTGATAAAAGTGAACCATAATATTCTGTCCTTATTTCAGATATATGTTGTGCCAGAATTGGGTAGTCAAGACCTCAGTGAAATTGTTCGACGAACAGTGGAAAGTGTATGTGCATTAGAACGTCGGAAAGTGCAACAAGTTTTAAGTGGTACTTCAAGTATATTGAGAAATCTTAAGAAAACTGGAACTGAAAATATGGAAGATGCTGACTACCCAGATGACCCATCATCACTTCAAGAGCATCCTTTGACGATCGCACCTCTCATAGTAAATAACCCACCATCTGTCCAAGAAACTGCACTGACTGTCACGCCGGTGTTAGTACCCTCGGCCACCATAGCAGTTCCCACAGTGGTTGAAAGTAACCCAATTCAGGCTGATGAGAAAAGTGGTCAGAATTTAACCTCAGTAGTTGAGGGAAAGGTTCAAGGGTTCATGAGATTAGCTGGGGTTACTTGTAGTGAATGTGGGGTTGAGGCCACCACACCACTGCAGTGTGGACCATGTGGAGCGTTGGTTTGCTCACAAGCGCACATGGACCTCCATGTTACCTCAAATCACCGAGTAATGTTCCAGTGTTCTGTGTGTGGTTTACATTATGGAAGTCAGAGTGAGTGTGTCACTCATGTGACAGCAACTCACTCATCTCACTTGCTAGCAGTTCAGGGGAATACTACAACTCACCTTACCTCACAACTTTCTCAGCCTCTTCAAATAAATGGTGGTGCAAATGTCCCGTCTCAGCTGTGTTTGCCTCTGACCCACTCACAGGCTACCCCACAGGGTGTTGTGCAAGTAGGGGGATGTTCATCTCAAGTACCCCTTGTTATAGCACCTTCCACAGCCAATGTCACTCCTCATCATTTAGAAACCAATAATGTTATTCTCCAGTACCCAAATGTTAATGTTCTTCCGACAGGCTTACCTGTTTTACCTCATTCAACAACGGTAGATTTCACCAAAAATCAGGGAAAGCAAGCTGTGCTTACTATGACAGGTGTACTTTCAAGCCAGCAACAAACACAACCAAAGCATCAAAGAAAAGTCAGTCCTACCCTAGATAAACAAGAAGAGCAGCCTGAATCGTCATTGTGCACCATCACTCTTCCTTCTAGTAATGATGGAGGCCTGCTGCTTCCCTCAGGAGAAAATCATGCTATAAGTTTGTCTAATGGACAGAATATGGCTTCACTTCCAGCATTGATATCTCAAATGAGCAATAGTGGGGAGAATTCCACTATCCTCATGGGGAATGCAAACATCAACACTCAGCAGAATGACAGTGCCCCAGTGTTGTTAGTAGGCTCACTGCCATTCAATAATCTGAACATGTCGGCTGGATCACCAACAGTTATATCTCAAAACAAGGTTAGCATTCTCTTTGTTTATTATGTTGTTCATTTATTTTGTATTGTACTTGTTGTTCAGAGTGATAGTTTGTGGAATTCCAAATAAGTAATGCATACACTTATCTTGACATTCTCTCTTGCTGTCGTCATACACCAGGGCCTTGAGTTATAACGCTTTGACTTGTAACTTTTTAGACACTTAAGAATTAGGGTATGATTACTGACTTCTGATAGATTAAAAAGAATTTGCTTTTGATATTTTCTTTTCATTATGAAGTATGTCACTGTAATTTGAGGTATTTGTTTACAGTTGTATCCCTCCAACTGGTAAAATACATTCATTTTGTGCTCTCTGCTCCCCTTTTATTTACCATGTCTACGGTAAGTGTAGGCATTTCAGTAAGTGTAGATTCCCTCCATTTAAAACAGTTGTAGCATTAGATTATTCAGAGGGTGACATAGACAAAGCTAGCAACAACCTTTTCTCTTCTAGTAGCCCTCTTTCAACTTCATGAACACCTCATTCTATCACCACACCTTTTTGAAAAATCTGTGAAGTATCATCTCCATTACCCATTATATAGCAACAATTGTTGAGTCGTGTAATTCAAGGCATGATATAGATAACCCTGATGCCCCTCTCTTGCCATCCCAGTAACCGTCAGCCCAACCCATCCCATTCCAGCAGCACCTAGATAAACCTCATTATGATTCAGTACTGTTCCTTTTTTTGGAAACTTTCTTTAAATGCCATCTAAATTATGTCATGACAGAGTTTGGTATGTTGTATGATATGCGTGGGTAGTAAGCTGTTTAATTATGTCATGATAGAGTTTGGTATGCTATATGATATGTGTGGATGTTAAGTTGTTTCAGGTACTTTATAATGCATCCATAAGAGTTACATAGGGAAAATCTTTTGACTGGCACATAACCTTATAAGATGGGTTTCACTGTTGCCTTAAGTTGGATACATTTTGCAACAAGTTTTCAAGGAATGCAACCCCTTCCTAAGTTGAAGCTTAGGTGTAATTGTATCAGAAAATGTTTAAGATATTCTTATAAGTCAGTTTATTTCCACATTTTTCCCTTTAATGTCACACTGAGTTTTCCTTTCCAACCCTCAATATTCAAATTTTTCAAGTTGTTTGAGAACAGTGTTTAACCATATAGTTTCAAAGATATTCGTACAACAGTGAGAAATCATTTCCGAAGTGCATTATAGCCATTTCTTTCACTGTAATAATATATAGAAGTTTTGGATATGTTTTAGCACAATGCGATAAAAAGTGTGAGAGTAAGGCCTGAGTGTCAGGTGAGTTCCCACTTTGCATGTTTGACTCTTCTATTGACCTACACTGAAAAAACTGGTCTGGTTATTTTTTTTTATTATTATTTTTATTATTATTATTATTATTATTATTATTATTATTATTATTATTATTATTATACTTAGTCACTGTCTCCTGCATTAGCGAGGTAGCGCAAGGAAACAGATGAAAGAATGGCCTAACCCACCCACATACACATGTATATACATAAAACACCCTCACACGCACATATACATATCTATACATTTCAACGTATACATACATATACATACACAGACATATACAAATTCACACTTGCTGCCTTCATCCATTCCCTTCGCCACTCCACCACACATGAAATGACACCCCCCTCCCCCTGTGCGTGTGTGAGGTAGCGCTAGGAAAAGACAACATAGGCCACATTCATTCAGTCTCTAGCTGTCATGTGTAATGCACCGAAACCACAGCTCCCTTTCCACATCCAGGCCCCACAAAACTTTCCATGATTTACCACAGACACTTCACATGCCCTGGTTCAATCCATTGACAGCACGTCCACCCCATTATACCACATCGTTCCAATTCACTCTATTCCTTCTCGTGTTATAATCATTATGCTTTATCGGTAATTTTTTCAGAACAGCAAAAATATAAAAGTTTAATTTACCAGCTGCACTATTGTCAAGGTCAAGTAGGATGATGGCAGAATTGCCTCCATTTTTGCTAGAAAACCTTCCCCAGCTTCTACTCGATGAATTTTCAGTGTTGGAAGAGTCTTTGTCCACAAAATCACTTCGCATGATCTCAAGACAGATCATCCGTCAAATACTGTAGGATCCTCATCTGCTTGCTTCTCTACACTAGCAAAAATATGTATAATTTCTTCCTTAGAAAACTCACCAGAATGTGCCCTCATTGGCATGCTAGGAGGAGGATGACTGTGGGGCTTTGAAATTGAAGTTTGAAACCTAGTTTTTGAATATCCATCTGGAGATATTGAAATTGTCTCAGTTTGGGCATGAATGGTAAGCTGTGTTCTGATACATTATATTTGGCAGCTAGAGTGGGATATGTATAAAATGAGACTGTTATAACTTCATGCTTTTCTCGGTCTCATTGTATCTTCATTTTTTAGCAATGCAACCTCAACAACCAAGGCAACACTTCCATGGCCAGTGTCCTCCTAACACTGGCAGAGAGTCCTCATCAGGAACCCACATCAGCACCTGTGCCTTCCGATCCACCAGGGGTTGTGGAAGAACAAGTTAAGCAGCCCCCTTCTTCATCTATGATAGTCAGCAATTTGCCAGTGCCGAAAACTGAAGGTTAGTCTTTGTTCAGAAATGATTCCTGTTTGATGGAAAGTCCTTTCAGTCAAGTCTGTACAATCACATGAAATAGAACTTGGGGTGATTCTTGAAAATCCAGTCCATTGTGCTGTAATTTGAATTAACTATCAGGATATTCTTTAGTTCTAGAGTGAATTCTGTTCTGAAGATGTTGAATTAATGGAAATATTTGTTTCCCCTACATTCACATCGCCATTCAGCACTGGCTATGAAATTTTTTTTTGCTAGTAATGTGATTTTTGTGTTCCTTGTGTATTGTACAGTAGACTGTACCATTATAGTGGCATCACGATCAACACTGGCATTGATTTTATTAATGCTGTGGCTTCTAGCATTATCATAATTTCCATAAATTGTCATTGAATTACACCATCTGTTATTTATGTCATTTATGCCCTTCATGTATATGTATGATGGACCTGTTGCATGTGACCATATACCTTTTCGTGAATCAATTTTGTTGGACTGGGGCTCTGAAGACTAAATTGAATGATCATATCAGAGTTTTTGAACTAAAAACCTTCATGCCCCTCATCTTTTTTGAGAATGAATTTGTTTTCAGTAATTCTTAATTTTGATACAAGTTTTCTTCTTGTGACAACAAACTGGGAATGCTTGTTCTTTAATGTATTCTGATGAAAGATCGCATAGGATGCATAAATATGTAAGCTGAATGAAGGAACACTGTTTTCAGTGAGATTCTACCAGTTACAAGCAGACTAGACCTTAATGAAATAGTCCAGTCATACAGTGGTTTAATCGGTACTATTAAACCCCTCCTTCAGATAGTAGCTCATCCAGTGAAGGTAGAGAAGGACTTTTTCAATGAGATTAAGTGATCCATTTAAGCTTCATATGTGTGTTACACATATCAAGGGTCACAAGCCCTCTGGGTTTTTCAGGCCAAGCTGTTACCACAATCCTAGGATCTTGTATCCAGGAATTAATCAAACTGCTGGTTGGCTTTGAACTTTGCTTTCAGTTGCCCATTGGATGTTCCTATTTGGGGATTAGCTATTGAGTTGCTGTTGTGTTTGCGTTTCCAGGCCGTTTGACTTTTGTAGGACTGTGTATTTCACATGAAATAATGCAAGGAAAGCAGAAAGCATGACACTTGTCTCAGAAAATCATGGGGTCTAAAGGCAGTTGTCAGTGCTTGCACTCAAAATGCCATATGTTTATGTGGTTTGCCAAAATTTTTCTTTGCAGGAGATTCTAACACTGGGGATGGTTCAACCCTTCTTCAGTCTCTGAGAGGACTCCCCGTTCCAGCCGAGGAAGAGATGCATGTATCACCTTCATCTGCACTTGATGCACAGGTGAGGGATCTGCTTGTTGGAGATTAGTTAATTTTGATGCATTTTGGTCGTTTTATGTTTCCTGCACCCAGTGTGCAATTTCCTGCTAAACTGTCTTGATACATCAACTTCGTTGGATACATGTTGATACATAAACTTTTTTGGAGTAAACAAAGCTTTGAATTATTGGGGCCTGAATATTGATGATGGTGAAAGACATGTATGGGATAAAGCAAATATGAGTGATGTAGTGTATGGGGGTAACTTAATATCATTGGGCTGAATGAGGGCATGTAAAGATTTCAGGAGAAACCATAGGGTAGTTCATGGGGCTTGGTTGTGGATTTGGGCTCTGGTTTCAGTGCATTATACATGATAGCTAGAGTGGTTTTGAGCAAATAAGGGCATTTCTTGTGTTACCTTGCTAATGTGGGAAATGGTGAACAAGTAAAAAAAAGAAGAAAAAAATTGCTAGCAGTGAGCAGCTGTTGCCACATTCCTGGATGAAGGCTTTCATAGAAGCTAAGGGCTACTTTCCAGAGCAAGTGCATAAAGATGAAACTTAGATTACTTTTGAAGCAAGTGCTTGAAAGAACATACATTGCAAAGAAAGTCAAGTCTGCTTCAAGCTTCAAGGAGTGAAATATTGATCGACTTTCCTGTTTTATTGTAATGTTGTGGGTAACTTTGAATGTCAAACATTACTAGTTTTCTTTTTCCAGAATCCCCTGGCCTTAACAGGTCTTAACACAGCACATCCTACCAATTCACTGGGGAGTATGTAGGGAAGCTGATATAACTGCCAGATTGTTTGATAAATGGTTTTTGAACAGTTTCTTCATGTGGTGGAAAAATATTGCAGTCAGTTTAAATATTGCGTAGAGCAAATTGTGGAGGAATTGACAGCCACCCGCTTCTGCTCCTCTTAGTGGCTTTCTACAACACAGGGAATACATAGGCAATATTCTTTCTCCCCTATATATAGAAGGTGACTAAAGGGGGTGGGAGCAGGGGGCTGGAACTCCTCTCCTTCTTGCATTTCGGTTTCTAAAAGGAACAGAAGAAGGAGCCAAGTGGGAGTGCTCAGGTTTAAGTATGGAAGTTTCCTTTTCAGTTTGAATGTTCCATGAAAGTTCTTTGGATGCATTGTTGGTATGTTTGGAATGAGATTTACTTAACTTGTACATTAGAAGACTGAACATGGGCTATTTGATTATGGAAATTTGAATATTGGTCACTTGTCTGCAGGTTAAGGGCGTCTTCTTTTTTGGCCTTGTATTTGCCATTAAATTTTCAGTAATTGTGAGGAATATCGTGCTATAACTTCAGGTAGCACATGGTGCAAGTAGTCAAGGACCTCCTCAGGAAGTAAGTGTTGAGATCATCCAGCCTCGACCTCGAAAAGCAAAAGCTGAATCCCGAGCAGCAAAGCTCTTCTGGGAAAAGGAAGCATCACGATTACAAAGGTAAATTGATTTTACTATAGAACCATTACTGATACTATCTTAGCATTGTTAGGACACACTTGCATTCTTTTTGACAGAGATCTACCGTTATTATTAGCATACTTAGTCACACCTCAGTTCTGAAGAAATGACCATTTTTTTTTATCTATTAATGAATTGTAGCTCCTGTTCCTTTTCTTTTCATATGACAAATACCTTTATACATTTTTTATGATCTTATAATGTACTATTTATGGATTGATGGCTTTGGGATGATGTATTCCTCCACAAATTAGTACAATGAATAAGGCTACAGTGAATCCTCTCATGCCCTCGTCAGTTACATTCTTGACTAAGTTAAAAAATTTATCCATAACATTTGAAGTTGCAGAGTGCATGTACGAATGACTGACAAAGCTTTAAACCTCTCTTCCAGGTATATGATTGTTTGTGTTATGGTTACATTTTCTCTTGTTTTAGATCGGTAATAACCTCATACCACAATGAGCTAATTTGGTGTGTGATCTTGTAAATTACTTTAGCGGGACATTTTGCCATTAAGTTTGTTATCAAAACAAATGTCATCCAGCTTCTTCAAGCACTGGAGTAACCCCAGAATTTAACCACCCAACATTGCCAAACCTTTCTACTCCCTTTTCCTTTAAGAGCTAAAACGTCCAGTTTCTTTCCCTCAAACACAGTATGTCCAGTATATCTCTTTTTCCCATCCGGGTTATACTCACACATAAGCAGACATGTTAGCCCAAGCCTTGCTTGGTTCCTTCTTTCAGTAATGGTAACACAAGGAGGGAAGGGTTTCTGGCCCCCTCCGTCAATAATTGCCTCGTATGACTCACTTGGGGTACTTGAGTAACTTTCTTTTTTTCAGTCCCAAGGGATCAAGGAAGTATGTGATTTTAGGTAAAGAATCTTGTAACTCTAATGCTGTGCCTGTGGATGAAATAAAAGTTGAGCATGATACCAAGTTCAAGAGCAAGAATGAAGTAAGACCTCCCCTCTCATCTTGAACTAAAATTAGACTTGTCATTCATTTTGCCTCTGCTCACCTACACACTGCTTAACCATGCCAACAATTTGTGTATTTCCTTAACTTTTACATCTTATTCCTCATGTATTATTGTAATTTTTTTGGTAAATTGTGGTGTGATAGCATTTCCAGCCATTTCCACCATCGTAGGGATATTTATTGATGCTATGCTTTAAGATTCTAACATATGATTTTTGAATTAGCTGTCAAGTACAGTAATTTGGTCTAATTATATATATTTTTTTCTTTTTCAGAGATGAAGATAATGAAGTGTCTAACAACCTTGCTATGAATGTAGCTTATAAGTGCCAGACATGTGGAAAAAATTTCCAGTCCATGGCACACTTAGAAAGACATCAGCGTACACATGACAGTCAGAGATTCAAGTGCCATGTGTGTGATAAAGCATTTACAGAAAAGTACAATCTCAAGACACATATGCTAATCCATACTGGAGAACGGCCACATGTATGCACCCAGTGCCTTAAGTCATTCAGGTTAGATACTATGCATTCTTTCAGTACCATGAAATTTCCATTAATACATGTTTTGATGTCAGTTATCGTAAGTCTGTTTCCATTTTCAAAGAATGAATCTAGTGCATACTGCCTCTTGGGTAACTTGCACACATTCTCTTATCATGTCCACGGTGTTGGAGTTAATCTTGGTGAAATCTGCTCTTCTTATTAGTTTTTACTTTGCACTTAAGTAGATTCTTTTGAAACTAAAATCCCCAGCCATACTGCCACCTTTACACACAAAGTTAAAGTTGAACATAATTAAAACATTCCTTTACCATCCTTATCTAAAATGTCCTTAATCTTGTTAAATTCACTCTCTCACTCTGTCATTTCTTATGTTATGTACTTGAATAGTATAGCATGAACATAGAAAGGGGTAAAGTTCATATGTAAATCAATCTAGGCAATTTTACCATTGCGTGCCTGAGACTGGCAGGTTGTGTCCCATCACTGGTCCATTGGTATGTTGTCCGCCTGCTGTTCTTGGTAGAGGAGGTTTGACTTGAACACAGTAGTAAAATTGTTTAGATGGGGTGAACATCCTTACTATTTATATACTAAAGCTTTACTTTCCATCATTTAAGGTTAAATCTGAAAAATGTATTGTATTGTAAAATTACCGTACAATCATATACATATTAAATGTGTCAGAATCAGACATAGCTGACAAGTATGGAAGACACTTTAACCATTGTGTTAAGTTGGGCATAAAATCAGGCCCTTAACTGACTTGATCATGAAATCTTGTGTATAAGGTATAATATTTTTGTTTTATTGTACTCACAGGATTTCAGTGTTACCAGAGTAATGTGAAGTTGGTGTCTTTTAATGTTTCATTGTTCTTATAATGTTACAGCCTTACAGGTGAGAATGGTTTGGTTAATGTGGGGTTCTTTGCTATGAAGTTACTGGCCCAGACCTACCATTAGACCGAACTGACATCTTATGAGTGAAGGGCATGGAAAGCTAACAACTGACAACTCTGAGAAAGCTGTCTTTTGTTTTTCTTACAGTTTTCCACCTTTCAGGGTGAGGAAGCTTTACAGGACTGGAGTCTTTGACCAGACAAATAGCAGATTCTGTGCACAATATACAAGTAAACTCCACCACTGTTGGGTGAATGACCCTTGAGAATAAAGATTAGTCACAGAAATTCAGCGTCCTCATAGAAAGCTTTTAAATTTCAAATTCTTTTCACTGTTACATTTTTTCAGCGGTGAACCACCTCTGAGGTAAGCATTCCAGGTGTTTAAAGTTGAAAGTGAAAGATACCGATTAATTCCCAAGTGATGCATCTTGTATTTCATAGCTTATGTTTCTCAACAGGTACATGCGTGACCTAACAGAACATAAGCTGAACCATGAAGGATCAAGACCTCATGTTTGTAAAATGTGTGGGAAAGGGTTTGTACGAAGAAGGGATTATACTCGACATTTACGGGTTAGTATCTCCTTAATATTTTTGACAGGCATATATGATTCTTTTATAGTATAGTACCTTGTAGTCACACCAGAGGAAATTGGCACGTACATCAATTCTCAAAGGAACTTTGTCTTAGGAGAAAGGCATCTGTTGTCTTATAATTTCTAACCATATTTACTTTTTGCTTGAAATATGCAGTAGATGCTTGTATTAGTCCTCTGTTCTTAATGCTACCTTGCTAATGCGGGAAATGGTGAATATGTATGGAAAAAAATATATATATATTTTTTTTCATACATATTTGCCATTTCCCGTGTTAGCGAGGTAGTGTTAAGAACAGGGGACTGAGCCTCAGATGGAATATCCTCACTTGGCCCCTTCTCTGTTCCTTCTTTTGGAAAATTAGAAATGAGAGGGCAGGATTTCCAGCCCCCCCCCACTCCTTCCCCTTTTAGTTGCTGCCTATGACACGCAGGGAATATGTGGGAAGTATTCTTTCTTCACTATCCCCAGGGATAACATATGTACATATGGTTTCGGTGCATTACACATGACGACTAGAGGCTGAGTGTGAACGAATGTGGCCTTTGTTGTCTTTTCCTAGTGCTACCTCATGCGCACTGGGGAATGGGGGTGCCATTTCATGTGTGGCGGGATGGTGACAGGAATGGATGAAGGCAGCAAGTGTGGATGTGTACACATGAATATTTGTATAAGTCTGTGTATGTATATGTATGTAGATGTTGAAATGTATAAGTACGTATATGTGCGTGTGTGGGCGTTTAGGTATATACATGTGTATGTGGGTGGGTCGGGCCATTCTTTCGTCTGTTTCCTTGTGCTGCCTCACTGACACGGGAGACTGTGATCGAGTATAATAATAAAAATTCATTATTATATTTGATTGCCGTTTCCTGCGTCATTATTGGTATTCCACAGCCATACAAAGTATGTTCACTCACTTGTTTGTACATACCCTTTACATACACATGTATTTCTTTTATTTTGTAATAAGAAACAGAAAATTTGATTTTGTTTTTTGTCCAAGTTGTATGGAACTTTCTGCAAGCTTCAGTGTTGACTTAAATTCCTTGTGCATTATAAAATCAGTTGGCTGGTCATTGATGAAAACTTTAACGAAGGATGAGTGTTTGGAGCAGCTTGGAGGCCTTAGTAACCCTGTAATAAACATGTTCTGTACCCTTTTCCAGGACTTATCCGATACTCATTCAAAGTGCCCAGTATATCCATACTCCCTGTCTGCCACTTGTTAGGGCACCCATGCTGCCCACATAGGAAAATAAGAATGGTTTTATTTTGAGCGCCTCTTATAGAATAATTTTTTCATTGGAATAGTATATGATAAAAAACAAACACTGAAACGATTAACCTTCTCACTGTGCATTTATTCTTCAATATTGTACTGTCATTGCACATTCATTCAGAAATGTTCCACCCCTCTTCAGTGAAAAAATATCAGTATATCGTGTACTATTGAAGAAAATAACTCCCCAATTGGTATAATTTCTTGTATATTGATGTTGGAGTGTGTTGAATGAACAGGATGAGCCCTTGCTGGTTGCATGGATCTTCCTAACTTTTGATTTTTTTTTGTGATTTTGTTGTACATACACAGGACAACAATACACTTTTTTTTTTTACCAGGCATGATTTATAACTTTCATGAGTGCCGTTGCCGAGTTAAAAGCAACATACACAAAATTTGGTAGTGGGAAGTGGTATAAATGCTTATTAGGTTAAGTTTAATCCCCTTTTGTCCTTTCACCCATGCTGTGGTATTACATTGCATAAAATCTCAAAGCATTAATTTTGTTCATCATTTTTTCTATTTCATAATTTTCAGAAAGTATTACCACATTTGTCTTATGTAAATATTTTCCATTCACCTGTATATCAAATGTTTTCCATTTCTTTCCCATCTTTAGGAACAACATGGGACTCAGCGTCACCAGTGTAAAATTTGTGGTTCTTCATTCCAGCGTCGTATTTATTTAGAAACTGTTCACATGCGCACACACCACCCACAACCTGAACAGGCAAGTTTTTGAAGTGATTGATTGTCTCAAGAAAATACTTTTGTAAATACGTGCTCCATATTTAAGATTACTCCATTTTTATACAATTATTGTGACCTAAAACACTTGGAGAAAACTAGAGGTTAGAAGGAACAATAAGATGGGCAGTCTGAATATATAATTAGGCATCATTCATGAGCATTAGTCAGGCTTGAAGGAAAAAGACAACTAGTGTCACCCATTCTTTTAGTAAGCTCTGCTTTTGAAGGAGAAAATCACTCATCATATTGGCCAGCACTCGTATTGTGTCTTTTAGTCTTAGAGATCTCTTGAGTGTTGCAAAGAGATAGGTGTTCAAATGAAAAAGTTAGGGCCATGGAGGAGTTGACTGGGTGAATTGCTTTTGAGCTAACTGTTTATTAAGGTTGAAGAGAAACAAAAAATGTGTAAGTAGCACTATACTCAGGGATAGATGAACCTTCTTTTCAGCTTTAGATATTCTGAAGGTAAACACTGTTTGTCTTTTATCATTACTCCATACCCAAATTAATAGGGTTGATAAGGTACATATAGACTCTATACTGTCACTTGCACACATTCACATCCTTATAGAGGTATTTCTTACCTATTTGCTGTACACATTTAAGTTGGTGTTTCAAGTGTAACTAATGTCAAAATTCATACTGATACATAATCCACTCACACATTCATATGTACTATTGAGACCCGACTAGGATCCCCCCCCCCCCTTTTTTTTTTACAGGTAAGCTTCATGTTTTTCAGTGAAGTGGAAGTTTGAAGAAAGTTTATAAGTTAAATTGCCAAGTGCATTGATGGAGCAAAGGGTTAAATGACAGAATTTTAAAAGGATATTACAAAGTTTTATGAGAAGAAATTGAGAAGAATAATTATATAGGTACATTCTCTGAATTTAAAAAGATTATGCCTGCCCCAAAAAGATGTTGTCCTTTTTGAATTTAGGAAGCAGTCCAACATTAGTACTTAAATTACATAAAAGATTTTGCCATAATGGCAGAGGTAGCACAAAGCACTCACCATGTCTTGCTCGATGAATGTTGTTGTTACTCTGCACTGCTGCTCTTGCATAGTTATCTGTCTGAGGTTCATCAGGGATTAAATTTGGCCATGAGGCTAGTTATTTAAAGGCTTTTGTATTCACTCCATGTATGCTATATATTTCTCATATTAAATAATATTTCAGAAATTATTCACAGGGCTCTCACTTATTTTCTTTATAAGTCTTTTTAGGGTGTTCCTAAGAACTATTCCTGGTGATAATCCTGTATCTTCCTTGTTAAGATGACTTCAAATTTGAAACAGTATCACGCAGCCTTCTAATTTCTATCATGCCTACATTAATTTTTTTGCATTGATCTGGATCCCTTTTACACATTAGTGATATATATACCATTTCATGTATATCTGGTGTGTTGTATTAATATGTGCTTTGTACTAGTGTGTGAGAAAGTTATTTGTATCAAACGTGCTGTAATCTGGTGTAAAGAAGAGCATATACAAGTCGCACAGTGAGTAATATTTTTAGTATGGAAATTGATTTTGACTGAATTATATAAGCACCATTCATTTGCAAAATGAGCATGAAATGAAAAATCTTTTAATTCTACATAGAAGCTGTTGTTTAGAATTTAAAGTTTAAAATTTCATTTTTTTTCCAGCCAGCATTAGAGAAAACCAAGCCAGAACAGAATGCATCAAATCACAAAGAAACAAAGGATAGTCACATTTGCCAGATCTGTGGGAGAACCTTTGCTCGAGCTCGCTATTTGACTTCACATTTACGTACACATTCCAGACGCGCAGATTATGTTCGTTGTCCTAGATGTCCAAGAATGTTTACATCAGAGCAGACACTCAAAGTTAGTAGTTTACTTATTTTTAACAGTTACAACCTGCATTCCTTGAAATTTTTAAAGGATTTTTGTCATGTTTTACTTATTGGTCTTTAGAACCATTAAATTTTTTCTTAGAATATTTATTTCATGAAAAAAGTATGTAAAATCAATAGTTTTTCATCCCAGCAACCCATAGAGTGGGAAGGAGGTAAAGTATTCTAGTTACACACACAGGTTAGATGGTGGCATTTTTAATGTGCAGAGATAGGTATGGAGTATAACACTGCTGAAAACCAGACTTAAATTTATATTGGGATCTAGGTAAAAACATGGCAAACGTCCAGAAGGTTAAATGATTATATGCTGTAACAGTAGTAGCCCTCAAAACCACCACAAAACTTCTATTTTCATGTAATTACCTGTATATACATATTGTGAGCTTGTTGTATGCCCATGGAAGCCCATCTCAAACTTTTTTTTTGTTTCCTTTCTTCAATGGAGTTACTTAGATCTACATTGTGAAATCAGCTGTGGAACTTGAAAGTTGATATTATGCCTTCATTTGTCCATAATTTTTAACATAGCAAGTTTTCTG
This sequence comes from Panulirus ornatus, assembly GCF_036320965.1. Lineage (NCBI taxonomy): Eukaryota > Metazoa > Arthropoda > Malacostraca > Decapoda > Palinuridae > Panulirus > Panulirus ornatus. The sequence goes on from NC_092286.1 coordinate 9,389,639, forward strand.
CCTATTCTTTGATGTGACCAAGCTAGTGATGCATAGCATCAGGAAGAAACAGGTCTAGCACACATACAGTTCCTTATATGTCATATTTAATGTACCAAAACCAGAGACTACCATCCACAACTAGGCCATACAAATTTCTCAAAAGTTAGCACTGATCACTTCACATAACGAGGTTCAACCCACTGATAACATTGATTCAACTCATTCCATACAGTGCATACCTCATGTTTCCTGTATGTTTTGGTCCTAGTACATTAAAAGCTCCTTCTAACCACTCCATAGTACCCCCTTGCCGTCATCACTTTTTTAGCATAAATCCTCTTTTTCAGCCTCTTTACTCCAACCCTTTCAGCAAACCCTAGTTGACCCAATCATTCACTCTACGTTGACGAACAAAATTCCTCCTTCCTCTCACATTTTCTGGTTACAGCCTGGTTCATATATACACCCTGTAATATTTTTTTTCAACAAGATTGCCTTATCTCATGTTTAGTGATGATGCCAGGAACTTGCAGCTGTAGTTGAGGGGTCTTTTATTAGTCTCAGTTTTATGCAGAATGTGTATCATACATTTATTTTACTTCTAGGCTGAAATTAGATGTTTTTTACCTTTTTCTCAGGTACACAAGGAAGCGTTCCACGACAGGGAGACTACAGGCTTACAAGACATCAATAGTTCAGATATTGAGGAATCTGACCAGAAACAAGCACCAGTAGCATGTTTATTTCCAGAGTTGTCACAGACTCCAGATACCAAAGACTCTAAACCCATCATACAAAGCCAAATTAATGAATCATCGCCAACAACAGATTCATCGCAGACCATTCTTACGTCCTCCCAACTACAACCCTTATCATCTGAAGTGGCCAGTCATCTGTTACAAACTTCATCACAAGTGATTGCAGGTGACCCTCCACCCCACGGTAGCACAAGTTCACAATGTGGGGAGGAACTGGAGACGATCAAGATGGAATGGTGGCATCGCATGCAGGATGGAGGACTGTGATCCATTCTTTACTGGTTTTAATTATTTATGAGTACTAAGATTTATATAGTAAAGTAATACAAATTGGTTTTACCCATTTGCTTTCAGCAATGGCATTATTTAACTGTTATACAGTTTTATATATAGGATATACTTAAAGGAATTTTAATCTTTCATAAATTTATTGAACTGCTGGGGAACCAAATTTTAACTTTTACAGTAAATTTTGAGCAATCTACAGATATATTGCTTTTGATATTTATAATTGTAAATAAAATTTATTTTCTTATCACTTTACTTTCCTATGGGCAGTGACATTTGCCAAAATTTATTTATTACAGTGGATAAGTGGCATGCATATAAAATTTTACAAAGAAAAAGGGCAAAAATTATATTCAATTTTCTGGCTTTTTTTTTTTTTTTTTTAGCACATACTTCATCTTTCCCTGTATATGTCTACATACTTTCACACAATAGTCTGCTTTCTCAAACTCCACTTACCACCAAACCTATCTTATACCACATGTTCTAACATTTCATATTGAAGAAGTTCACCATCTTCCTTTTCTTTTCGACTATTATACCTTCAAACATAATGAAACCAACTAAACTTATTCACTTTTGTTAATCCAATCTTTAACTATTAAAAGTACTGCACAGTACAGAATATTCAGAGTTACTACAGGTTGTACCTTTTTAATCCAGCAACCTTGGAAATTGACCCCTTTAAAGGAGGACCTTGGCTGATCACTCTTACCATCAGCTTAGTTTTGTATGTTCCTGCAGCATCGCTGCAGCCAAGACTTATTACCCTAACTTTGGAATCCTTATCCTCCAGATGGAGACTCCTCAACATCTTGGACAAAGATTTTTGTTTAGGGCTCCAAGAAATTAACAGGACTGTTAATCAGCTCATCGGCAGTGTAGAAAGATTTTGGTGCCTTAGCGCTGCTAACAACACCGCCCTAGTGGCACATCCACACACTAATGGCGGCAGATTCAAAATGTGCTGGATCAAGGAAGTTTTCGGACCACAGAGCGCTGGATTTGAGAGGTACAACCTGTAATGAACCACAAGAGGAAGAAATCTTCAGTCTCCACATTTTAACAAAGGGATCAAATGCAAAACTTTCAACAACAGCAGAAAAACCAATGAGTTACCCAAACATCAGCTGAAAGTTAGGGAAAGCCCCCATAATAAATCTAATCTAAAATAATTGCACAGTTCTTTATACCTCTGATTCTCATTAAGAAATGTATATAAAAGATAAGTCAATGTACTCTATGCATACTGCATCTTCCATCATAAGGATGGTCCCAAAATGAGAAACAAAAAATGGACGAAACCAACAAATTTAAAAAATTATTTTGTTAAAACACGAGAAAATTAAAGTCAGAATTCAAAATACTGTTACGAGATGATGGTGGGGATTTCTGTGTCTTCCCATCCTTATGTGCCATGCAAAAATGGCAGCGAGTTGGACTATGATGGCCCCAAGAAGCTTAAGAAAGACTTTGGCAATTTAAATCAATGGGGAAGAAATCCCGAAGGCCTAGACAGCTGCAGGGGTTTCAAATTATTTCAACATAAAATACAAGGCAATATCCAAAAGAGGATCTGAGGAATAATAGTGCATGCGAGCTCACAGTACATGTACCATCTATCTATTCTGTATCTCTGATGCCTGTTTTCCCCTGGAACTCCACAGGGGTGGCCACAGCAATAAGGTCTCCACAACTAGTGAACTCAAGTGCCGCTTCTTTGTCTTTAGTGCCTCACCCTTAACAGGCCACGGGCAGAGGTCGACTCTAGCCGAGTCTTTACAGAGGCTTCTTCCTAATGTTCTAACCTACTACTTCTACTTAATGCTCTCACCTAATGTTCCTACTTCTACCTAATGCTCCTGCCTGAGTGTTCCAAAACACACCTAAAATGTATTTACAGCAGTCAGGGATTATGTACATTTATTAAGTGAAGTGCTGTCATATTACACACCAAAAATAGGAAGAGGCAGTTGATAGCATCTGAGGATGCTGTTTAAGTCCTTCATACCTAATGTTTCTATCTATTGATGCCTGTTCCTCTGGGAACTCCCTCAAGGGGGTAAAAGAGTCTCCATAAATGGTAAACTCCAGAGCCTCCTCTTAGCCTCTAATGTCTTACATATAACAGGCCACTGGAAGAGGGTAACTCTAGAGCAATGTTTCCAATGTTTGTACCCAATGTTCCTAATGACTACTCCTACCTAATGTTCCAACCAACTACTACTACTACCTAATGCTCCTGTTTAATGTTCCTACCTACCGCTTATATCTACTGCTGCTACCTCTTTGCCAAAAGCCAGGGCTTAGACCATGGCACTCACCACGGGAAAACTAGTTACGAAGAATGAGTTGTGCGAGTTAAGTGTTGTGTGTGTGACAAGGAGAGATTGGAAGTTTGTGGATGAATGGCAGAAAGACAGCTTCCTTGGTCAGAGGAATGCAAATTGACAACTGAAGAGCTGGCTTACTATACATCTGTCACTAACCCTCCTGATACCAAAGCAGGTATTACCAGTAATGAACCTCATTGATCAGTGGCTTTTATTAACTACTACTTGCCAGTTGAAGGGGAACCAAGTTGAGAATTTGTTTGTGAAAGAAAAAAAGGTTACATGGATGGTATCTGCTGGATAGTAGTGCAAGAAATGGAAAATATACTGGAGAAAATGGTAGGAGAATAAGAAAACGTTAAGTGTTAGGAAAACAAAAGAAGTATTAGTGTGGGGGGAACTGACAGTAAAGTAACTACATGTAAAGAAGGGATGAACAGAGTATAGTGATGGAGTGCTGAGTATTAGAAGACAGGGTGGGGTTGAGAAACTAAGCTGCAATCCCATCCACTCTTGCAGATTTGAAAAATTCATCTAATGCATGGCTTTCCCTCTCTCTCTCTCTCTTTTTTCATAAAATAATATGGTAGGGCAGCACATATATAACCACATTAAATGAAGAATATTTAGAAAAAATGTGAATATATGTAGGTAACGTGAAAACTAAAGCAAAGATTCTGTCCCATTACTTATGCTTTTCGTCAATCATCCTTAATAACTGATATGTGCATAAGATGTAGCTGCAGCTCACACATGGTGCTACTGAAGCATAAGGACAGGCCACAGCTGCTATGCCTAACTGAACTTGTTAATCTTCCTCTTTAAATTCACTTATCCATACACAAGATAGCTTTGACCTACCTAATGCATGAATGTATTAACTATCAAACACACTATGGGATCTACTTACCAATGTGAAGGACAATTTCACATCCTCCATGGTTCAGATTTAAGATGAGATTAATTTGCATGTTGTCCACACAATGCCACTACTGGCTGCCATTCAACGGAGTTGAGAAGTAACATTATACTGGAATGCGTCTAGCTGTTGCTGGCAATTCTACTACTACCTCCATTCTTGACGTGGTTGCAGGTTCACTCATTCACTGTAAAAGGCTAATATTTGAAGCAAACAACTTTGATATTTAGGCTGCTGATTAGAACTAAAGTTCACCCTGACTGATGAATGATGAAATGAAAACTTAACTCTCCCATAACTCAAAATTACTACATGGGTGGTGACAAAAGCAGTAACAACACAAGCACTGTATCATCTGTTTCAAGGAATAAAATATAATGGGGTGAAAACTACAGAATCACTACCTACTAGGTGAGGACTAGCTTTTTGTGAAAAAAAAGTCATCTTCCAACTAATATCATCATTCTCTCCAAATAAATCATTACTCTGGCTGCTCAAACTACCACTTTCCCTACCTAAGCTATTATCAAAAACATCTTTATCATTCTAGGGAATCTCTCATTACCACATTTCTATAATCCAGTTATTTTGATAAACACCCTCATTTTGAAAATTTCCATAATTTCTTTTGACATCCTCTCTATTCAATACAAAATACTTCATCGGAAATTTATCAATAAACAAGCAAAAAATAACGAAGATATCTTGAGAACTGAAAGTACTTAATATCCTTTAAGTGCACTGTGGAGAAACAACCACAATCCAGGTCTCATGACCTCTCAAAGGTTTGAGGAAGCATCATGAAGCATATATGGCTAAACAGATAATGGGTAAAAATGAAGAAAACGCCACAGAAAAATGACAGTTCTAGTGGCCCCACAGTAACAACTAAAATTGGTGAGAGAGAGGAAGATGGTGTCTTTTGACTCCCCTCCATCGGTGGAGATAATATCTGGCTTGACAGAGAAATACATTCCTCTTTATTCACGTACAGTAACTGCATTTCCATTTCAATGAACTTTAGGAAAAGCATAACAACTGATGATACTTCAAAACACATCAAACAATGCTTTATATTCCCACACTGGGCCAGATTTTTTTTTTTTATCTTACTGTGAGAAACATTTATCATGTTTCAACATGCAACTTTTCCACCAAAAATATTAGGTATTGATGACGGTGAAAGAGAAAAATATTATTCTTTATCAAACTGCACACTGCCTTAAATGGAGAACTTACAAAACACAAAACTCATATTATTTCTGTGGAAAAAAGCAGGAGATATGGAAGAAATTATTCAAAACCATTTTCATTTTCAAAATATTCTCTGCCAACAGTCTTAATATACGCAACTCTCAATAAGAAATTCAGCCACACTCGGTAAAAAAAATAGTTGTTATATGACTGGGCTAAAAAATGGAATTGCAGTTGCAAGTTGTCAAGGTGCAGAAGCATATTTGGACAATGAACATGTACTGACAGAATTCCTACACAGCTAGGAGATTATACATACTCAGTGGAGGAAATGAACTTAGCAGAGAGAATACTCTTATCAGATGGTGATGGCAACATCATGTCAGTAGACAGATCAAATAAGAGCAAGTCATCATGAATGCAGTGCTACACGGGAAAGGAATGTCTTTCATCCCAATGACTATATTTTATCCTATGAATAACTACAGCATCAATTAGAAGTCATATCGTACTTATCTTAAAACTTTTAATTTTCACTGTTTTCTTTGTAGCTTTAGAACTTTCATGCATGAAGATGCCAATTATACTTATGAAGTAATTCTATCAATGAAGTGTAGTTTTTGAAAATGGAAGTTAATTGTAGAAAGTTGAAAATAAAAGTTAATTGTAGAGATTTTACTGCAAAGATAATGTAAACAATGCATTTATCTAAATGACGTCAGGTTACCAAAAGCCAAAGTTTAAGAGGATGGCAAGACGTATGGTGAAGGGTCGGTGATGTTCTCAAGTCTTCGGAGTGCATTCCATCCCCTTGTGGCTTCCTTCAGATTTACGTTCTCCTGAAATTAAAGAGTCCATGGGAGTTACAGCTTTTATGATTAATTGTTTGGATCAAATGATTCTATTAATGTTCTGTTTGGATCAAATGATTTTTATTAATGTTCTATTCAGTCTATACCATATATGCCTATTTCTGCGACCCCAGCATGATGACACATGCAAAATCCTAAGTAAATTAGCAAAAGCCCAATTCCACATCTATAAACAGTATAGACCCACAACATGCTTGAACTAAGCATTATGAGCAGTAATTCAAGTGAAACTGGTACGATGTTATTACAGTACTGTATTTGCCCTCACAAAGAAAACAAAGTTTAGGAAAAACGAAAACTGCTTCAAAACATGAACAAAAATGGAGAAAACAGAAGAAAGAATGAGAATAATAAGACTGAATGATAGGGTACACATGTAAGGAAACAGCAATGTTTAAAAATCAGTGAGGAATTCATTGGTGGTGTTAAAGAGTGAATCATTTTCATACTAGCAAGACAGTACCAGGAACAGATGAAGAATATTTTCATTTGCTCATAACCACTCTCTAGCAGTCATGTTTAATGCAGTGAGGCCTCAGCCAAGCCACACAGACCTTTTCATGCTTTCCCACTGTCAGCACAACACCCACTGTATGTCATATCACTCAAAATTGCACTTTCCCTTGCATGCCTCTCACCCTGCAGTATGTTCATGCACAAATAACTCAAAGCATCCTTTCCTCTGACCTCCCATCTTATTTTTGGTGTCCTCCTCCTTGCTCTCTCTACTTCCGACATAACGTTACTTTAAGTCAGTCTCTCCTCTCCATACATCCAACCCATTTTAACACATTTGTTCAGCACTCTTAATTGTACTCAACTTACTACCACAACTCTTATACTATCATCCCTTACTTGATCAATTCTGCTCACACCACATACTGACATAAAGCATTTCATTTCCAACATATCTACCATCCTCGTGTTTTTCTCCTATCTAGGTGCCATGACTCATAACCATGCAACACTGCTGGGACTACATCATCAAACATACTCATCTTTGCCTTCAGAGAAAGTGACTTCTTTCAAATACTTCCTAGTGCAATCAGGGACTTTGCCCCTTCACCCACCTCAAGATCAACTACAGCAACTAAAGTTCAATCTGGTTATGTTTAATGCCTCCAAGACTCAATTTCCGCCCATCTTTCTACAGAAAATTCCCCACAACTCTCTTCTTGAACAGGTCTATAATTCCACCTCCTGACACAATGAACATACTTGGTATAACTGTAAAAAGCACACATCTTGGAAACGTCACATTAATGAATGAGTCATGTCAGCCTCTAGAAAACTGGGGGTTCCTGTTTGGATGTCAAAATTTCTTTTCTTCCGAACAGCTGATCCTTTTATACAGAGGACTGATCCATCCTTGAATAAAGTACTGCTCTCACATCTGGGGTGGTTCTAATTTTGTATCCTTACTTGACAAAGTTGAGTCAAAAGCAGTCTAATTTATCAGCTCTCCCAGGATAACTTCAAAACCTAACCCACACGCCATAAGCCATAATTTTGATTAACTTTACCTCTTGTTTAGGTATCACTTTGGTTTTTGCTCCCAAGAGTTGGCTGCTTGTGTTCCCCGATCAACAGTTACACCTCACAATACTCAGCAAACTGTTTCTACACATGGTTACTGTGATGACAGTTGGCAACTCAAGGGTTGGCCATTTTCATAACTCTTTCTGTCCCTAAACTTTGAAGCTTTGGAATTATCTTCCCTCTCGTGTCTTTCCAAATATCTATGACCTTCCCAATAACTATGGCCCGTCACTTTCTAAATGAGAGGTCTTTCACTGTCCCCAAACTATTGAATACTTTTCCTCATCTCTTCTTTTCCCTTTCCCATAACCTCTTTATATTTCAATTAAGGCTGGCCATGATGTGCACTTTAGTCTGTGACTAGAGCCTAAAAAAAAGAAAGAGAAAAAAAATCTTAGGACAATATACAAGCCATACTAAAAAAGCAAACACTTACAACAAAGAAAGTGATAGGAGTTTGGGAAAATACCAACACAGCATGGTGCTGTGACTGAAGCATGAATGGCCTCAAGGATGGACAGTATATGACTAATCTATTGATTTTCCCTTTTTTCTAGACTCAGACTGATTTATCTGGGATCTTCCAGCAACCACAACTCTTCCATGTTTCAACTTCCTAGAAATGAAGGACTCAAAATCAAAGAAAGTTTACTGCATTATCAAAACTGCTACTAAAATCACCATGACTAACATATAGAAATTACTTAGATCTATCTAATTATCACTATCTCTAATTATTTCAGATAATTTTGATTATCATTACTATTCAATTAATAAAATAGCTTACCTGGAAAACTCTGGCCCCAGAGCACCAAAGGTAGTCCATCTTGCTGGCATGGGAGTTGGTGAGGGATAAGATACTGTAGTGGTGGATGCTACCTGTCTTGGCTGCAAGGCCTGTTGTGTACACATCCTCCAGGAACAAGAAGCTGAGGGACTCATGAGAGATATTACTAACCGCAATAATGAAATATTTTTCTTAACTACTAAGAAAAAATTTTCCAGATATCTCATTAATGCATTTTGCTACTGCTTGGCAACTATAAATATCCTCACAAAAAGAAGATTCTAATAGATCAAGGATATATCACAATAACAGCACACGCCACAAAAGACAGTCTCCAACACTTCTCAACCTTTACAATGAGACCATCAAAAATGCACAGTTGCCAAAATTAACATTCAACCAAATGCAAGGGATATTTTTGTCTTTGTGTTTGCTATAATAAGATTTACATCATCTGAATTTGTTCATGTTACTGACATCATAGCAAAATTCCAATAAGAGAATAATCTTTGTGCCCATTCCAGTTTATTATTTCCTGGACACATCTTATTCATGAGAATTAGAAAATTAATGATATGAAATTTATCAGTTACGTTAAGTGTCCATGAAAGGATGGAGTGAAAAAGGTTTTGAGTGATTGGGGCCTGAACATACAGGAGTGAGAGAGGCATGCAAGGAATAGAGTAAAATGGAATGATGTGGTATACCAGGGTCGATGTGCTGTCAATTGACTGAACCAGGGCATGTGAAGCGTCTGGGGTAAACCATGGAAAGGTTTGTCTGTGAGGCTGTGATTTTGGTGCATTACACATGACAGCTTGAGAGCGAGTTTTAATGAATGTGGCCTTTTTGTCTGTTTTCCTGGCAATACCTTGCTGAAGCAGGGGGTAGCGATGCTGTTTCCTGGGGGGCGGGGTAGCACCAGGGATGGATGAAGGCAAGCAAGTGTGAAAAGGTACATGTGTATATATCTATAGGTCTATGTATGTGTATGTATAGGCATTATGGATATAAATGTGCATATGAATGGATGGGCCATTCTTCATCTATATCTTGGCACTACCTTGCTGACGCAGGAAACAGCGATTAAGTATAATAAATAAATGAATAATATCAAGACATGCTGGACACCAAAAGTAACCAATAAATTTCAGGCTCTTAACTTTCTAATTCTCATGAAATTAATTGAATATAATTTTTTTTTTTTTTTTTTTGCTTTGTCGCTGTCTCCCGCGTTTGCGAGGTAGCGCAAGGAAACAGACGAAAGAAATGGCCCAACCCACCCCCATACACATGTATATACATACGTCCACACACGCAAATATACATACCTACACAGCTTTCCATGGTTTACCCCAGACGCTTCACATGCCTTGATTCAATCCACTGACAGCACGTCAACCCCGGTATACCACATCGCTCCAATTCACTCTATTCCTTGCCCTCCTTTCACCCTCCTGCATGTTCAGGCCCCGATCACACAAAATCTTTTTCACTCCATCTTTCCACCTCCAATTTGGTCTCCCTCTTCTCCTCGTTCCCTCCACCTCCAACACATATATCCTCTTGGTCAATCTTTCCTCACTCATTCTCTCCATGTGCCCAAACCATTTCAAAACACCCTCTTCTGCTCTCTCAACCACGCTCTTTTTATTTCCACACATCTCTCTTACCCTTACGTTACTTACTCGATCAAACCACCTCACACCACACATTGTCCTCAAACATCTCATTTCCAGCACATCCATCCTCCTGCGCACAACTCTATCCATAGCCCACGCCTCGCAACCATACAACATTGTTGAAACCACTATTCCTTCAAACATACCCATTTTTGCTTTCCGAGATAATGTTCTCGACTTCCACACATTCTTCAAGGCTCCCAGAATTTTCGCCCCCTCCCCCACCCTATGATCCACTTCCACTTGATAACTATAATTCGAATTTAGCAAAAAAACTAAATATGCTACATCTTTTACATTATATGCTAATAGCAATTCTCACTCTAAAAGTTTTAAGACCAATGCTTATGAACAATCAAATATAATTGCACAGGTTAAGAGCATCTACCATCTTAGAAATTTGCTAATCATAAATCACTTAGGAAAGATCCCTTTCCCTACAGACCTACCAAAAATTCCCTATGACTTACCTAGTCCTTCTGATGGCTTGAAGCAGAGCCGGTATGAGTGCCATTGGAACTATGTATGATGGTCCTGCCACATATGTTGGATACCCATTCGCTGAATATGTATCCTTTGGGACCCCCCACTTTCCCTGCCTGAGCACTGGGTCACAGCACCTTACTTTACCCAGAATACGAGTAGGATGTGGATGGTCCTGTAGGTATGCTAGAATGAATTCCTGCAATGCCAAAGGATTGGGAATGACATCATCGTCAATTTTTAGAAGGACTGGGGAATGAGGACAGTTTTTTGAAGCCCATGTCAACATAGCTGTTGTTTTGTAGGTGAGGTTTCTATAGGAATCAAGAAAGTTGGCTTGCACAATGTCATGATGCTTCTCCGATTCACTTTCCACGACAGCCTTTTGAAGGAAGAAAATACAGTATATTAGTTGGATATAATGTGTACAAATGAAGTAAGCAAAAAAAATGCAAGTATAAAAACTATGTCAGAAGGCAGTAGTTGGTAGACACTCAACAACCAGGGAGGTATATTACCAGTACTACCCACCTGGGTATCGTGAGGGGTTAGTGATAACTGCGTTGTGAGCCAGTGCTTCAGCGGTTGTCTAGATGCACTCTTCTAACCTAGATAGCTGTCCTTTCTTTCTGCCTCACTCACATGTGGACCACTGGCATTCTGTCTACAAACATACAATCTCTCCCTGTCCTACATAACACTTGACAAAATAATCAAATACCATTTTTTACGATAAAGGGAGACTGGGAAAGCCCTTTCTGAGACAAAGCTGATGATCCAAAAGAAACAACTTAATAATGTATCCATTATGACAAATTCCAAGATTTTAGGAGCTGGGGCTTTAGGCTTTGAGCATAATACTTTCATATTATATGCTGTTAGCTGGTTAGGCCTGTCTCAGCTGATTGGTTATCACTTATAATACTAGCAGTATCTCGTATTCCTTTTCTTCCATTTACGAGCATTTTAAAGAAATTTTCATTCAAATTCATAGACTTCTCTTACTACTTACCTTATTCTTTTCTCACTAACCCTGAGCTGTATTTTAAATGTGGTGCTGTATCAATGTAATGATGTTAGCCATAACACCAAGATTTCTTTATGACACATTACCTTTATTTTTTTTGTAATTTTACAGTTTATGCTCCATTGAAGTTAAGATACTTCGGTTATATGCCATCAATAGATATAATTTTTTGAATCAGTCTGATACATATAACCTAACACACACACAAAAAAAAAATGGAAGATAATTTACAAACTTTTTTCATAACTGGGGTGTACACTGTAAAATCAACCTTTTTTTTTTTTATAATTAATTATTGGTGACAGGCGCTTTTTAAATTTTCATCTCTTTCAAGACCTATAACTTCGTCCAAAAAAAATTTACACATAGCCACTTGACGCCACTGACCTGGAGCTTAGGGTCCTTAGTCTGACCTATGATAAACATCGGTTTGACTCCTGTGACCTGGGTGAGGAGTGGGTGACCCCAAGTGTGACGGATGAAGTGCCGTCGGTGCCGATTGGTCACAGCGGTCACCACCATGGCCAACACCAGCGGTGGTTCCCCAAGGCAGGCTCCGGCCTCCTCCAGGAGAACCTCACCTCGTCGGGATACGGGTTCACCACCTCGCCCTCGACCTTAGAACCAACCTGTACAGACAAAGATCATCATGGTCACTTGGGTCTACACTAAAACCATCTAAATTTTTATCTTAAAATCGGGTGAATCTCATAAATCGTGGTGATGACACATGGGAAAGGGTACTTGTAAACAACCGCCGCCGGTTGACCCATTTCTGCGCCTGCGCAGACTGTGTCAAAACGAAGGATCAGAGATGTAAAAGGGATCATGAATATAAGTTAGACTAAAATATAAAAGAAATTGATTTATAATATAACAAAAATCAGCCAGTTTTAACATAAAAATAGTACAGTGGTGTAGTGACTCAACTGACATATAGCGACCCAGGTGGTGACGGCATTCAAAAACAGTCTTTGAATCTGCCATGCTCTGCTCACATCAACTGACCAAAAACACTGGGGGGGGAAAAAATATATCCTGGTCAAGTTGGCAGAAGGGCGACGATGCACTTTCATCTGACTTTCAGTACTAAAATCATGTGATGTGTACTGAAATCTGTTCATAATAAAGTTTCTTGTCAGTTCACTCCCCACTGTGCCCCCATGCAATGCTCAAAGTCAGATTTATGTGTGATTTTTTCTCTTAATCTTTTTTATATTGGTGGCTCCAATCATGGACAAAAGTCCACATTAAGGCAGGTCTTTATTGAATTATTGAAAAGTTAATTGAAAGAGAAAAGAGGAAAAGTATGGACGACTTTTGAAACGCTTCTATACTTGAAATAGACCATAGAAACATGAAGGAAAAGATATAAAGAGAATCTTTAAAAATGTAATAATTTACATAGTTAATTACAGGTCTTAATGACCCCCAAACAGCATTTTAAACCCAGATATGTATTCAGCATGAAAAATAATCTTATACTGAGATTTTTAAAGAAATCTATTTCCCTAAGAAAAATACTTAAATCTGCAAGTACTATTAGTCCAGGGTATTTCTTCTTTTTGCAGTTTATTTGTGTGTATGTTAACGTGAATCCAAATACAGTACTGCTCAATAAAAAAAATCTGGAAACAATATCAATAAGCATTTGTGGATACAATGAATGAAAACAGTGTATGACCATAATTCCAAAGGCTTTCAAGTGATTCACGTATATCAATACATTTGTAAAGCAAATTTTAAAGAGAAAAATGTGTTAGTGGGAAGGGTACAGACCGTATTTCCAATTGGCACTGTGTTAAAATATAGACCGGAAGACGTGAAGAGCCATTAATATTGTGAGTATCAGTTAAGGGGTACTAAGAAATCATTCACTACATTTACGAATGGACAAAAATGAAGCGTCTAATGCACGGGGAGAGAGAGAGAGAGAGAGAGAGAGAGAGAGAGAGAGAGAGAGAGAGAGAGAGAGAGGAGAACCGCTCACCAGGAAGTGATGGTCCCAGGAGGCCACGAACTCCCGCCAATTCTGACCTCCGTACGGTCTCTCGTGGTTCGTGTCGTCGACCCTCCCCGCGTAGGAGAGGCCACCTTCCTCATTACTTAGGTATAATACCTTCCTGTGGCTCAGGGTGGCCTTCTTGCTCCCCCAGAAGAGGCCACAGTTGGCCACCAGCAGGCAAAGGAGGACGACAGACGACACCAGCCATACTCTCCTCTTCCTCAACCACCACAGTCCACCACTGCTCCTGCCAAAAATGTTACGTGCAAGGTGAAGCACTCGCTCAGCATGCTATGTTGAACTGGTCTATGTTCGCATGCTATGTTGAACTGGTCTATGTTCGCATGCTGTGTTGAACTGGTCTATGTTCGCATGCTATGTTGAACTGGTCTATGTTCGCATGCTATGTTGAACTGGTCTATGTTCGCATGCTATGTTGAACTGGTCTATGTTCGCATGCTATGTTGAACTGGTCTATGTTCGCATGCTATGTTGAACTGGTCTATGTTCGAATGCTATGTTGAACTGGTCTATGTCCGCATGCTATGTTGAACTGGTCTATGTTCGCATGCTATGTTGAACTGGTCTATGTTCGCATGCTATGTTGAACTGGTCTATGTTCGCATGCTATGTTGAACTGGTCTATGTTCGCATGCTATGTTGAACTGGTCTATGTTCGCATGCTGTGTTGAGCTGGTCTATGTTCGCATGCTATGTTGAACTATGTTCGCATGCTATGTTGAACTGGTCTATGTTCGCATGCTATGTTGAACTGGTCTATGTTCGCATGCTATGTTGAACTGGTCTGTGTTCGCATGCTATGTTGAACTGGTCTATCTATGTTCGCATGCTATGTTGAACTGGTCTATCTATGTTCGCATGCTATGTTGAAGTGGTCTATGGCCGCATGCTATGTTGAACTGGTCTATGTTCGTGAGGCAAGCACCGTGCTATGTTAAAGTGACATGTCTGTGTTGGTGAGAGAACACTACTCAACATGCTATGTTGAACTGCCCTGTCTGTCTGTGAAACCAGACCGTCACTCACTAAGCTATGTTGAACTGATATCCTAGGCTTAGAACATCGGTATTGCCAAGCAAAAGGACTATTTAACCATCATGCTATGTTGTACTGGTCGCTTGTGCTTGTGAGGATAGGTGGATGGGAGAGAGAGGGAGGGAAATGGTGGTGGGGGAAAAT
Organism: Panulirus ornatus; assembly: GCF_036320965.1. Taxonomy (NCBI): domain Eukaryota; kingdom Metazoa; phylum Arthropoda; class Malacostraca; order Decapoda; family Palinuridae; genus Panulirus; species Panulirus ornatus. Next base: position 9,404,708 of record NC_092286.1, read on the forward strand.
GAACTTAAGGAAATATTTAGGATAGTTCACCATATCTGATACCTCTCATTTTCTCTTTTCAATTCATGAGATGCCCCATTTCTGTCCTCTCTATCTTCCTTTATGAGTGGCTAATGATAACATCATGGTTCTCATTGTTTAGCTGGTACATTTCCTCCTTCGAAACCAACCACCACACCCACCCCCTTACCCGCTCACAAAGTCACCATATCATTGAAGGAATAAAAAGGTCAAACAGCAATAAACCGAATTCAAACAGCAACCACTAAGGTCTTTCCGATGCCATTTGTGATGGTGTAAGATACACTAAAAGTTAAGAGACAGACAGATAATTCAAAGGAAATAACCTACAAGTTCTCATTTTTTTTTTTTACTGTGGAGGCACTCACTATGGCTACTTCTTATAGGAAAAGTAAATGTACATTTAAACTTTTATATCGGCCTTGGGGGATGATAATAGACCATTCTTTCTTTCTCTCCTCCAAAAGGAAGGCTTAAAATCCTCACCGTCGCTAGGCATGACTGACACCCATTCACTCACTACGATATACTGAATTTCTACGATGCACTGATGAGCTACGTGGCTAATATAACGTCCATACAGTACAAGTGTTGTTAGCACAGTGACATGCAGCTACGCTAATATTAGCACTGACGAAAATAAATAAAAAACAGGTGTTAGCACAGTGACATGCAGCTACGCTAATATTAGCACTGACGAAAATAAATAAAAAAACAGGTGTTAGCACAGTGACGTGCAGCTGCGCTAATATTAGCACTGACGAAAATAAAAACAAAACAAAACAAAATACGCGTTTATTTAGTAAAACTATTGTTATTCACACGCAAGATCCTCGTTTCGAGTATGCTTATCAACACAGAGTACGTCACTTAAGTCAATATGTCCTGAAATAACAAATTAATAATGTCTTCTTACCTAACTTAGCAGTGCCCTTAAAGCTAACTTAGCAGTGTCCCACACAAATGTGGAGTCGACTAGGCTTGTAATCACATATGCTAATTCTTCTATTGTACATCTGGATATTCCTCAAGTCTCACGTGATATTACTGTGTGGAGGAATATATAGAGCAACAGCAGGCAAAACACAATAAAGGAACACGATTAAAAAAGTGAAATAAAACGTAAGAGGAGGATAATACAGAGGGAAGCGAAAGGCGAAGGGAGGGAGTTGAGGATGAATGTGGACGCCGAAGGAAGGAGAAAATGTTTTAATATGGAGGAAAAAAAATAAGTGAATAAACTTAGACTAATGGTATGACGTAAGACAATTAGCAGGTGTTGCCCAGGTAGTTAATGGCTCAACAGGTGTTTCTGTCAGTGTTAAAGGGGTCGACAATCACGACAAACCACTAGCCCTAAACTCTTCCTTTATTAACCCCAGGCTTATTTGACCTGACCCTGACGGGCTGTGGTCGAACATCATGTCATCATCACCACCCCTAACGGGGGTACGACCTACCCCCGTGCTTAATTAATGGGTTTAATGAAGTTTAAAAGTGGAATGCCTCATTAGCCTGGGGTGGAGGGAGGGAGGGAGGGAGGGAGGGTGTATATACCCCCGACCTGTGTGATTCAATAAGCTAACTAGATCAATAAGTAAGAATGCATGAACATCCACGCAAGCATGTCAGGACTAGTTACATTCCCTAGGTACAAGCCTAGTTATAACCCCTTCCCCTAGTTACAAGCCTAGTTATAACCCCTTCCCTAGTTACAAGCCTAGTTATAACCCCTTCCTAGTTACAAGCCTATTCATAACCCCTTCCCTAGTTGCAAGCCTAGTTATAACCCCTTCCCCTAGTTACAAGACTAGTTATAACCCCTTCCCCTAGTTACAAGCCTAGTTATAACCCCTTCCCCTAGTTACAAGCCTAGTTATAACCCCTTCCTTAGGTACAAGCCTATTTATAACCCCTTCCCTAGTTACAAGCCTAGTTATAACCCCTTCCCATTCCCCTACGCAAACACACATCGTTAACTAACCTCACAGTCTGGGTGTGTGTGTTTTCAACGCCCTCCATTTAACGAACTACGCAGTCAAACATGGCTTTTAAAAGTCAATTTCTCACGAAATGCTACCTTATTTCGCCAATTATCATGTTTACACTCCCTGTAACGAGCGAATCACATGTAAAATCTTGGTGAGCAAGTTAAGTAAATGTGGTTTGGTTCTTGATTTTCAAAATTTGAAGACGACGGCGCAATAACTCGGTAATCATCCATGGCCTTCTTACCTCTGACCTGACCCTTGGAGGTCAAGGGATAGACCGTAATGACCCCCAAAGGTTTGCACACACACTCCTCCTCATTAACGGAGAGCAAAGGGGGGGAATAAAAAAATCACCCCAGACCTCAATTTTCAACCTACCTTCATCATTTATATCGACCGTCAATAGTCAATGGTTTCAGACACTGAATGTATGACAAAAAGAAAAAAGAATCAATAATGGAATTTCTTATCAGTAATGACAACTACATACTTCAAGAAGAAGAAGAAGAAGGACAACAACGACTCAGTGTTCCGGTTCATGTGGCAAACTTCACACTGTGACCCCCCCAACGTTTAACTCGTAGTACTAAGATTTACATAAGATTTTCACATTTGTGGAGCTCAATAGCACCAATGATCATGAATTATACCAATGAGGTAACATCAATATGCAGTTCAATATAGTCCATCAGGGATATAATGCCACTCTGGAAAAAAAATAGTGGGAATGGCTCATGAAGCAAAAGGGAATACGAGGGGATACTTAAAAGTGATGGACGTCTTTGTACGAATCACAAAAACCTAAGAAAACCTCACATAACTTTTAAAGGAACCTAAAAAAAAAAAAAAAAACCTCACCTGACTTCCACAGGTAGCTGATATTAATCCTATTTTCACTACCTTAATAAAATACAGGGATGTTATGACGTCATGATAATTTTCCATGTGTGTGTGTGTGTGTGTGTGTGTGTGTGTGTGTGTGTGTGTGTGTGTGTTGGTGCAGACAAAAACGCATCCGAACGCATGAATAACATAATTTTGAACAAAATTGATGCCTTATCATTCGAAATCATGGCCCCCTAAAGCGAAGTTTGGTGAAGTTTTCATAGGTTCTGTTGAATTCTACGAGTCATTAAGTTACTTTTGCGTCAATTCCATCGTTACCCAGTCCTTTCGTAATGGCCTGCCCTGTCATCTTATACTACTGTTGAACAGAAGAAAGCTAAAGGCCTATTGTACGTCTGTATCGCTATTAACTTCGTATACGGAGTCAATGTATTCTGCAATTCAACTGTTGTATTTAGATCATGCAGTTACTGTTGATTATATAACTGAACCATGTTAAATAAGGCGATGGTCGAGAGATATATCTATATCAAATGGTACTGATCAATGAAGAAGTGTGTCTACTAACACTTGCAAAAGAAATAAAAATGAAAACCCCATCTGTCGACAAAAAAATTGAGAATAGTAAGATAAATTTCGACTGCTAACATGGCTAGGTGATGATGGTCTACGCTCCCTCCATCGATTTTCTAAGTTAGGTTAAGATATGTACTCTAACCTAACTTAACCTAACTTAACCTAACTTAGGAAAACGTTGGCGGATGAGCGATTTTTCCTGTGACCCGAAATTTCCATTAGTTTTTTGTTTTACTTTCTTCCCCTTACCGTATTTATACACTTAACTCCACACTTTCCCTAATATACTGTATATTACCCTTATGCTTACCTCCTTATCAAATACTGTTCAATCAAAATAATGCTCCAAAATATATTCCAATAATGTTCAAAAACAAAAATGTTTTTTTTTTTTGTCGTTAACTAAAAATATTTTTGGTATTTTTTTCTTTCTTTTGCTGATACGTGATATATAAAACTTTTTTTTTATCTGATAACCAATGACAGATAACGTTATCTGTAATAATATCAAGTGATGTTAGGTAGTTATAAGGAAAGTAATATGTAAATTAAGCTTTTGCCACTGTGACAATTTTGTTCTCAGTGGATGTTACAATTGTCCTATGAGTTCTAAATAAAATTCCTTTCCTTTCTTTTCCAATTATGGCGGTGTTCTGGGAAAGGAGTTCGTGATAAAAATTATCAGCACTCTTAAATGTTATTCGAAACTATGGACGTAAAACATATGTAAAATACAAATGCATTCCACAGTAATTCAAAGAGTTAGGTAGCATTTTAGCCTCGTTCATACATGATGGGGAAAACAACTTGCTTCGTCAAAAAGGCAAATGAATTCTACCATTTCTATTTTAAAGGATTCGTTAATTACTTTATCTTTAACGTCTGAAAGTACATGTTTCTCATCATGATTCCAATGTGTATATAAATACCTGACGGCACTTAACAATTATTACAAATGTCATATGTTTGATTCGTTATCAGAATATATATATATATATATATATATATATATATATATATATATATATAAAGACGTTATATATCGTATACCAGTAAAAGTGGAAAATAAATTACCATCTTTTTATTGAATCACTAAAAAACCGTTCTTATCGCTATGAAAATAGATGTTTTGTTAGTTTGCATTCCATAAGTACAATTTATTAATAAATACCTGACTCTACCAACGAACATAATTATTACACTTCATGATAAAAAGTTGGCTAGTATGTAGAAGGGAAGCATATTAAAAACTATATTACGTTTAGGTAAAAATTTTCGTTTCCAACCTAATTCAACAAAACGGTAATAATGCCACCCCAATTATAAAACTGTTTCTGACCTCCTCCTGTTTGTATCAGAAAAAGAAAGTTCGGAATCGTTCAAAAGACATCAAAAACCACATCGGAAAATAATTAAAAAAATAATCGAACGTCACGAACCTAACCTAACCAAAGCAAACCTAACCTAAACTAAACTAACCTACCCTAACTTGACCTAACCTAACCAAGGATAACTAAACTAAAGCAAACCTAACATAAACTACACTAAACCTAACTTAACCTATCCTAATCTAAGCTACCATAACTGAACCTAAAATACCTTAACCCTACCTAACCTAAACTAGCTTAAACTATCCTAATCTAAACTAAACTAATCTAACTTAAACTATCCTAACCTAACCTAACCTAACCTAACCTAACAAAATCGTTGGTTGTCTGAAACATTAACAATACCTACTTTTACCTAACCAATATCTAGAACAACATACGTATATCATCAGCACTTTTAATTAAATTCCCTCAGGCGTTTGACGTTTTAATAAACCCGTGTAAAACTAAAATATTTTTTGAGTGTGTGTGTGTGTGAATTCACTTCATTGAATAATATAAAAAAAAAAAACTGTACAAATCTTAATTTCATGTGTGTGTGTGTGTACAGAACTGACTGTCTGCAGGAGGACAAAAATGAGAAAATCACTCAAAGTCCAAAGGCAATCATGATGCGGAAATGAACCCGACTTTTATCTAATAAAAGAAAAAAGTCTAAATTACGCTTCGCCAGACTTAATATATTCCCCACGCAATACACTATCACTGCCACACAAAATATTCCAAAGCTATCATTTTTTTTTTTTGGGGGGGGGGGGGGGACTTTTTTCTTAATTAGAATGCTTTGCCAACACCAAGCAGTCTAGTTAATGATGCCTAAATAGAATGCTTTACCGACACCAAAGCAGCCATTATAATACTTCAATTTGAAGTACAGTTTGAATTACTTATGTACACAATACTCCACAGTACCTACTCGATTCATGACAAATAATTCCCTCTACTTCTTTATTAATAATTAATGCCTTAAATGACTATATAACATTATCTACCCTTATTCGTACCTTAACAACAAGCATATCACATCATCTCACACAACCACTGGATTAAATCACCACCCTAAACGAGCACGTTGGGGTGTGAATAGGGCTAAGCCTAGGGTGTGAGTAGGGGCAAGCCTAGCTCGCTCGCAAAGGTCTGTGTTAATGGGGTTTAATTAATTACCACTCATGACGTCGACCCACCCACCATTCGCAGACGGAAGTGTTCCAACGACCCATCATCACTCCTTAGGCTCCGGAGGAGGGGGGGCGACAATAGCATGATGATGATGATGGATGGTTTAAGACCAGTGCTCTTCCCTCAACGGTGAGTCTGACACTGACCGCCAGATGGCCAGTGGTTCGTTAAGGCTGTTGTTGTTCATGACGAAGGGAAGGTAATCAATGTTGTCATGGTTACACTGAGGGTAAATAAGCGATCATTTTACGAGAGGAGAGGAGGGGGGGTCATGTTTACCCATCGTTCCATGGAGCAATGAAGATGTGGCATTTACATAAGTTAAGGTGCGAGGTTATATATATATATATATATATATATATATATATATATATATATATATATATATATATATATATATATATATATAGTGGATGTGGGACAGGGTCATGGTTGTGGAAAGTGAGAGTGGGGCGATTAGAAATTGGGAAGAGGGTCAGTCTTTATTGGCTGATGACACAGCGCTGGTGGCAGCTTGGGGTGAGAAACTGTAGAAGCTGGTGTCTGAGTTTGGAAGAGTGTGCGAGAGAAGAAAGTTGAGAGTAAATGTGAATAGAAATAAGGGCAAAAAAATATTCGTATCAACAGTTAAGAGGGGACACGTTGTTTGGAGTGCGAGTGTGAATGGAGGAAGAACCTGGAGGACATGAAGGGTTTCGGATGCCTGGGAGTGGATGTGGCAGCAGATGGAACCATGTGAGATAAAGGGAGCTATATGGCGGCTTTGGGGCTAAGGTCCCAGACGTATCTAAGAATAAGTACAGAGGGAGGTCACTCTTTGTATATATATATATATATATATATATATATATATATATATATATATATATATATATATGTGTGTGTGTGTGTGTGTGTGTGTGTGTGTGATAAGTGACTATAAATATCAATATCATAACATTCAAAACTGATTTCATATGCACACAAACGAAGATTCTACTCGCATAAACCCTTGATATCTTTTAAAACCGCCTGTCGTGATATAATCGCGTGTATAGTGTTGGTGTTTTCTTTTTTTCATCTAATTCACTAGGATCTCTATATATGTCATAGATCATAAACACCAACAATAACGTAGACGCAGTGCTATATCTAGGGTATGGCAGGTCGGGCAGGTGCCCTGGCCGCCACTCAACAGGTTTGGGTTGGATTTTTTTTGACATTTGCTACACGACTGACATTTTGAACGGTTTGGTTTTGTAAAATAAGAAAAAAAAATATATATAACTCGCCTACTTTTCAACTATGGTAATAATTTGCTACTATCATTACCGCTTCTACGTTACAATTTTGATCAAATAAATCTTTAAATTTGAGTCTTTTAAGATTTTATAAAAATTTAATAAATTTAATAAAATTTAATAAAATTAAATAAATTTAATAAAAAATAACTCGCCTACATTTCAACTATGGTAATAATTTGCTACTATCATTACCGCTACTACGTTACAATTTTGATCAAATAAATCTTTAAATTTGAGTCTTTAAAATTTTATACAAATCTAAGCTTGGCCTAACTCTTCAACAGTTATAATTACACTGTATATATTCTTATATACATCCACTGTATGTAAATTTCTAATCCAGCCAGGGGCACCATTTTAGTGCTTGCCATAGATGTTGGTTCCCCTGAATGCTTTTTGTTTCAAAACTGAAAGATAAGACATTCAAACACTTCTATACTTGAAATAATCAGAAAAAAATACATCATATATTCTCCTTTACCGACAAACACTCATTAAATATGATGCAATGGAGCAAAAAAATTTCAAAATTTACAGCTTAATTAATTGTCATTAAGAGGAATGAACATTATTTTAGCACCATAATTGTATTCAGCATGAAAAATACTTCTTATAATGAGTTTCTAAAAAAAAATTTTTTTTGCTGAGAAAAATACCCAATTTTTTTTTTTCAGCTCCAAAAACATTTTGTTTCAAAATGGAAAGATAAGGAATTCAAACACCTCTGTACTTGTAATATTTATGGTTAATATATCAAAATGCTCTTAGTTACCTATACATAACTAGTAAATATGATGAAAGGATCACAAGATATCTTAAAACTAATTTCATTTAACACCTTAACTTAGTCATTGAGACGACTAAACGATATGTTAACACTAGATTTGTATTCATCAGGAAAAATACTTCTTATATCTAGTCTTTAAAGGAAATCTATTTTTTTTCTGAGAAAAATGCTAAAAATTAAAAGGTGATTTTTTTTTTTACTCAAAAAACTATGTTTCAAAACTGAAAAATAAGACGTTCAGACAATTCTATACTTGAAATAATCATTTAAAATATATATTAAAAATATATGATATATTCAAACACTTCTATACATGAAATAATCTTCAGAAATATAAATGAATGGCATAAAGACGAGTAAATAATACTTTAACACCAGATTTGTATTCAGCGTGAAAAATACTTCTTATGATGAGTTTTTAAAGGAAATCTATTTTTCTGAGAAAATTCCCAAAAATTGAAGGTAATAGTTCAGGGTATTTTTTAGCTGAAAAAAATTTTCGTTTCAAAATTGAAACATGATATATTCAAACACTTCTATACTTGAAATAATCTTTAGAAATATATCATAATGCTCCTAGTTGCCAATAAATACCCAATAAATACAATGCGAAGAACCCAAAAATATTTTAAAATTGACTTCACTTAACAGCTTAAATTATTGTCATAAAGACGACTAAAGGATATTTCAACACCAGATTTGTATTCAGAATTAAAAATACTTCATATCATGACACTTTAAAGGAAATCTATTTTTGTGAGGAAAATGCGAAAAATTGAAGGTAATAGTTCAGGACATTTTTCAGCTCTAAAAAACTTTTGTTTTAAAATTGAAAGATAAGATATTGAAACACTTCTATACTTGAAATAATCTCACAAAATATATCATAATGCTCTTAGTCACAGATATATAACCAGTAAATACGACGCAAAAGAACAGAACACATTTCTAAATTGACATCAATTAACAGCTAACTGAATGTCCTAAAGACGACTAAAAGATATTTAGACACCAAATTTGCATTCAGCATGAAAAATACTTCTTATAATGAGTTTTTAAAGGAAATCTATTTTTCTAAGAAAATTCCCAAAAATTGAATTTTAGCTCCAAAAACTTTTTGTTTCAAAACTGAAATATAAGATACTGAAAATCTGTATTGGAAATAATCATGGAAAATATATAATAATGCTCTCAGTAACCGATATATACCCAGTAAATACAATGCAAAGGAACAAAAAATATTTTAAAATTGACTTCACTTAACAGCTTAAATTATTGTCATAAAGACGACTAAAGGATATCTTAACACCAGATTTGTAATCAGCATGAAAAATACTTCTTATCATGACATTTTACAGGATATCTATTTCTCTGAGGAAAATGCGAAAAATTGAAGGTAATTGTTCAGGGTATTTTAAGCTCAAAAAAAATTTTGATTTAAAATTGAAAGATAAGATATTCAAACACTTCTATACTTGAAATTATCATGGAAAATATATCATAATGCTCTTAGCCACAGATATATAACCAGTAAATACGACGCAAAGGAACAGAACACATTTCTAAATTGACATCAATCAACAGCTATTTGAATGTCGTAAGGACGATTAAACGATATTTAGACAACAAAGCTGCATTCAGCATGAAAAATACTTCTTATAATGAGTTTTTAAAGAAAATCTATTTTTCTGAGAAAATTCCCAAAAATTGAAGGTAATAGTTCAGGGTATTTTTTAACTGAAAAAACTTTTTGCTTCAAAATTGAAACATGATATATTCAAACACTTCTATACTTGAAATGATCTTAAGAAATATATCATAATGCTCCTAGTTATCAATAAATACCCAGGAAATACAATGCGAAGGAGCAAAAAATATTTTAAAATTAACTTCACTAAACAGCTTAAATAAAATGTCATAAAGATGACTAAATGCTATTTCAACACCAGATTTGTATTAAGTATGAACAATACTTCTAATTAATGACTTTTTAAAGGAAATGTTATTTTCTAAGGAAAATACCAAAAATTGAAGGGAATAGTTACAATGGCGTATGTAGGGTACAGCAGGTCGGGCAGGTGGCCTGGGCAACACTCAACAGGTTTGTTTTTTGACCTATGCTAAACGACTGACATTATCAACAGTTTGGTTTTATGGAATAATAAAGAAACTTGCCTGCTTTTCAACTATGGTAATATTATGCTACTATCATAACTGCTACGTTACAATTTTGATTAAATAAATGTTTGTCTTTAAGAGTTTATATAAATTTATGTTTGGCCTAACTCTTTAACAGTTTACAATTACACTGTATATATATTCATATACATCTAATGTATGTACATTTCTAATCAAGCCAGGGGCGCAATTTTAGTGCTTGCCATAGCCGCTATTTCCCCTTAATACGCCCCTGCGTAGACGTTCCCCCGTAAGAAGCGCAATGATAATGATTACAATGTAGTATTAGTTACCCTTATAAAATACCCGTTTTCTCTAAAGCGTACAGCGAGATCAGAGAAAACGATAGTATGGGTAACTTAAAGACGTTAGTTTTTCTTCGTTTTCGGTATATAGGCTCTGAAAATCACACATACTATAAGAAACACCGACAATCTAATAGTAATTGGTTACCTAAATACCTGTATTAATACCACAGAATACTTGAGCAACAGATAAAGCTATCCTTACGTCCCACTACAGAAATCTAACTGACTCGAACACGTACATGATTCTGATAGCCATATACAGAATATCATCTGTTCCTGACAGTCTTAGCGACGTAACAATCAATTAATTTATAAAGATAGACAGTCTATCATAGCCACAGGATAACTAAGACATATCAAAGCCATTAGGGAGAAAGCTAGAATAGACAGAGATACATCTTGGCCCTTCAATTTAGCTAGTATTTTTTCTCCCAGTGAACCATTTTTCCCGCCCGAAATAATCCACTCCCCCCTGGTGGGCTGGCCTCACACTACCGCCAATCCATTGGAGTCAAAGGTCGTGTAATATAATCCCACTCCCACAACTGTCACGGAACCTCTGAAAAGGGGTTTCAATACCTTATAATACCGGGTCTCCGTCTCTTTATGATCCTCCACTTCGCTTGTGTTACGCTAGGGGGGGTAAAGGTTTCGATCCTCCTACAGCAGGAGTCTCTCTCTCTCTCTCTCTCTCTCTCTCTCTCTCTCTCTCTCTCTCTCTCTCTCTCTCTCTCTCTCTCTCTCTCTATATATATATATATATATATATATATATATATATATATATATAAACGATTGAAAAAAATAGGTCTTGCGTCTTGTTTTCTGCCATCTACCCCCAGCTCCCGTTTTCTTTCAAGCATGACCCATTTAATTACTATGGGGGTTCAAGTCTTCTTTGCTTCTTTCGCACTTGCCTCTAAGGGGTTTCCCCAGTAGTCTCCCCACGTCTACAAAGCTTACGGTAATATTACCGTTAATTTATAATGCGTTCTCCTGAAATTGGTTGAATACCCCCTCCAGAGGACACGGTTTCACACGATTTCTATTTTTTTTCGTCCCTCCCATATCCTTTCACTGTGTGTGTGTGTGTGTGTGTGTGTGTATGTGTGTGTGTGTGTGTGTGTGTGTGTGTGTGTGTGTTGTGGGGGAAGGGGGAGTTCTATGCTCTTGAGAGTGCCTGTGATAGATAGTCAGGTTAATAGACATGGTATCAAAATAGAACAAATATCTTCGAGAGGTATTCAAAGAGATGAATAGATGGAAGGATACATAGACACACAGATAGACAGACACATAAACAAATAAGAAAGATAGACAGACAGAAGGTACATAAACTGACAGATAAACAGGTAGATAGATAGATCGACAGATAGATAGATAGATAGATAGATAGAGAGAGAGAGAGAGAGAGAGAGAGAGAGAGAGAGAGAGAGAGAGAGAGAGAGAGAGAGAGAGAGAGAGAGAGAGAGAGAGACAGAAAGCAAGAAAAATAATGAGTTAACAAACAAGCTAAAGGGATAACCATCATTAATTATTAGAAAGAATGGTGGAAATAAATGATAATGGTGATTATCATAGATAGGGGGTAGATGAGAAGAGAAGAAGAAGAGGAATTAGAAAAAGTACAAGAAGAAGAAGGAGAAGAACAAGAACAAGAGGAAGAATAGGAAGAAGAAGAAGAAGAAGAAGAAGAAGAAGAAGAAGAAGAAGAAGAAGAAGAAGAAGAAGGAGGAAGGAGGAGAAGAATGGTTGATGCAGAAGGGCGACCTTCGTAAGCTAAAGCTGGTTATATATATCATAGATGAGGGATTGGCTAGTGTGGGGTGTGTGATTGAGACTTCTAACTAATTAATTGGGAGAGACGTAATAAAAAAAATGAGTAATGAGGTGATTATATATGAGGGTAAGGCCCCTGGCTGTGAGGCAGGTGTGAGGGGTTATGAGGGAAGGGACAGGATTGCTCTGTGAGGGGAAAAGTAAATCAAGGGTTGTACGGTTAAGATGGAATATATTGTGCAAGATACTCTCTCTCTCTCTCTCTCTCTCTCTCTCTCTCTCTCTCTCTCTCCTGATATTTCCATCTTCGTCTCCACCTAACTTACGCTTCCCTCATCCACACCATCTCTCCAATCAGCCTTCTCCTCCACCTCTCCTCCTCCTCCTCCTCCTCCAGTTCTCCCCCCCCCCCCACCACATCTCCACCCTCCGCATCTCCCTCTCCTCCAACCTCATCTTTACTTCCTCCTTTCCCTTCCGTGTTAAAATCTCCAGTTCTGACAACCTTCCCCCCCCCCCCCCACTTCTCGTTTTCTCTTCCTCTTCAGCGTCTTCTCCTGGGGGTATAGGGAGGGGGGGGGTCAGGGGGTCAGGCGGAGGAATCGGTCAAGTCTGGTCTGGTCTGGTCTGGTTAGGTCTAGTCTGGTCGCATCGAGTCAAGATTGGGTCGGGCCAAGTCTCTTCAAAAGTCCAGTCTGGTCTAGCCTGGTCGGGTTGGGTCGGTCACCTGGGTCGGTCGGAGGAGGGGGCGCGGGCCGCCCTTTTTGGGTCGGATGGAGCAAAACAAAGGGTTGGGGCAGGGCGTCGCAAGCTTTTCATCGCGTTCACCTCCCTGGAAACACGATGTGAACGCACCCACCACCATTGATCCCACACAACACACACACACACACACACACCAACCCCACACACACCCTCCCTCCTGCCTCCTCGCTTCCCTCCCTTTTCCTCTCTCTCTCTCTCTCTCTCTCTCTCTCTCTCTCTCTCTCTCTCTCTCTCTCTCTCTCTCTCTCTCCCTTCCCTCCTCCTCCTCCTCCTCTCCCTTCTCCCTGCCTCCAGACCCGATGAACCACTCGCCCACACCCCAAACCACTCGCCCACACTCCACCCCTTCCCTTCCCCCCACACCTCCTCTCCTCCTCCTCCTCCCTTGACTATCCGATATCTGTGGCCGATACAAAGGCCTCCTCCTCCTTCTCCTCCTCCTCCTCCTTGTCTCTCTCTCTCTACCTGATACAGAAGACAGGTCAATTCTCCTGTATTCCTTACGTGTGTGTCTGTGTCTCCGTCGCAGAGATCTGTCTGTCTACCTGTCCATCTGGCTGTCTGTGTCTTGTGCACCTGTACGTATATGTCTGTCTGCATGTGTGGATGTGTACGTATATGTCTGTCTGCATGTGTGGATGTGTATGTATATGTCTGTCTGCCAGATGTGTGTATCTTGGAGACGGTCTATACTCAGACATAGCCCCCATTCTACACCCGACACAGACACAAACTAATAAAGATATATGAATGAAATAAAGGAAAAATTTACCGGTGGATCTCATCTTTATTTTCACGAACGCGACAAACACGGAGGGACCTTTAAATATGGCCGTGAAGACAGACAAGGGGAATTGGACGCATGACACAGAAGATGGGTGTGTTGCTCTAAAGACGTCTGTGCCACAGGGGGTAGCACAGACGTCCATCATCTCATAAAGAACCAATCGACTTTTACCATCAACTCTGAGAACCTGGTCTACTTGCCCTGCCCCCGCAGGGTTGGCACACTTCCCTCTCTTCTACAGCTATTACTCCGGTTCTGGTCCAGCGAGCTGGCGCACAGTAAGCCCCTTGCCATTTAGCTTGATCAAGTAATACTCGAAAGACTACCTTGTCGCATGGTTACTGGAGTGAAACTAGAAAGCTACTGTGTCGCATGACTGTGTGTGTGTGTGGCAGATGGCAAGTCAAGGGTGTGAAGGTGGGCCGTTTTGATAACTCTTTCTTTCCCTCTCTTCCCGTTTCAAGCTGTCAGATTTCTCGTTATGAGTTTCATTTCCAAAATTTCATATATTCTAAGCAGCAGGGCAAGTGATGGGCAACCCATCACTGACTCCATCCAAGCCATCGAACATAGCCATTTTCTCTTTCTTTAAACTCACTCTTCTCCTCTCTCTCTCTCTCTCTCTCTCTCTCTCTCTCTCTCTCTCTCTCTCTCTCTCTCTCTCTCTCTCTCTCTTTCGAGCACTGGTGCTAGGTCTCTGACACACAGTAGCCCTGAAAAAAGGCTCTCTCGTCAAACCACCATCTTTGAATGAAAGACAAAAAAGTGAAATGACAGAAGAAGGCAAGTTCATTTTTAAAGTCACTGAATTACGGGAACACTTCTGATCTGCTCTCTCACGTCTCTCTCAATTCCTTTTACATCCTTCCTTGAATTTACTAGGTTCCCAGGGCAGAATGTGCTTTATATGGGTGTCTTATTTAATGTAAAACAGACCGGAAATAAAATCAGGCCAATTGGTGTAGTTTACCCTAAAATAACCCATTTTCTTTGATGTCATTAATACTCCAATTAACCGGTAACTTCACTATTTCCTGTAGTGTTTAGGTAATACTTCTTGTTCCATATGTTCTAATATTCTAACCCTGATTTCTTACTGTCTTTGGTCTTTGCTTGGCTCAATTACAGCCATTCTAGTCCATTTCATCTTCTCTTTCTCATGCTCTCTATATACATCATTCAAAATGACGTCTCTCCTTCTCTTTCCAAGCCATATGTGTATTATGTTATTCTCTCTATCTCTGTTCTCACACACAGTTCAAACTGGACACATTCTCTCTTCTCCCTACTCTCATCACTAACCCAGGTCTCAATTTTCTTCTACATTTCTCCCCTGATTTCCTCTTAATATCTCTTCTCTGTCTATCTCACCGAGTCTATTTCTTAACTCTCTCTCTCTCTCTCTCTCTCTCTCTCTCTCTCTCTCTCTCTCTCTCTCTCTCTCTCTCTCTCTCTCTCACTTACTGCCTCAGCTTAATTCCTTCCTTGCTGTAAGAGACCGTGAGGACAGAGAATTAAACTCTGTCTTCCCTAAGCAAGAAGCGCCTCCAAGTCAAATTAATAGAATGTTTTAGAATATTCAAAAGAACTCACCAACATCGATATAGAAAATTCCCTTACAGTAGCACCAGCGCTTCCAACGAGAGGCGACGAACTAAAGCTTAGAGGTCACACGGTCAATCTGGAATGAACGAAATACATCTTTACCGACATGATTGATGGCGTGGAATAAGCTCCCAGAAAATGTTGCTCAGAGCATCATTCAATATTTTCAAAATTAAGTTTGATCATCATGGCTCGTCACTCTCCAGTATGGAATAATTCAGTTAATCAGTTATGATAACGCAGTGGTATATCATGCTACCTTCTCAACCACTGATCTCTCCCTGGCCTGCATGCGATAACATGCCAATATTGCTTAAGAATTAATGTACGGTTCTTCACAATTAGTAATGATATCTCTTTAAGTTTATCCTTACTATTGTCTTTATAACAAAAAGTGAAAGGGTACTTGGTGATGGGAAGCATGACATATTCAATGTTCATTCTACTATATCACTTTCCAATGACAAATTCCTTTGGGCATATTAATCCTGCAAGGTATTTTTTTTTTCTATCTTTAATCCTGCAAGGTATTTTTTTCTCCTCTACCTGTATTCCGTCCCTCGCGTTGCCAGAGGAGGGAGTGGAGGGTAAGGAGGAAGAAGGGAGGGAGACTTGTCTTCTTCTACGGCTTGTAAGGTGACTGTCAGGTCTGGTGTCTCATTTCTGTGTACCGTTAGGACCAAACCACCTCGCTTGGACCTTGGGTCTACGTGGCGCGTGTGTGTGTGTGTGTGTGGAATTCTATGGTAACGCAATTCCGTCTCCCCCCCCTCTCTCTCTCTCTCCCTCTCTCTCTCTCTTTCTCTCCACCACACAAAAATCAAATCGCCCTCTCACTATTCTGGCTCTCCTCTCTCCCTTTATCTCTCGCCGCCACTCTCACAGATCAACTCTCCCTCTTAGCGTCCTAGCTCTTCCCTCTCCCCCACTCTCTCCCTTCATGGACCTGATTCCTACCCCCCACCCACCTCTCTCTCTCTCTCTCTCTCTCTCTCTCTCTCTCTCTCTCTTCCTGCCTCTGTCCTCACACCATCTTTCCTAACTCCCCCCCTCCCCACCCTCTCTCCTTGTCTCCCTCATTTCACACTCTTTGCACTCTCCCAACTCCCTTTCTCCCCGGCAACTTCTCCCTCTCTCTCTCTCTCTCTCTCTCTCTCTCTCTCTCTCTCTCTCTCTCTCTCTCTCTCTCTCTCTCTCTCTCTCTCTCTCTCTCTCTCTCTCTCACTCTCTCACTCTCCCAGCTCTCTACCACTCTACTCTCCCAGCTCTCTACCACTCTACTCTCCCAGCTCTCTACCACTCTACTCTCCCAGCGCTCTACCACTCTACTCTCCCAGCTCTCTACCACTCTACTCTCCCAGCGTTCTACCACTCTACTCTCCCAGCTCTCTACCACTCTACTCTCCCAGCTCTCTACCACTCTACTCTCCCAGCGCTCTACCACTCTACTCTCCCAGCTCTCCACCACTCTACTCTCCCAGCTCTCTACCACTCTACTCTCCCAGCGCTCTACCACTCTACTCTCCCAGCTCTCTACCACTCTACTCTCCCAGCTCTCTACCACTCTACTCTCCCAGCTCTCTACCACTCTACTTTCCCAGCGCTCTACCACTCTACTTTCCCAGCTCTCTACCACTCTACTCTCCCAGCTCTCTACCACTCTACTCTCCCAGCGCTCTACCACTCTACTCTCCCAGCGCTCTACCACTCTACTCTCCCAGCGCTCTACCACACTACTCTCCCAGCTCTCTACCACTCTACTATCCCAGCGCTCTACCACTCTACTCTCCCAGCGCTCTACCACTCTACTCTCCCAGCTCTCCACTTCTCCCATTCCCTCTGAGGTCCCCTCATCCTCTCCACTCTCACCTTAATTTACCAGCTCCCCTTTTTACCACATTCTCTCCCTCTCTTGCACAATTCCCCTCACTCCCTCCTACTCTCTCTCTCTCTCTCTCTCTCTCTCTCCATCTGTTCCCAGATCTTCCTTTACTCTCCCAGGTCACCCTTCACTCTCCCAGTTCACTTCTGACCCTGGTCCCGCGTTCCCTCTCACAGCTCGCTATCTCTCCCACCACCTCAACCCTCACTCTCCCTAACCCCCAAAATCCCAGATCCCACCTCACTCTCCCAGATGTATCCCTTACTCTCCCCCAGCGGCTATACCGTCTCTCTCCCACGTCACCCTCACTCTTCCAGCTCACCTCTCACTCCCCCAGCTCTTCCCTCCCTCTCCCAGCACTACGAGTATCCTCCTCGCAGCTCCTCACTTTTCTCGTTCACTTTCCACTCTCCCAGCTCCCCTCTAACTCTCCCAACTCACCCACCATTCTAACAAGCTCTCCCGCCTCACTCTCCCAGTTCTCCTTTTCACTCTCCTAGCCGACCGCCCACTCTCCCAGCTCGCTTCTACACTCTGCCGCCACGCCGCTGACTCTCCCATCTCTCCCCTCACTCTCCCACATCTCCTCTCCCTTTCCCATCTTCCTCTTCACTCTCTCAGCTCTCCTCTCCCTCTCCCATCTCTCACTTAGCTCTGTCATTTCTCTCCTCACTCTTGTTTCGTTCTCAAATTTCTCCCCTCACTTTCTCATCTTTCCCTTCACTCTACTATTTCTCCCCTCATTCTCCTAGCTCTCCTTTCGCTCGCTCATCTCTCCCCTCACTCTCCCAGCTCGCCCCTCGCTCTCTCAACTCTCCCCTCACTCTCACAGCTCGCCCTTCACTCTCCCCTCGCTCTCTCATCTCTCCCTTCGCTCTCCCAGCTCGCTCTCCCTCGCTCTCCCCTCACTCTCCCAGCTTGCTCCTCGCTCTCTCAGCTCTCCCCTCGCCCTTCCAGCTAGCCCCTCGCTCTCTCATCTCTCCCCTCGCTCTCCCAGCTCGCTCCTCGCTCTCACAGCTCGCTCCTCGCCCTCCCAGCTCGCCCCTCGCTCTCCCAGCTCGCCCCCTCGCTCTCCCAGCTCTCCCCTCGCTCTCCCCGGCTGCCCGAGTCCCGGCCTGTGTTTCACGCCTGCTGCCTCCGTGACTTATTGGCGCCCCTGGTGCCTGCCTCAATCAGGCTCCCCCGCGCCACGAGAGAGAGAGAGAGAGAGAGAGAGAGAGAGAGAGAGAGAGAGAGAGAGAGAGAGAGAGAGAGAGAAACAATACTTTTTCCAGAAAACAAGGATTGGAGAGGGAGTGTGCGGTGGAAGCGGCGGGAGAGGATTCGGGAGAGAGAGAGAGAGAGAGAGAGAGAGAGAGAGAGAGAGAGAGAGAGAGAGAGAGAGAGAGAGAGAGAGACTTTTGGAAGGATGGAGACGCATTGTGGTGTGTGTGTGTGTGTGTCTGTGTGAGAGAGAGAGAGAGAGAGAGAGAGAGAGAGAGAGAGAGAGAGAGAGAGAGAGAGAGAGAGAGAGAGAGAGAGTTAGTTCATACACAAGTTACAGCGCTCGCCGGTATAATAATAAGAAGCGAAACTGGTTGTCGTTTGCGAGGGAAGAAGGCTATTACGGCGAAGGAGTGGGTTGCCAGAATCATCAGTCTCCTCAATTGAGGGATACAATTTTTTTTTTTTTTGTTTCTTTTTTTCTCTCCCCCCCTCCTTCTCTCCCTCCCCCCCCCCTAGTCTTCCCGTCCTCCGCTACACACCCACCAAACAACCTTCCCCCCCCCCCCCCCCCCCACCCCAACACAACATGATGCCAACAACAAATAATTTCGTCCATCTTTCAAATCTCAATTTTTTTTTTCTATTTTTTTTTTTAAATATAAAGTTTTGTTACTTATCATATCCCCATGCTGTCTTACTTATTTCCCCCCCCCATTCCCCCTCCCGGAGTAAAGGGGATGGGGGGAGGGGGGAAGAGAGGGGAGGGGGAAGAGGGAATAGAGGGGAAGGGGTGGTGGGGTGGGTGGGTGGCCGTCCAATACAAAGAGGGGTTTTAACCCTACCCCCCTTCCCTTCCACCATTCCTCCTCCCCTCCCCCTTCCCCTTCCTCCTCCCCTTCCACCCCTCCTCCTCCTCCTCTTCCACCCATCTGGCGATAAATAGTTACGTGCTCACATGGCCGTGAGTGTGGGAAACCTGCGTGACGAATTAGCGCCATCTGTGAGCGGTGGGCGGAGTTACCCCTCCCCCTTCCCCTCACACCTTCCCGTCCCCTCTCCCCCTCTAGTGCCCACCCATCTTTCCCCCCCTTCCCCTCTTCTACGACGCCAGAGGGCTAGTCTTAGTAGATACTTGTCTTAGTATAAAACTTACTGAAGAGAAATGAAACATACACACACACACACACACACACACACACACACACATACACACATACATACACATACACAAACACACATACACACACACACTCGCATGTTTACCAAATGGCGTCCTAGCTTCGTCTCTTCGATGTATATCAACTGACTGTTATATTTCTCTCTTGTGTCTCCCCTGATGATGTGATTATTACACGAAAGTGCACTTGGCAACTTTTCGTCTTTCATTTCCCCCGTGGACTCATAGGAATATATATATATATATATATATATATATATATATATATATATATATATATATATATATATATATATATATATATATATATAATAAGCCAGTGAAGGTATTGTTGTTTTTGAATGCTTTGTTTAAAGAATGAACATGTGTTGCTAGCCCATGGGTAGGGGGTGGGTGGGGGGAACAGCTGATTGGATAAAGAGAGACGAGTTGGTGTGTTGGTCAGGCCAGCTGTGTGTTTGTGGACGTGATAACTGTTGTCCGCTGGTCTGGTGTGTACGTCTGGCTACATTATTTTATTTGTTCGTGTGTACGTATGGGGGTATACGGTAATGCTGTGTGTGTGTGTGTGTGTGTGCGTCTACGCCTGAACGTAAGGTTCATTACCAGGTTGATTTCCTTCATATTATCGTCCTTTGTGGCTCTCTTCTCAGTTGTCTCTAGGGCTGTTCACCACCTCCCCCCCCTACCCCTCCTCCCCCCCCACCCCCTCCCCCGGGTTGCTTAAGTTAATTAGCGGGGCGTCGCTCATTAAGCCCCCCCCCTCCTCCTCCTCCTCTTCGGCCTGAGGAGGGAAACTCGCGGAGACCTGCCCGACTCACGCCTCACTCACCCGCTCAGATGAGTAAGATGAGGAGTAACATGATGATTAAGATGATGAGTAAGATGGGGAGTAGGATGAGTAAGATGAGGAGTAACATGATGATTAAGATGATGAGTAA
Source organism: Panulirus ornatus (assembly GCF_036320965.1). Taxonomy (NCBI): domain Eukaryota; kingdom Metazoa; phylum Arthropoda; class Malacostraca; order Decapoda; family Palinuridae; genus Panulirus; species Panulirus ornatus. Next base: position 9,425,407 of record NC_092286.1, read on the forward strand.
GATGGGGAGTAGGATGAGTAAGATGATGAGTAAGATGATGACTGAGATGATGAGTAAGATGATGAGTAAGATGAGGAGTACGATGATAAGATGATGAGTAAGATCATGATTGAGATGAGGAGTAAGCTGATAAGTAAGTGAGGAGTAAGATGAGGAGCAAGATGATGAGTAAGATGAGGAGTAAGATGAGGAGTAAGATGATGAGTAAGGTGATGAGTAAGATGATGAGTAAGATGAGGAGTACGATGATGAGTAAGATGAGAAGTAAGATGATGAGTAAGATGATGAGTAAGATGAGGAGTAAGATGAGGAGTAGGATGATGAGTAAGGTGATGAGTAAGATGATGAGTAAGATGAGGAGTAGGATGATGAGTAAGATGAGAAGTAAGATGATGAGTAAGATGATGAGTAAGATGAGGAGTAGAATGATGAGTAAGATGAGGAGTAAGATGATGAGTAAGATGATGAGTAAGATAATGAGTAAGATGATGAGTAAGATAATGAGTAAGATGAGGAGTAAGATGATGAGTAAGATAATGAGTAAGATGATGAGTAAGATAATGAGTAAGATGAGGAGTAAGATGATGAGTAAGATGATGAGTAAGATGAGGAGTAGGATGATGAGTAAGATGAGGAGTAGGATGATGAGTAAGATGAGGAGTAAGATGATGAGTAACATGAGGAGTAAGATGAAGAGTAAGATGAAGAGTAAGATGAGGAGTAAGATGATGAGTAAGATGAGGAGTAAGATGCAACGCCGCTTTTCGTCTCTTTCTAGGCGTATGGTGTAGTTGTCCGTCCGTCCGTCCCTTCCCTACGGCATATGTCGGTACGACCATCTGTATAAATTCGATGGTACGACCACTCGAGTGTACGACGTATTTGTGTGTGTGTGTGTGTGTGTGTGTGTGTGTGTGCGTGTGTGTGTGTGTAAAGATAACACGAGACGAATACGTGTTCCAATCAGAGCGGATCGGGTCGTGCGGTCTGATTGGCAGTTCTCCAATCCTTCAAGACGCCCAGAGCGCCACACGTCACTAGCGAGCGAGGCCACACACGCACTCAGGTAACGACCTACCTGAATTCAAAAGGCACTGTGTTGCTCTTGAGTACGAATGCACGACCTCCGGGGTACGACCCTGGAGTACGACGGAGAGACATGATACATATTGGTGATAAACAAGAGGTCGTACCGCCGTGCTTAAGGGTCAGTCGTACCGTCGTGCTCAAGGATCAGTCGTACTGTCGTCCTCAAGGGTTAGTCGTACCGCCGTGCTCAAGGGTCAGTCGTACCGTCGTGCTCAAGTCAGTCGTACCGTCGTGCTCAAGGGTTAGTCGTACCGTCGTGCTCAAGGGTCAGTCGTACTGTCGTGCTCAAGGGTCAGTCGTACTGTCGTGCTCAAGGGTTAGTCGTACCGTCGTGCTCAAGGATCAGTCGTACCGTCGTGCTCAAGGATCAGTCGTACCGTCGTGCTCAAGGGTCAGTAGTACCGTCGTGCTTAAGGATCAGTCGTACCGTCGTGCTCTAGGATCAGTCGTACCGTCGTGCTCAAGGATCAGTCGTACCGTCGTGCTCAAAGATCAGCCGTACCGTCGTGCTCAAGGGTCAGTCGTACCGTCGTGCTCAAGGATCAGTCGTACCGTCGTGCTCAAGGATCAGTCGTACCGTCGTCCTCAAGGATCAGTCGTACCGTCGTGCTCAAGGGTCAGTAGTACCGTCGTGCTTAAGGATCAGTCGTACCGTCGTGCTCAAGGATCAGTCGTACCGTCGTGCTCAAGGATCAGTCGTACCATCGTGCTCAAGGATCAGTCGTACCGGCGTGCTCAAGGATCAGCCGTACCGTCGTGCTCAAGGATCAGTCGTACCGTCGTGCTTAAGGATCAGTCGTACCGTCGTGCTCAAGGATCAGTCGTACCGGCGTGCTCAAGGATCAGTCGTACCGTCGTGCTCAAAGATCAGCCGTACCGTCGTGCTCAAGGGTCAGTCGTACCGTCGTGCTCAAGGATCAGTCGTACCGTCGTGCTCAAGGATCAGTCGTACCGTCGTGCTCAAGGATCAGTCGTACCGTCGTGCTCAAGGATCAGCCGTACCGTCGTGCTCAAGGATCAGTCGTACCGTCGTACTCAAGGATCAGTCGTACCGTCGTGCTCAAGGATCAGTCGTACCGTCGTGCTTAAGGAGCAGTCGTACCGTCGTGCTCAAGGATCAGTCGTACCGTCGTGCTCAAGGATCAGTCGTACCGTCGTGCTCAAAGATCAGTCGTACCGGCGTGCTCAAGGGTCAGTCGTACCGGCGTGCTCAAGGATCAGTCGTACCGTCGTGCTCAAGGGTCAGTCGTACCGTCATGCTCAAGGGTCAGTCGTACCGTCGTGCTCAAGGATCAGTCGTACCGTCATGCTCAAGGGTCAGTCGTACCGTCGTGCTCAAGGGTCAGTCGTACCGGCGTGCTCAAGGATCAGTCGTACCGTCGTGCTCAAGTGTCAGCGGTACCGTCGTGCTCAAAGATCAGTCGTACCGTCGTGCTCAAGGATCAGTCGTACCGTCATGCTCAAGGATCAGTCGTACCGTCGTGCTCAAGGATCAGTCGTACCGTCGTGCTCAAGGATCAGTCGTACCGTCGTGCTCAAAGATCAGTCGTACCGTCGTGCTCAAAGATCAGTCGTACCGTCGTGCTCAAGGATCAGTCGTACGGTCGTGCTCAAGTGTCAGTCGTACCGTCGTGCTCAAAGATCAGTCGTACCGTCGTGCTCAAGGATCAGTCGTACCGTCGTGCTCAAGGATCAGTCGTACCGTCGTGCTTAAGGGTCGTATACACGACGTGCTCAAGGGTCGTACACACGACGAGCTCAAGGGCCGTACACACGACGTGTTCAGGAGGTCGTACACATCATCCACATCTCGTAACAGAAAAAAATATCACAATACACTTTTTTTTTACGAGAACTTTCTAAAAATATATAAAAAAATAGCAAAACCTTTTTTTTCTACCACTAGTCAATACAAGTTGTGAACACTATGATAAAACACTTTCAAGCCAGCCTAAGCCCCATACTTAAAAACCCCCATACTTACAAGACGAACCTACACTTACACTTACACGACACTTGGAGCAGCGGTGAAGTATGTTGTATACAGACAAACACACAGACACATACACAACACACATACATACACACAGACGTGGAAAACACATACACGTACATACACCACCTCTTACACCCACAGAGGTACACATGGCCGTACACACGACTGGATACACATGGACGTGATCCATCTATCCACACAGGGGGACACAACCCCCCAGATACCCCCGATACCAAAACCCCCCGCCCTCCCCTGCCGATTCCCCAGATTTCGTTAATGTGGCTTCTTGCCTCTGCCGATACACCGCAGTCTGTCTCCTCCCACATCACCTCCATCTCCCAACCTCGCCGATAATCACCCTAGCCAAACCGACCTCGAAAGCCATCACCCCTTCCGATAACACCCCGCCAACCCTTCCCACCTTCAACCCACGGGATCTCTCCGGGGGGTGTTGCAGTGGGGGAGCGCCAGGGAACTTCGGGGGATGGCGCGTGTGTGTGTCTTTCTCCCCTCTGTCGTCGTCGCAGTGGCTCTCCACGTGCTCAGTACTCTATGGGAGACTTCAACGAGGGGCAGGTAGGGAGCCTTGCGGTTAGATTGTGGTTACTTTTATTATTGGCGACCCGAGCGTTGGCAACAGAGGCGTCTCGCGGTGTTGCCGGCCCCGCGCCACTGCTCCCGATTTTCCCGCCAGCCAGCCAACCCAGCCCAGCCCAGGCCTCCGAGTTGCCGGTTAGGGTTTATAGGATGGCCGTCGCGCGCGCGACTCTTTCTTTTTTTTTTTTCTTGTTTCACCCTCGGCGGCGGGGGGTTTGGTCTCCATTCTTATAGAGTGTTGTTGTTGTTTTTTTTCTCTTTCTGTATTAGCTTTCAGTTGTTTTCTGTTTCTTTTGGCGTCTGCAGGCGAGCGATTTATTAATCTCTGGCTCGTAGTTGAAGGCGGTGGTGGCGTCTGGTACTTCCGCTCGTGTAGAGTGGGTGTGTGTGTGTGTGTGTGTGTGAAGTAATTTCCCCCCATCAGATTTCCCCCTCAAACATCTATGCACTTATTTCGCCAACCGTGTCGTAAGAACAGGTCTTATTTACGAACAGACAACGAACAACTCTCGAACTCAAATGGTATTAATTGACAGCATTGACACGGAGAAAATGAAAGTAATTACATTTGTTTTGCGCTGGCGGGCTGGGCGCTGCTCCTGCCCTGGGATCATTGGCAATTATTAAACCATTGAAGGGTAATCACATTTCTCAGAAATGACAAATAAAAACAGTAGAGGGACGGTCTGTATTGCCCCCTTCCCGCCCAACGTATTTAGACGATTTTATATTTGGCTTAGGTTTACCTGACGAAGGAATATATATATATATATATATATATATATATATATATATATATATATATATATATATATATATATATATATATGATAAATGAATTATGGCATACGGTATAAAGAATTTTCTACAATATATTCATATCTATCCATCTATCTATCTATCTACATATGGTCTTAGCCTATTACTGCCCTATTTATTGTAATCCTATTAACTTATTTATCTATACATGCTTCCTGACCATTAACTAAAGAGAGTTCAGGGATATTTGTTAAAACATATTCATCTTTCTCTTGTATCAACCGCTTCCGTGTCTGTACTGAAGGAATTTGTTATTCATAACTTAATTATCCAATTTATCGTAATACTGTTGACATCCCTACATCTTCGCGTGTCATATATATATATATATATATATATATATATATATATATATATATATATATATATATATATATATTCGCATTATTTTCTCATGTTTCCAATACCCCCCCCTCTAAACTGACCTGACCTGACCTCGTATGAGGGGTCAGGTTAAGAACCACATACGTCATGATTACGTCATCTGTCGTTATCACCCCATCTCACCCCCCCAATCTCCCCTCTCCCACTATCCTTCTCATTCTACATTTCACGCTCATTTTTTCCCCTCATTTTCACTGCAGGATTTAAAACCCCTCCTTTCCCTCCCATTCCTTCCTCTTCAATATTTCTTTCCATTACCCCCCTTCCATTCTCTCTAACCTCTCTCTCTCTCTCTCTCTCTCTCTCTCTCTCTCTCTCTCTCTCTCTCTCTATTAACTCCTTTCACCATCGCTCTCACCATTCACCTCACCACCTCTCTCACAATCCTTTCTCACCATCCCTCTCACCACCCATTATCACTCAACCTCACCATCCCTCTCTCACCACTCAACCTCACCATCCCTCTCTCACCACTCAACCTCACCATCCCTCTCTCACCACAACCTCACCATCCCTCTCTCACCACCACGGCTCTTGCCACCCCTCTCTCACCACCACGGCTCTCACCACCCCCTCTCACCACTCAAACTCACCACCCCTCTCTCTCACCACCACCACGGCTCTTACCACCCCTCACCCTCACCACGGCTCTCACCACCCCTCTCTCTCACCACCACCACGGCTCTCACCAGCCCTCTCCCTCGCCTCATCCTCCTCCAAACTTGCCAATTTGGAGACAGGCCGGAGAGAGAGAGAGGCCCCCCTAAAATTGACACGGCGCACGGCCCAATAAAACATTATTTCCAATATGAAACCTGTACCCTCCTGCTCCTGCTCCTGCTGCATCAGCAGGAGCAGGGACACCAGCAGCAGGAGCAGGAGGAGGAGGAGGAGGAGGAGGAGGAGGAGGAGGTGGTGGTGGTGCAGCAGCGGTAGCAAAGAGCGGGCGAAGTAAACTGCAATAAAGAGAGTACACGCTGGAATTACCCCAACGGCATGAGAGGGAGAGAGAGGGAGAGGGAGAGAGAGAGGGAGAGGGAGAGGGAGGGAGAGAGAGAGAGAGAGAGAGAGAGAGAGAGAGAGAGAGAGAGAGAGAGAGAGAGAGAGAGAGAGAGAGAGGGAGGGAGGGAGGGAGAGGGAGAGAGAGGGAGGGAGAGAGAGATAGAAAGAGAGGGAGGGAGAGAGGGAGAGAAAGCGAGGGAGGGAGAGAGGGAGAGAAAGAGAGGGAGGGAGAGAGGGAGAGGGAGGGAGGGAGGGAGAGAGAGAGAGAGAGAGAGAGAGAGAGAGAGAGAGAGAGAGAGAGAGAGAGAGAGAGAGAGAGAGAGAGAGAGAGAGAGAGAGAGGCTGAAGGCAAGGGAAAGGAAGGAAGGAATGAGAAGGAATGAATACGAAGCTTAAGAAAGAAGGAGAAATGAAGAAGCTTTGCGAGAGCAAAGAGAGAGAAATGAATGCAGGGTGAATGACGATCGAAGGAATAGAACAACCAATGCGGAAGGAAAGAAAATATGGAAGGAAGGAAGAAGAGGAAAGAAATGTTACATTAGAGGGAAGGGAAATTTTTCAGAAAAGGGAATAAGAAACATAGAAATATATATATATATATATATATATATATATATATATATATATATATATATATATATATATATATATATATATATATATATAATGGGGTGGCAGAAGGTAAGTGGCGGAGACACGTGATGGAGAGGGATGGAGGAGAAAGATGGAGATGTAGTGATGGCTCTCTCT
>NC_092286.1:9437043-9449543 GCF_036320965.1 Panulirus ornatus
TGATAACACGACGAGGTAAATATTTACAGTAATGAAGGAACCATAAAAATAAATGTATTTCTTCTTTTTACCGAATGCTCCGTCCGTGAGGTTGCCAGAAACCGCTAGACGGCCCAGAAAGATTACGTCGTTTATGTAAATACATCAGAAAATACACTCTCATACATAAAACTACGTTGCATTTTCTTCTCATCTATGACGCAAAATAGATTTTCATACTTGGAGTCAGTCTTATTCGTTATCGGGAGCAAAATACAACGAACTAAAACACATTACAACGTTCCGAAGCCACACTGCATTTGGGCGGGAGTGGGAGGAGGAGGAGGAGGAGGAAGGAGACCGCAACCCATTGAAACTATCAAGTTTTGGCGGAGTGGTGGTGGTGGAGGGGGGTGGCAGGGCGCCATAACCCTCTGAAACTATCAAAGTGTTAGAAGTTTGGCAAGATCTTGCGGGAATTGAACTGTGACCGACTGAAACTTATGAAGATTTGGCGGGAGAAGGGGGGGAGAGGGGGAACCATAACTCACTGAAACTATCCGGGCGTTAGAAGAAGTTGGCGGGATTAAGGGGAGTCGGGGGCCACAGTCCACTGAAAATTGTGATACGATTGAACCAAGCAGGGTGAAAATATAAGAAAGTAGAATGATTCTTTTTGTAAGAAAATTAGTGTAAAATCATTACATTTTGGTGAAAACTGATCAGAAGGCCACGGAAATCATTTTGAAGAAAATATCATTTATGTCAAAAAAAAAAAAATTTAATTAACAAAATGATTAAATGAAAAAGAAATATGCTCGTAGGCTTGTTATACATTCGCGCTTGTGGGACCAAGAGAGCGAGCGAAAGTTTGCGCTGAGAGAGAGAGAGAGAGAGAGAGAGAGAGAGAGAGAGAGAGAGAGAGAGAGAGAGAGAGAGAGAGAGAATATATCCAAACACTTAACAAGATGTAAGGAAGCCTATGGGATCGCTTCGCCATGTTTGAATTACCCTCTCTCTTTTTTTTTCTTTTTTTTCTATTCTCCCATTCCCCCTATCACAACCGGCCCCCCTCCCCCTCACCCTCGAACGTCTACAGTACATGTAATAGTGACTCACAAGAGGACTCAACACACTTAAAGTTCGATAAGAACACATACATACATACATACACACGTGTGTGTGTGTGTGTGTGTGTGTGTGTGTGTGTGTGTGTGTGTGTGTGTGTGTGTGTGTGTGTGTGTCTGTGTGTGTGTGTTATTCATTTATAATCACCACAGGACCTTTCTAAAGGCTCCTACAGCACAAGGCTGCGCTACTTTCAGTAGCTTGGATGTGTAGACTCCTTTGGGACGAGAAGTTCATTGACAAGGCTGTACTCCCAGTGATACACAGCCACGCCAAAGGGTGACTTTTCACTCGCGGCGTAGCCTCGGGCAGGAGGAGTCCGGTAGCAACCTCTCTCTCTCTCTCTCTCTCTCTCTCTCTCTCTCTCTCTATATATATATATATATATATATATATATATATATATATATATATATATATATATATATATGTATATATTCCTATGAGTCCACGGGGAAAATGAAGCACAGTAAGTTCCCAAGTGCACTTTCGTGTAATAATCACATCATCAGGGGAGACACAAGAGAGAAAGACAACAGTCAGTTGATATACAACGAAGAGACGTAACTAGGACAATCACTTGTTTACCAAATGGCATCCTAGCTACGTCTCTTCGTTGTATATCAACTGACTGTTATATTTCTCTCTTGTGTCTCCCCTGATGATGTGATTATTACACGAAAGTGCACTTGGGAACTTATCGTGTTTCATTTTCCTCGTGGACTCATAGGAATATACTTTATATATATATATATATATATATATATATATATATATATATATATATATCTCACGTGTGTGTGTGTGTGTGTGTGTGTGTGTGTGTTACTTTAAATTCATATAAAGAAAACTGATACAGACGAGAAGCTTCCCAGCATAACAATAAAATAAAAAGTAACGTGAGCACAGCGCCCCTAGCGGTGTGCGGCCGCACCACAAGCCGCCCCCCCCTGGCCTGACATCCTCTCATCTCCCCTCCCCCCTTCCCCCTCCCTCTCCAACGCCCCACGCCAAAACCAAACAACCAAGGAGGATAAAAACCAAGGGGGAAGCGATGGGTCGTCCCTCCCCTTCCCTTCCCTCCCCTCTCTGGCCTGAGGGGGAGGGGAGGGGGGATGATGTGAGGGAGGGGCAGGAGGGAGGAGGGGTAGAGGGGGATGATGTGAGGGAGGGGAGACGCCTGAGGGGATAGCAAGTCTGGTGGTGGTGGTGGTGGGTTGGGGAGGGAGGAGAGGGAAAATGCCTTGGGGGAACGTGGTTGGAGATGGGTGGGTGGGTGGGTGGGGGGTGTTGGGGACGTCGCCTGAGGGAGGAGGGAGGAGGAGGGATGGGGAGGAGGGAGGAGGAGGGAGGGAGGAGGGATCCGCCGGGACCGGACGCCAATTTACGCGGTCCGTCGCTGGGTGACACACTTGACAGCCGAGACAAACATCAGTCGTTCTCCCTGCCACTCAACGACGTCTGTGGGGGGGGGGGGGGAGGGGGGGGGGCCGGCCTACCTACCCTCCCCTCGCCTCACCCAATCCCCACCACCACCGCTGCTCCTGCTAGGGGTGGGTTAGGGGGTGGGTTGGGTTAGGGTTGGGTTGGGTTGGGTTGGGTTGGGTTAGGTTGGGTTGGGTTGGGTTGGGTTAGGGGTTGGGTTGGGTTGGGTTGGGTTGGGTTAGGGGTTGGGTTGGGTTGGGTTACGATTGGGTTGGGTTGGGTTGGAGAAGGGCGACTGTACGTACGTGTGTGTGTGTGTGTGTGTGTGTGTGTGTGTGTGTGTGTGTGTGTGTGTGTGTGTGTGTGTGGTGGGGGAAGGAAGGACACGACGAGGGAGGGGGGGTTGTCGTGCCAGAGTGGCTCCACGACACGACGGCGAGGACGACCACAGCGACGACCACCCCCTCCCCCTCCCCCTTTCCCCAAGGACGACATTTCGCCCCCACCCCACCTACCTCCCCCCCCCCATCAAGTACCAACGTCTTCGCAAACGACCCCTTGACCCTGACGATACCAGCCCCGAGGTCACCATTCCTTGGCCCTGAGGTCACCATTCCTTGGCCATGAGGTCACCATTCCTTGGCCCTGAGGTCACCATTTCTGGCCCTGAGGTCACCATTCCTTGGCCCTGGGGTCAACATCTCCTGGCCCTGAGGTCACCATCTCTGGCCCTGAGGTCACCATTCCTTGGCCCTGAGGTCACCATTCCTTGGCCCTGAGGTCACCATTCCTCGGCCCCGAGGTCACCATTCCTTGGCCCTGAGGTCACCATTCCTTGGCCCTGAGGTCACCATTCCTCGGCCCCGAGGTCACCATTCCTTGGCCCTGAGGTCACCATTCCTTGGCCCTGAGGTCACCATTTCTGGCCCTGAGGTCACCATTTCTGGCCCTGAGGTCACCATTCCTTGGCCCCGAGGTCACCATTCCTTGGCCCTGAGGTCACCATTCCTTGGCCCTGAGGTCACCATTTCTGGCCCTGAGGTCACCATTCCTTGGCCCTGAGGTCACCATTCCTTGGCCCTGAGGTCACCATTCCTTGGCCCTGAGGTCACCACTTCTGGCCCTGAGGTCACCATTCCTTGGCCCTGAGGTCACCATTCCTTGGCCCTGAGGTCACCATTCCTTGGCCCTGAGGTCACCACTTCTGGCCCTGAGGTCACCATTCCTTGGCCCTGAGGTCACCATTCCTTGGCCCTGAGGTCACCACTTCTGGCCCTGAGGTCACCATTCCTTGGCCCTGAGGTCACCAGCACCAGCCCTACAACTGGTGGGAGGAGCAGAGTGGCCAAGTCCTCACGACGTCATCAACGGATTCATGACGTCACCGGCGGCACGAAGAACGCTGCCCGCCATATTGAAATGACGTCATCCAAAGAGGGACAGAAGGAATATTGAAATGACGTCACCCTAAGAGGGACAGAAGGAATATTGAAGTGACGTCACACTAAGAGGGACAGAAGGAATATTGAAATGACGTCACACTAAGAGGGACAGAAGGAATATTGAAGTGACGTCACACTAAGAGGGACAGAAGGAATATTGAAGTGACGTCACACTAAGAGGGACAGAAGGACTATTGAAATGACGTCACACTAAGAGGGACAGGAGGAATATTGAAATGACGTCACACTAAGAGGGACAGAAGGAATATTGAAGTGACGTCACACTAAGAGGGACAGAAGGACTATTGAAATGACGTCACACTAAGAGGGACAGAAGGAATATTGAAATGACGTCACACTAAGAGGGACAGAAGGAATATTGAAGTGACGTCACACTAAGAGGGACAGAAGGAATATTGAAGTGACGTCACACTAAGAGGGACAGAAGGAATATTGAAGTGACGTCACACTAAGAGGGACAGAAGGACTATTGAAATGACGTCACACTAAGAGGGACAGGAGGAATATTGAAATGACGTCACACTAAGAGGGACAGAAGGAATATTGAAGTGACGTCACACTAAGAGGGACAGAAGGACTATTGAAATGACGTCACACTAAGAGGGACAGAAGGAATATTGAAATGACGTCACACTAAGAGGGACAGAAGGAATATTGAAGTGACGTCACACTAAGAGGGACAGAAGGAATATTGAAGTGACGTCACACTAAGAGGGACAGAAGGAATATTGAAGTGACGTCACACTAAGAGGGACAGAAGGAATATTGAAGTGACGTCACACTAAGAGGGACAGAAGGTCTAAACGAAGAGCTCAAATCACCCGGGGTACCAGGTACACAATGCCACCGCGATAGACGCGAGGTTCACTGAAGTCGCGTGCTTCATGGGGGGGAGGGCAAGCGGTGGCGGGGGGGAGGAGGGGAGGGGGAGAGGGAGGGGAGAAGGATGCCGTTGGATGAGGGAGCGGGGTGGAGGGGGGGGAGGTCGAGGAGGGAGGGGAGGGGGAGGGGGAGGTGGTGGTGCTCACAACAACAACAACAACAACAACAACAAAATATTAACACCTGTCATTGTGCATGACGGTTATCTCCCCCCCACATGGGGGAGGAGGAGGAGGGGGAGGAGGGGGGAGGTCATATGAGAGAGAGAGAGAGAGAGAGAGAGAGAGAGAGAGAGAGAGAGAGAGAGAGAGAGAGAGAGAGAGAGAGAGAGAGACCAAAGGAGAGGGGGGAGGTGGCCATCCACACCATGCGGCACACAGTGGGGGGGAGGGGGGGTTCCCGGCCCGGCCTGCGACACCAAGTGCGGGAGGACTATGGGGGTGGTGTAAGGGGGGGTGTAGGGGGGGTGTAAGCAATGGGGTTAAGAGTGTAAATAATGGGGGCAAAGTGTGGATAATGGAGGGATGACGGTGGAGCATGGGGAGGGGGGGAGAAGACTGTGGGTAATGAGGGGAGAATGGGGAGGGGGGGGAAGAAGACTGTGGGTAATGGGGGAGGGGAGAGGGGGAGGGGGAAGAACTGTGGGTAATGGGGAGGGGAGAATGGGGAGGGGAGAATGGGGAGGGGGGAAGAAGACTGTGGGTACTGGGGGAGGGAAGAGGGGGAGGGGGAAGAACTGTGGGTAATGGGATGGTGGGCCGGAGAAAGCCCTGAGCAGGGATGGTGGGTGAGTGGATGAGGGGGGTGGGTGAGTGGATGAGGGGGGTGGGTGAGTGGATGAGGGGGGGGGGTGGGTGAGTGGATGAGGTGGGTGGGTGGATGGTGTGGGGGAGGAAGGGGAGTGTGGTGTGGGAGGGTGGTGTGGGGAAGGAGAGTTAAGAGAGCAGCGGAGTGTGTGTGTGTGTGTGGGGAGGGGAAGGGAAGGAAAGGAGGGCATGGGAGGGAGGGGGGAGGGGGAAGGGAGGGCATGGGGTGTGGGGGTGGGAAGGGGGTGGGGGGGTTGGTAACGGCATCGGGAAATGAGGCAACAATCATGGCGACATTTTAGTACACTGTGTCGCTATGTTCTAAATCCGTCCTCTCATGCTTAGCTCGTTGGTAACGCTGATGATGATGGTGGTGGTGGCAACTTTTCTGCTGATGGCAACGCTGCTTCTGCTGATGGCAACGCTGACGCTGATGGCAACGCTGCTTCTGCTGATGACAACGCTGTTTTCTGATGGCAACGCTGACGCTGATGGCAACGCTGCTTCTGCTGATGGCAACGCTGCTTCTGCTGATGGCAACGCTAACGCTGATGGCAACGCTGCTTCTGCTGATGGCAACGCTGTCTTCTGATGGCAACGCTGACGCTGATGGCAACGCTGCTTCTGCTGATGACAACGCTGTTTTCTGATGGCACGCTGCTTCTGCTGATGACAACGCTGTTTTCTGATGTCAACGCTGACGCTGATGACAACGCTGCTTCTGCTGATGGCAACGCTGTTTTCTGATGGCAACGCTGTCTTCTGATGGCAACGCTGACGCTGATGGCAACGCTGCTTCTGCTGATGACAACGCTGTTTTCTGCTGACAACGCTGTCGTTGATGGCAACGCTGCTGCTGATGGCAATGCTACATCAGCTGACACGCTGTTCTTGATGGCAACGCTGCTTCTGCTGCTGACAACGCTGTTCTTGATGGTAACGCTGCTTCTCCTGCTGACAACGCTGTTCTTGATGGCAACGCTGCTTCTGATGACAACGCTGTTTTTCTGATGGCAAGGCTGCTGGTGATGGCGACGCTGCCGCTGATGGCAATGCTACATCAGATGACAACACTGTTCTTGATGGCAACGCTGCTTCTGCTGCTGCTGACAACGCTGTTCTTGATGGCAACGCTTCCGCCGCCGCTGCGGCTGCTGCTGCTGATGGCAACGCTGCTGCCGCTGCCGCAGGCAACACTGCCGCTGCAGTAGGGGGGGAGAGCGGCGCTACACATGTGGCCGTAATGCACGGGGGACACAATGACTCCAGTACATAACAGGCAATTCACGCGGGAGAGAGAGAGAGAGAGAGAGAGAGAGAGAGAGAGAGAGAGAGAGAGAGAGAGAGAGAGAGAGAGAGAGAGAGAGAGCAGGGGGGGAGGGTGGTAACGAGACGTGTGCGGTCGAGGTGTGGCGCAAGGAAGAGATCATTACCACCAGAGGCCGTTACTTCCGGTGATTAACAACAACAACAACAACAACAACACCGCTGGGGAGGAGGAGGAGGAGGAGGAGGAGGAGGAGGAGGAGGAGGAGGAGGAGGAGGAGGAGGAGGGAGGAGGAGGAGGAGGAGGAGGAGGAGGAGGAGGAGGAAGGAGGAGGAGGAGCTGGAGGAGGAAGAGGAGGAGGAGGAGGGGGAGGAGGAGCTGGAGGAGGAGCTGGAGGAGGAAGAGCTGGAGGAGGAGGAGGAGGAGGACCCCCTACCGTGCTGGCGCAAGGGTGTTCATGTTCCATGTTCGTAGACGGTGCGATGGCGGAGGGTTCGAGTCCACACCACACACACACCCTCCTCCCTCCCCCACTAACTCCTAGGCGGACGGGCCGGTCAATATAGTCGTGGTGAAGGATCCGGTGTTCTTCAGCACGACGGTACGACACTTTGAGCACGACGGTACGACACTTTGAACACGACGGTACGACACTTTGAGCACGACGGTACGACACTTTGAACACGACGGTACGACACTTTGAGCACGACGGTACGACACTTTGAGCACGACGGTACGACACTTTGAACACGACGGTACGACACTTTGAGCACGACGGTACGACACTTTGAACACGACGGTACGACACTTTGAGCACGACGGTACGACACTTTGAACACGACGGTACGACACTTTGAGCACGACGGTACGACACTTTGAACACGACGGTACGACACTTTGAGCACGACGGTACGACACTTTGAGCACGACGGTACGACACTTTGAACACGACGGTACGACACTTTGAGCACGACGGGACGACACTTTGAGCACGACGGGACGACACTTTGAGCACGACGGTACGACACTTTCGGCACGACACTTTGAGCACGACGGGACGACACTTTGAGCACGACGGTTCGACACTTTGAGCACGACGGTACGACACTTTCGGCACGACGGTACGACACTTTGAGCACGACGGTACGACACTTTGAGCACGACGGGACGACACTTTGAGCACGACGGGACGACACTTTGAGCACGACGGTACGACACTTTGAGAACGACGGGACGACACTTTGAGCACGACGGGACGACACTTTGAGCACGACGGGACGACACTTTGATCACGACGGGACGACATTTTGAGCACGACGGGACGACACTTTGTATCACAACAATACAACCCTTGGGTACGACATTGAGATGTATAGGTATGTATACGTGCGTGTGTGGACGTGTATGTATATACATGAGTATGTGGGTGGGTTGGGCCATGCATTCTTGTGTTTCCTTGCGCTACCTCGCTAACGCAGGAGACGGCGACAAAGCAAAATAAACACACACACACACACACATACACACACACACACACATATATATATATATATATATATATATATATATATATATATATATATATATATATATATACATATATATATATATATATATATATATATATATATATATATATATATATATATATATATATATATATATATATATATATATATATTACACCCACTAATAAGGAAGTATGAGCATACAACAACAGAAGAGTCTCCCCTCCTCCACACCCCACTATACAACCTTAGGTAAAATAAACCCCGAACTATGAAGTCCTCCATCAGTACAATCTCCCCCCTTTCCTTCCCCCTATTAACATCACATTTTGCAAGACTTGTATCTCTTTCCCCCTAACATTATCTCTGCTCACCTACTTAATCCTCCCCTTTAACTACCACCATTGAACTTACCTCGCAACTGCCACCCTAATTTCCCCATCCCATTTTCTATGCTGATACATTAGTACCCAGCGAAAACAGAGGTGAGCAATATAATCCGTGAAGAAAAAGTAATTATGATATTATGGACATACTGCGGGGGTTGGGGGGGGAAGAGAGTGAGTAATGGTTCGTGTGTATGTGTGTGTGTGTGTGTGTGAGAGAGAGAGAGAGAGAGAGAGAGAGAGAGAGAGAGAGAGAGAGAGAGAGAGAGAGAGAGATTTAGCAGCTCATGCAAAGTACAGCATATTACCGTCACCTCTCTCTCTCTCTCTCTCTCTCTCTCTCTCTCTCTCTCTATATATATATATATATATACATATATATATATATATGTGCACAGTTTTCATGAAATGGAAATGGAAATGCAACATCGAGTACTCTGAGTTGCAAAGTGTAAGCCATGATATTTTGAGAGAGAGAGAGAGAGAGAGAGAGAGAGAGAGAGAGAGAGAGAGAGAGAGAGAGAGAGAGAGAGAGAGAGAGAGTCTAGTCGCTCTCCAGCCTCCGCGGTTGCCAGACGCCTCCACACGACCCAACGTTACAAGATGGCGTAAATTTTTAAAGGCAACAAAATGAACCTCAGAATTCGTACAAGAAGGAAATTACACTTGTGTTTTTTTTTTTTCTTTCCCTGCCTTCCTTTTCTTAATTACAAAGTTGCTTCACGGATCTTGGAAGTTCATGTCCTGACTCACATTCAATTACATCTTTCATATTACTTTGCAACAAAATATCAAAAATATTTTTTTTTCTTACGTTATTGGACGCTGGGAATTATTACATACATACATACATACATATATACATAGAGACTTTATCTATTTATCTATTTATCTATCTGTACTGTCTTGATGTCTCAAAATTGCCTTATTTGCTCTGTAATAGCACAAAAGACTAGCTCTCTCTCTCTCTCTCTCTCTCTCTCTCTCTCTCTCTCTCTCTCTCTCTCTCTCTCTCGTAGTTACCGAGAGAGAGAGAGAGAGAGAGAGAGAGAGAGAGAGAGAGAGAGAGAGAGAGAGAGAGAGAGAGAGAGAGAGCAATTACCTACATCTGTCATCTTGATGCACACTGGACGGGGGAGGGACAAGCCGTACGACACGCTCCATGACAGGAGTGTCAACCTGGCTGCCAGCCGTACAATACCCATCACTGCCTCGGCCGGCTGGCCGGCGTCACATGATACGTTCCCCCGGCAGCTGTTTAGGTGACGAGAGCGTCGGATTATGATAATTCCCTTTACGTATTGTGCCCGTGTTTAAGGCCGGCCGTAAAACACAATCCTGGGAGTACTTTTGCGTGTGAGGAGGAGGAGGGACGACAACACAAGTGTCGGTTGTACGACATCCTCTTCTCGGCTGGATATTGCCATACCACAGGCGAGCCAGATGTACGATAATCTCCTTGTAAGATGTGGAATTTACTGTGGGTAAGCAATTCTGGTGTGTTAAGAGCAAATTGGTGCAGGCCGCAAGATGTACGATATTTCAATTGCCAAGTTCGTGAAGGTAACTGCCAGTCTTGCAACATTGCAGGAATTGAGGATACTGCATGTGTCAACCTTACGATAACTCCGGCAGCGTTGTTGATAAAGACAATGCCAACCGTACGATAATTCGGTAGCAACTGTTTATATACTAAATGCCAGCCGTACGATAATTCAGTAGCAGTTGCTTACGTACTAAATGCATTCGTAATCCAGTAGCAGTTGTTTTACACTTGATGTCAGCGTACGATAATTCAGTAGCAATGCTTACATAGTAGATGCCAGCCGTACGATAAATTAGGTAGCAGTGTTTACGTACTAGATGCCAGCGTACGAAATTCAGTAGCAATGTTTACATATTCGATGCCAGCCGTACGATAAACTCGGTAGCAGTTGTTGATAATTCGAGCAACAGTTGTTTACATGATAAAAGCCATTCGTATGATGACCTTGGCAGGAGTTGTTTACATCGTAAATGTCCGCCGCGCGATAAATACAGAAGTCTCTGTTTGCCTAGTGCACGCCAGGCGTACGATAACTCCAGTAGCAGTTGTTCAAACGCCATATGCTGCCAGGCGTAGGATACTACACCCCCTCATCCCCTTCCTCACCGACACGGGTGTATATATACCATTTAGCGGCAGCCATATATATGTAAGCGGCGTTTAAGCGCTTGATAAGTGAGACTCGCGTGCCACTTATGTGTTAAGTGGCAACAGGAGACCACTTTATACCTACACACTACAGCTGTTTAAGTAATGGGGAGGGGTGGGGGGTGGGGGGGTGATAGGGAGGCGGTCAAAGCCATTACCCTGAGGTGAACATCAACGCCACTTGAGAAAGACAGTACGATACTCTTAGCACAACGGTATATGGTCTTTTAAGCACGACGGTATATGGTCTCTTTGAGCACGACGGTATATGGTCTCTTTGAGCACGACGGTATATGGTCTCTTTGAGCACGACGGTATATGGTCTCTTTGAGCACGACGGTATATGGTCTCTTGAGCACGACGGTATATGGTCTCTTTGAGCACGACGGTATATGGTCTCTTTGAGCACGACGGTATATGGTCTCTTTGAGCACGACGGTATATGGTCTCTTGAGCACGACGGTATATGGTCTTTGGAGTACAACGGTACGATCCCTGAGCACCGACCGACGGTACAATAGTTGAGCGGGACGGGTACGATAGTTGAGCAGGACGGGTACAATAGTTGAGCGGGACGGGTACGATAGTTGAGCAGGACGGGTACGATAGTTGAGCAGGTCGGGTACGATAGTTGAGCAGGACGGGTACGATAGTTGAGCAGGACGGGTACGATAGTTGAGCAGGACGGGTACGATAGTTGAGCAGGACGGGTACGATAGTTGAGCAGGACGGGTACGATAGTTGAGCAGGTCGGGTACGATAGTTGAGCAGGACGGGTACGATAGTTGAGCAGGACGGGTACGATAGTTGAGCAGGTCGGGTACGATAGTACGATAGTTGAGCAGGACGGGTACGATAGTTGAGCAGGACGGGTACGATAGTTGAGCAGGACGGGTACGATAGCTGAGCAGGACGGGTACGATAATAGAGCGGGACGGTACGACATTTCATGGCGGGACGGGTGGACACGAGGGTATAAATAGACTGCTCGGTCAACTGACACTTTAGGAGTCTTATGGTCGAAGAGTTCAAAGGTCGCACCACTGTCTTACAGGGTCATATCATCGTGCTCAATGGTCGTTAAGTCCATGGAATGAAAAGACTTAAGTACTCTTACGTCAATTGATAGATGACCATCGCCACTTGTAAACAGTAATAACAATAACAACAACAACAACAACAACAACAACAACAATAATAATAATAATAATAATAATAATAATAATAATAATAATATCATTATCATTATTATCATTATCATTACTATTATCATTATTATTATCATTAATAGTAGTAGTAGTAGTAGTAGTAGTAATAATAATAATGATAATAATAATAATAATAATAATAATAATAATAATTTTACCTCCTTGTACCACCAACAATTTGAACCAAAACCGTTGTTCATCACCGGCCTTTTAAGTAGTTCATCCTTGTAAGTGAATACACAGATATTATGCAG
>NC_092286.1:9454543-9479543 GCF_036320965.1 Panulirus ornatus
ACGTCTCTTTAAAGTTGGAAGGGTGTACATGTGTGTGTTCATATATATATATATATATATATATATATATATATATATATATATATATATATATATATATATATATATATATATATATATATATATATATATACGTCCATCACCAGAGGGGGCAGGGGGGGGCGAGGGGGGGTCTTCTTCTCCCCCCCCACGATCTGAAGGGGTCAAATTCTTTCCCCCTCAACCACCTCCCCCTCCCTCCCCCTCACCGTCTACGGAGGAGGGAGGGAGAGAGAGAGAGAGAGAGAGAGAGAGAGAGAGAGAGAGAGAGAGAGAGAGAGAGAGAGAGAGAGAGAGAGAGAGAGAGAGAGAGAGAGACAGAGAGAGAGAGAGAGAGAGAGAGAGAGAGAGAGAGAGAGAGAGAGGAAGGACTTTCCCCTCGCCCCACCATATTGGTCTTGGTGCTTACCCTTGCCCCTCCCCCCCACACCCCCACCCCACAAAAAAACCCCACCCACCCCCACACTCACTCTTGCTAATGACCAATGTTTCCCACGTTAACATCACCCACCACTCTACTCTGATTACACCAGCCTACGCTCGCTCTCACTAATTGAGTAATTAGTGAAGATGTAAATCATACTCTTCCTAGTTCTAAGGAGTAAACCCACCCACCACCCACCCCTCCTCACCCCACCCCGACCCACCCACCCCTCCTCACCCCACCCCGACCCACCCTCCCTTTTTCTTATTCTTCATATCTTCTCTTTCATTTACGAGGTAAAAAAAAAAACGGAGATGGAGGACGTGGTGGGGTAGAGGGGAGGGGAGGGGAGGGGAGGAGGGGGGTGGGTATAGTTATATGTCCCCCCCCCTCAACGTACTATATAACTCACACTTTACAAGACACTTGGTACAATTTCTTACGTTCTGGGATTCATGTGTAGCGGGTGGAGACCAAATCTCTCTCTCTCTCTCTCTCTCTCTCTCTCTCTCTCTCTCTCTCTCTCTCTCTCTTAATCATAACCCCTCACACCTCTCGTCTTATCATATATTCCTTTTCTTCCTTTGCTTTCTTTATTTCTTTCTCTTCCTTACTTTTCCTGCAGTAAAATCTTGGGAATATCTCTCTCTCATATATATATATATATATATATATATATATATATATATATATATCTTCCCTTGTTTTCTGTGACAACTTCACTTCTTTCATCCGTGGTGGGGGGGGAGAAATGACGTAATCTCGTGTGTGTGTGTGTGTGAGAGAGAGAGAGAGAGAGAGAGAGAGAGAGAGAGAGAGAGAGAGAGAGAGAGAGAGAGAGAGAGAGGTAGTGGGTAGTACAGCAGAAGGCTCCTTCCCCACCCACCACAACAGATGGAGACAGGATAGTCAAATAGAAGGCCACACCCTCAGTTGATGAGCAACTCCTCACTCCACAGGAGTCGATCCTTTCCCTGCTACTGATGACAGCGCAGCCTCGAAGCTGCAGAAGCCCCCATACAAGAAGCAGGAAGAACGTGTTTCAATACAACCTCAAGACCTCTTTCCCAGAAGGGGTTCTGGGGTTGTAGCCCCCCATCCTCTCTCTCTCCCCCAACCCAAACTGGAGGTTCCTTCGGCTTCAGGGCTGCGCCACATTCAGCAGCAGGGAGAGGAAGGATCCCTTTAAAAAGGTGGAGTTTCCGGACGAAAATGTACTCAGCTTCGTCTACTGAGGTTAGAGGGGGTCTTCTCCATGGCGGTGTGAGCTTAAGCAGGCGGAGTACTGTAGCACACACACACACACACACACACACACACACACACACACACACACACACACACACAACAACAACAACAAAATACAACTGCGACACACAACAGTTCCGTGGAAACAAGCAACACCTCTTTCTGGTCAGACAGAGAGAGAGGAACAGGAAAAAAGATAGACAGATCGGTAGACATACTGACTGATTTTGAGAGAGAGAGAGAAAGAGAGAGAGAGAGAGAGAGAGAGAGAGAGAGAGAGAGAGAGAGAGAGAGAGAGAGAGAGAGAGAGAGAGAGAGAGAGAGAGAGAGAGAGAGAGAGAGAGAGAGAGAGAGAGCCACACATACTACTAGCCGCGAGACGAACCAAAAGACACAGTCCGTGCCACTGTGCCATATTATGATGAGAAAAAAAAAATGAGGAAATACGAAAATAAATGGTAAACATGGCTTCCCGCTCTCCAGGAACAACCACGATTCATTTTCTTTTCTTTTTTTTTGTACACCACACAAGCTTACACACATGAACCCCCCCACACACCCACACCTCACCCACACCCAGCATCTCTCCACACACGGGCGGGGCCTACCCAACCAACCCTAGCGGTGACCACCAAACACCCCACTCCACGCCCACAGCGATGCCCACCACCCACACCGAATATAAAAACAAATAAATAAAAAGGGTTAAGAGGATGAGAAGGAAGCGTCCATAAGTAACGAGGCCATAATATTTAGGAGCGACCCCCCCTCCGGGCTGGCGGGGCGGCGGGCGCCTCGGTCGGGCCCAACACCTGTGTCTCCATTATTGAGCAGGTGTCATTCAAGAGGCGGGTCCCTCCCTCCTCTCTACACACCTGCATTAGCCAGGGCATCCCCACACACACACACACACACACACACACACACACACGCACCTCGACACCCCAAGCTACGGGGAGAGAGGGAGAGAGAGAGAGAGGGAGAGAGGGTGAGAGGGAGAGGGGAAGGAAAGGAAGGGGGAACGGATGATGATGATGAAGATGATGATGGAAAGGGGTGGTGGAAGAGAGAGAGAGAGAGAGAGAGAGAGAGAGAGAGAGAGAGAGAGAGAGAGAGAGAGAGAGAGAGAGAGAGAGAGGCGAAGCAGTCATCAGAGGGACGAAACAATCAAGATAGACCTCACGAATCATTATTCGGTGTAACAAGACGGTAAAAAACAAGCGTTTTGACGGCACGTCCACAATCAGACAGCCTCGTCCCTCCACACACGCCCATATATATATATATATATATATATATATATATATATATATATACACACACATATAAAGGCGGCGGAGGCGGAGGCAAGTGGCGGGAAACAAGTGACAACTGAGCATCGTAATCCGAGTTCGTTGGGCGTGGGCTGTGACGAGTGAGGAAGGGACGGACGGACGGACGGGTAGGGTGAGGTAGGGTGAGGTAGGGTAGGGTAGTGTAGGGTAGGGTGAGGTAGGGTGAGGTAGGGTAGGGTAAGGGAGAGGGTGAGGGTGAGGGGTAGGTAAGTAGGGGGTGAGGGAGGGCTGGTTGCTTCTCCACCTCCTCCTCCTTCTGCTGCTGCTGCTGCTCCTCCTCCTCCTGCTCCTCCTGCTGCTGCTGCTCCTCCTCCTCCACCTCCTGCTCCTCCTCCTCCTCGTGCTCCTCCTGCTCCTCCTCCTGCTGCTGCTCCTCCTCCTCCATCTCCTGCTCGTGCTCCTCCTCCTCCTGCTGCTGCTGCTGCTGCTCCTCCTCCTCCACCTCCTGCTCCTCCTCCTGCTGCTGCTGCTGCTCTCCGTGCCGGCTCCCAGGAGCAGATCAGGCGTCTTAGGGAAGCTTGCGGGTGTTTGTCAGAGAGTTGAGGTTAAATCCGCTCTGATTGTCGCGACGGCCACATGGGACCTTCAGCCGTCGCGTCCCCCGCCCCTCAGGAATGTCGCAGGAGGAAGGAGGAGGAGGAGGAGGAGGAGGAGGAGGAGGAGGAGGAGGAGGAGGAGGAAGGGGAAGGGTGGGTGAGAAGGAGGAGAAGAAGGGAGCAGAGTTATCTGGAGATGTGTGAAGGAGTGATAAATGTGGGGCAGGCGGGGGCTCCCCAACGTCCAGTCCCCCTCTATTTTATACAGTCCCCCCTCCTCTCCCATCCTCCATTCTGCCTTCGTTTTCATCAATGGCCATTTCTCATTTTCAATTGTAGGCTCATTCCGTTTTCTGTTCGTTTTATATTTACGGCTTGAGTTATTATCTTTTGTCTTTAGCTTTCCTAAAGATGTATTGTGTAGTTTATACTGTGTGTGTGTGTGTGTGTGTGTGTGTGTGTGTGTGTGTGTGTGTGTGTGTGTGTGTGTGTGTGTGTGTAAATGCATAGGAATAAACACACGTTACATATATACGAAGTTAAGAGACGGAACAACACGAGTGTAAAACTCTGCCCCCCCGAGACACACAATACAGTAATATCACACACACACACACACACACACACACACACACACACACGAGTCCCTCTCAAAATACCTACTCATACCCACTCTGTTTTCTCATCCTCCATTTCATTTCGAGTGTCGTGATTTCCTCCACTACATTTCTCATTTCTTTTTTGAGGAGCCTCCTCGTCCGCCGCCAGACTTGCCAGCGTTCAAAAGTCGAGTGGCAGCGGCACTGAGTTCCTCTCAGAGAGAGAGAGAGAGATTACCAGTCCCTCTCCTCTTCCACGCAAATGCATTCAAAATCTTCTTTTAAAAAGGACAAGTGCAAACACCACCTGTGGTGTGGGATGCTTGAGGCCACAGGCCCGGGCCATTCATCTTTCCTGAGCACCAGGCGGAGGTAAACATGTCTTGGTGTCGGGGCTGCGTGGGGGGGTTGTAGTAGTTGCCTTGAAAGTGCGTGCGTGCGTGTGTCTGTGAGTGTGTGAGTGCGTCCTGAGTGTGTCTTACAACTCGAGATCATGGGCCTTGAGTGCGTGAGTGTTTCAAGTGCCCCCAGCCTGAGCTCAAGTCCGTACTGCGAAGGGAGGCAATGAGTTCAAAGCGTGTGTGTGTGTGTGTGTGTGTGTCTGTGTGTGTGTTTAGTGTCCTCGGTGTTCTAACGTGTGTCGTGCGAGAGCACTCCACCACTTGAGTGTGTCTGGCGGGAATCCTTTACGGCAGAAGCGTTGTCATACAAACATCATCTGCGCACGGGAGTGGCTCACGTCCTGTCTGTATGAGTGTGTGTCTGGTGTGGCTCACGTCCTGTCTGTCTGTATGAGTGAGTGTCTGGTGACCCTGAGTTGCGTTACATGCTTAAGTGCGACGGGTCGACCCTTGAGCACGACGGCACAACGGCCCTTGTGCACGACGAACACGACCTTGTGGCACGACGGTGGTACGACGACCTACCCCCAACACCTCCTTTTAGGTGCGATGTCGTTTCCTTTGGATTCGAAAATCGATGGCAGTCACATTATACACTATAGACCTTCATATACCGGAGGCCCTTGTGTACCGTCGTGCTTCAGGGCCGTACCTACCGTCGTGCTCAAGGGCCGTACCTACCGTCGTGCTCCAGGGCCGTACCTACCGTCGTGCTCCAGGGCCGTACCTACCGTCGTGCTCAAGGGCCGTACCTACCGTCGTGCTCCAGGGCCGTACCTACCGTCGTGCTCCAGGGCCGTACCTACCGTCGTGCTCCAGGGCCGTACCTAACGTGGTGCTCCAGGGCCCTACCTACCGTCGTGCTCCAGGGCCCTACCTACCGTCGTGCTCAAGGGCCGTACCTAACGTGGTGCTCCAGGGCCCTACCTACCGTCGTGCTCCAGGGCCGTACCTACCGTCGTGCTCCAGGGCCGTACCTACCGTCGTGCTCCAGGGCCGTACCTACTGTCGTGCTCATGAGAGCGAGTGCCTCACCGGAGTGCGTCCAAAAGGACTTGAGTACACGTACACAAGACGATCATGCCTCGATCCTCGGCTTTAATTGATTCTGAACACGAGAGTGGTATTAAATATTCATCACACAGGCCCCGGTAGCCTCTGTGGTACAGCATGTGGTAGGCTGCGTGGTGCGTGGCGCGTGTGGTAGGGTGGCCTCTGTCGGAGGTGGTGTGTGGGAGGTGGTGTGTGGTAGGATGTTTGCTGTAGGTGGTGAGTGGTGTGTGGCGGCAGGTGTTGTGGTGGGCTGGTCGCGTTTCGTATGTGGGGTGTGTGGTGGTTCCTGTGTGTGGTAGGTGTTGTGGTAGTCCACGTTTCGTATGTGGGGAGTGTGGTGGTTCCTGTATGTGTGTGTGTGTGTGTGTGTGTGTGTGTGTGTGTTAGGGGGTTGAACGTGGCAGGGATCTGCTGTGGTTCAAACTTCAACAGCAATGGATCAAACCAAATCTAGAGTTTCTCTCAGTCCGTTTTGTTTACGTTGATGCCATCCAGGTCCATTCCCCATATCCCTCAATGACCTGAGGGAATCATCCGCCAACAGAAACGAGTATGAATCTAGTCCCCGTGGTAGGTCAGTGACACAGACCCAGGAGAACAACGGAGGCCCCCAAGACTTAACCCTGCGGTACGCCACTGCTGGACCCCCGCCCTTCCCTGACTCCCATCCCAGCCTAGTTAAAATAAGGCTCTCTTCTCCTGACACCCGTTCTCTTTTCACTCCCCACTGTGATAGTGTTTGTCCTGTGCGTTATTTGGCTCTTATGATATGGGTCGTCAGTTTTTAAGTCGTTTCTATCACACACACACACACACACACACACACACACGAATAACATAGTAAGAGATATATCAAATAACCTTAACAGCGAACTACTGATAGTTAAGGGCATAAATGTTTTTTGACTGTGTTACTGCAACGTCCAAGTCTTTCTTGGAAAGCCGAACATAACGTGAATGGCTAAGTCTGCCTCTGAGAAGAAACTGGGAGTCGTGTTTACATGTCGAAATTTCGCTTCCCTCTGCATATTTTTTCCTCCGTCTATACGAGGGATTGATTCGTCCTTGTCTTTGTTTTTTTTTTTTTTTATATTGACGGCCAGGATTTTAATCAGCGTGTCTGGTGTCTGTACACACTTCATGAACAAAACATATGGTGAGACGTCTTGAGACCCATAATCTTCACATGGATCAAGATCCTTTCATAAACACCTGAATGTCTTTTGGTGATACATTCAGTGCTTTCCAAGTCCTTCCTCCCAACCTAGGTCAACAAAACAGAGGCTCCTGTCTTCCGTCAATCGTAAATACAATTTTGTAGTTTGAGATGATTTTTTTGAATGCAGTTCAGTGGGCAAAGTTTCACAATCATTTATCAATTAAATCATTCTTGTTTTTTATCTACAGTCTCCTCTCATATAAACTTCTTATCGTATTATGTGACAAAATCTCTTTAATGATTATATAATACACTTTTTTCCCCCCTCTGTCATAAACCTATCATTTACTTTTTAATCCCAGTCATTTTCTAATATCTCATTGTTGATAATTAATACAGATGAAAAAAAAATAATGATGATAATATCTGTATTATCAAACCACAGTGACCTGTGACCTCTGCAGGTATACAATACTAGTCAGTTAGACCCCTCACTGTGGGTTCCCACACCTCTCTCTCTCTCTCTCTCTCTCTCTCTCTCTCTCTCTCTCTCTCTCTCTCTCTCTCTACCGTAAACTACTATGCTCCCCACCCCCTCCACCTCTGCTCCAAAAACAAAAAACAAAAACAAGAAAGATTGCTGGTATCGTGTGTGTGTGTGTGTGTGTGTGTGTGTGTGTGTGTGTGTGTGTGGTTGCCAACGTGTGTTCCCCGCTAAGCCTTAGGTGTCAACACAACCCCCCCTCAACCCCCACACCCTCCTCCTCCTCCTCCTCCTCCAAACGTATTGCTCTGTCTCAACACTCTCCCCTCCTCCTCCTCCTCCTCTCCCCCTTCCTTTTACCCTTACCCCTCCCCCTCTACCTCCGCTGTGACACATGTCCCGACCTGTTTACGTCGTGTGACAACGTGTTCTGAACATGCTGAGTACCTGAATCACTGTTTCTCGTCCCTCATTCATTGACCTGTCTTTTTTTTTCTCTTTTTTTTTCTCTCTCTCTCTCGGTGTGTCTGTCTTTCCTAGAATCAATGTCTTTTTTTTTCCTTTTGGCCTTTCCATTCTTTCCCTTTATCCTTTGTGCTTCTTTTTCTTAACCTTCGCTGTGCCGTAACGACCCTCACTGGCGTGGCGTACCTTGGCTAACCACTCGCTTGTATATACAGAGAGAGAGAGAGAGAGAGAGAGAGAGAGAGAGAGAGGGAGAGAGAGAGAGAGACTCTCTTTTCTAAACTACTTGTTCGCCGTTTCCCAGGTGTAACGACAGGCGTTGCTCCCACCGTAGGAGGAGTGCCCGCCCTTCCAAACACCAGCATAACGAGCCATTGTTATCACGTTATCTTTCTTATCTTCAGTCTAACCTCATGTTTAACCTCGCAGTTATACCACGTCGGGGTTCGAGGCGTGGGTTCGGGTTAACTAAGGGGGGGGGGGGGGGACGACCTGGGGGTGTCTGAGAATGAGCCGAATTGATCCATCTTTTCTGTACAATTCTTTGTCCCAATTTTTTTCTCCTTGAATGCCTGTTCGACAACTGCTCTTAACGAGCAGTTTGGGGTCGTCCCCAGCCATCCTCACACGAGACACGGGGGAAACAAGGTAAGTGGAAATGACACTCGATACACAAACTGCTTGTGAATGCCAATATGAAGCAGTCAACTCCCTCGCTTAACCTCCCTCCCTCCCTCCCTTCCTTCTCTCTCTCTCTCTCTCTCTCTCTCTCTCTCTCTCTCTCTCTCTCTCTCTCTCTCTCTCTCACACACACAATCCAATATGGGAGAGGCAGGGCTGGGGTGAGCAGGACCGTGAGCCAGGACCAGCCAGGGTGTGGGGGTGTCAGGTCGGGGTTCTCCATCACGAGAGATTAGCAAGAAGCATCGAGCTCCCACCACCACCACCACCACCACTGTTGTCCCTCACTACCAAACCTTTCGCTGATGACGGCCACGCGCGCGACACCCGGGGAAAAATTCCCAAGGGGGGGGGGGAAGGAGGGAGGGGCGGTGAGAGAGCGAGGGAGAGGGAGAGAGAGGGAGAGAGCAGCAGCATCAAACCGAACAAACACTTGTGTCTACACTGTTTCTCCTCTGAGGGATCTTGTGGGACCGGTGGGTCTCTCCCCCCACAACCACCCCCCCTCCTCCAAATAGGTCTATAAGAGGTCTGGTAAAGATGGTTCGGGGTCTCACAGGCCCAGCCGGGTGTAAATGTTGATCTGGCAAAGACCAGGCGATTACTGTGGGCCTCCTCCTCCTCCTCCGCCGCCGCCCGGGTCTCATAGGTTCTAGTAAGGGGTCCGACAGTAAGAGCTGTGGAGGGGTTCGACAGTAGGATCTGTGGAGGGGTTCGACAGTAGGATTTGTGGAGGGGTTCGACAGTAAGAGCTGTGGAGGGGTTCGACAGTAAGAGCTGTGGAGGGGTTCGACAGTAAGAGCTGTGGAGGGGTTCGACAGTAGGATCTGTGGTGGTCCTCGGGTAGGTCCGACAGTAATAGGATCAGGAGATGGTCCCCCCCCCTTTTTGTGCAAGGCCTTCCAAGCTGGCAGCAGGATCCTCCTACCCTACGACCAGCTCCTGACGAAGGAGGAGCCATCGAACTTCAGAGGGCCGACTGTCACAACCCCGACCCCTTCAGTCTCTTAGACACACTTCCCCCCTCCTAGACACGCCTCCTCCCCTTTCCCTTGACCACCCTACCCTCTGCCCCCCTTCCTTACGCCCTGACCACGCCCCCTGCCGCCCCTCCTCCTCCTCCTCCATCCACGCGACCCCCCTCCTAAGGGTGACACAAGGGCTCCGGCCGACACCAAAATGAGGATTTAAAAACTGCCGAGTTGGGCGTGTTTGCTGGCGTGCTTAGCGATGATCCCAGAGGATTCCCGGGGATCCCGGCCCTCCTGTCGGATCTCACGGGGCCAGTGGGGGCGGGGCGGGGCGGGGCGAGAGAGAGAGAGAGAGAGAGAGAGAGAGAGAGAGAGAGAGAGAGAGAGAGAGAGAGAGAGAGAGAGAGAGAGAGAAGGGTGTGACACACACACACAGAGATTGAAAGAGAAGTCTTGTCTTACACACGTCGTGCACTGGGTAGGTGGGTGGGGTGACCACCCTTCCTTAGGGGGCTATGAAACACACACACACACACACACACACACACACACACACACACACACACACACACACACACACAGACACACACACACACACACACACACACACACACACTATCAGGCGAGTACACAGACACACAGACACACGTCGCATCAGTATCTATGCCACAGTTAACCAGATATCAGCGTCGTCTGTAATATAATCACGTACTCATCAACGCCCATGGCACGGTTAATCGACGACCCACAAGGTCAACTAGAATTCACACACTCTCTGGCGTGGCTGACTAGAATCGCCAGCGCGATTGGCCTTGCCAAAGCTGGGTCCATCAGCACTTATGCAGAATCGTCCATATCCGAGGTTCGGTTGACTAGAATCGTCAATATCTGAGGTTTGGTTAACTAGAATCGTCAATATCCGAAGTTTAGTTAAGTAGACTCTTCAATATTTGAGGTTTGGTTGACTAAAATCGTCCATATCTGAGGTTTGGTAAATTAGAATCTTCAATATTTGAGGTTTGGTTGACTAAAATCGTCCATATCTGAGGTTTGGTAAATTAGAATCTTCAATATTTGAGGTTTGGTTGACTAAAATCGTCCATATCTGAGTCTGCTTACTTAGAATCGTCAATATTCGGTTTGGTTAGCTAGAATCGTCATATCTGAGGTGTAGCTTACTTAGAATCGTCAATATTCGGTTTGGTTGGCTAGAATCGTCAATATCTACGGTTTGGTTAACTAGAATCGTCAATATCTGAGGTGTAGTTAACTAGAATCGTCAATATCTGAGGTGTAGTTAACTAGAATCGTCAATATCTGAGGTGTAGTTAACTAGAATCGTCAATATCTGAGGTGTAGTTAACTAGAATCGTCAATATCTGAGGTTTGGTTAACCAGAATCGTCAATATCTGAGGTTTGGTTAACTAGAATCGTCAATATCTGAGGTGTAGTTAACTAGAATCGTCAATATCAGAGGTCAGTTTAACTAGAATCACCATTACATGTAGCAAAATTGACTAGAATCATCAATTATTGAAACACAATTACCTAGAATCGACAGTATATCTAACCTGGTTGATTAGAATCACCATCTGTGGCCCATCTAACCAGAATCTTTAACAGCTTGAGGGGGGGGGGGTTTCCAGGTTGGCCAGGGTATTAATTAATTTTCGTCCAATTAACCAGAATTCTCTTTATCTAGAGCCTAGCTATATAGAATCTTTATATGCGGCATCCATCACAACACAGAGCGTTCATTAACCGGAGTTTACAATCACCCTGGTCCTGTTATCCAGGCATTTTAAGTTCGGCGTTCCAGTTATCCAGAATTTCTATTATCCGGATATTCCGCATTCAAATCATATCGTCCCAGTTATCAAAATAATTCGATTTTCCTTTTGAATTTTTTATTTCTAGAACCACAGAGTTAACTCCAATAAACAGGTTAATGTCCTGGATAATTTGGATGATCAGAATTCGAATTTGGATGATCAGAATTAGAATTAATAAGGTTCTTGCCGATGTACAACGGATTCTATGACTCATATCTCACGATTCGAAGAATCGGGATCCGAATAATCCAAGTTTTTTTTTTGTTTTTGATAAAGCGAATTTTCCGGTAAGATACACAGTGAGTCTCATTAACCCGGATAATTAGAATTCAGATTAACCCGTTGGCTCACTGACAAGTGAGGGTTACCAGCGCGAGCGAGAGAGAGAGGCGCTTGGGGAGGGGGTTGGTGAAGGCCGGAGTGGATGAGGGTTGAGAATCAACTGTCGAGAGAGAGAGAGAGAGAGAGAGAGAGAGAGAGAGAGAGAGAGAGAGAGAGAGAGAGAGAGAGAGAGGTGGGTAGAGGAAGAGAGGAAGAGGGAGGGAGGAAAGCAGAGAGGGTCTGAGGAGTACGGACGGCATTACGCTGGGAAGTCTCCACACGTCGAAGATTTTCTTGTGTGTTACCAGAAGCGGGTTGAAGACACACACACA
Organism: Panulirus ornatus; assembly: GCF_036320965.1. Classification (NCBI taxonomy): domain Eukaryota; kingdom Metazoa; phylum Arthropoda; class Malacostraca; order Decapoda; family Palinuridae; genus Panulirus; species Panulirus ornatus. The sequence goes on from NC_092286.1 coordinate 9,466,424, forward strand.
CACACACACACACACACACACACACACACACACACACACACACGTGTGCAACGCGCTTGCATTGCAACAGTGGGCCGAGGTGTTTTATGTGGGAGACTGGTATAGCTGTCAAGGCCTGGCCTGGCCTGTTGCAAGAGAGGTCTCTAAGGTTTTAATTGCACTACTTTGGGTCGCTGGGTGTGAAGGGTGGTTGGGCATGTTGTGTGTGTGTGTGTGTGTGTGTGTGTGTGTGTCTGTGTCTGTGTGTGTGTTTTCCCCCCTTCTGGACGGATTCTGTGCTCTGGGTCTTTCGTTCGCCAGAGATGGTGGCTGTTCATTTCTATCGTTCGCCAGAGATGGTGGCTGTTCAGGGACTTACACACACACACACACACACACACACACACACACACACACACACGTATTTATACATACATATATATATCCTAAAGAGGTTCAGATCCTAAACAACGTCCAGAAAAGGGTCGATATTTGCAGTCAAATGTTGTTGTGAAAGTCTTCATTTCTGCCATTCGTTGGCGCAACGCTTCCACCAGCGATGGACTTTGACCCCCCCTCCCCCGCCCCCCTGGAGCGAGGCAGTCGAGACGGTGTTGTGCACAGGATACTGTGTTCTCAACCTTTTTTTTTTTTTTTATTGATAAAGGGGTTTTCAGATCCCTCCTCTCCCACTTAATAACCCCACTCCTCCTCTCCTCCTCCTCCTCCCTCCTCCTTCCCCACTTTCCCTCCAACATTTGACGACGTCTTAGTGAATTCAACGAAGGAAAATGCAGGTAGGTCTACATTATCCTCTTGAGCACGACGGTACGACCCTTGAGCACGACGGTATACGACCCTTGAGCACGACGGTATACGACCCTGGAGCACGACGGTATACGACCCTTGAGCACGACGGTACGATTCCTTGAGCACGACGGTATACGACCCTTGAGCACGACGGTATACGACCCTTGAGCACAAAGGTACGACCCATGAGCACAACGGCACGACCCTTGAGCACGACGGTATACGACCCTTGAGCACGACAGTATACGACCCTTGAGCACGACGGTATTCGACCCTTGAGCACGACGGTTTACGACCCTTGAGCACGACGGTACGACCATTGACTACGACGATGCGACCCATGAGCACGACGGTACGACCCTTGAGCAACCAAGGTACGAACGCTTGCGTAAGACGGACCACGGCTTTTGACCTGACCCGGTTCACAAGGCAAAGCCATCATAACCAAAAGGGAGATGGGGGATTGGGGGTCGTCGTACCTTCCCACTCAAGGGTCGTACCGTCCTCCTCCTCCTCCTCCTGCTACTGGTGGTGGACGACCCTTCGTCAACCATTAATCTATACTGAACAAGAAGCTACGTGACGGAAGGGCGTCACACATAGCGCCGTCCCTTCTCCACCACCACGCTTGGAGAAGACCTTCCTCCCTCACACACCACCACCCCACTACCCTCTCCTACGGGGCAATAAAGTGTCCCACAGCCAGTACGTAGGACCCTCACAGCACCTGATCCTTCCCATCTGAGGCACCTTTTCAGCGTCGCTCCATCTGATAAGTCTAAGTCATAACCCTGGCTTTCCGCTGGGGAGGAGCGATGGTCCTTACTGATCATCACTGTGCGACGCTGACCATCCTCTCTCTCTCTCTCTCTCTACTCCTTCCTTCCACACACCCCCTTCTCACTCACTCCCTCTCTTCCCAGCCCTCTCACTCACTCACTCACTCTCCCAGTGTCATCCACACAAACCCTTCTCACTCACTCCCTCTTTCTCCAGCCCTCTCACTCACTCACTCACTCTCCCAGCTCTCACAGTGTCATCCACGCACACCCTTCTCACTCACTCCCTCTCTCTCTCCCCAGCCCTCTCACTCACTCACTCACTTCACTCACTCTCCCAGCTCTCACAGTGTCATCTACACACACACCCTTCTCACTCACTCCCTCTTTCTCCAGCCCTCTCACTCACTCGCTCACTCTCCCAGCTCTCACAGTGTCATCCACGCACACCCTTCTCACTCACTCCCTCTCTCTCCCCAGCCCTCTCACTCACTCACTCACTTCACTCACTCTCCCAGCTCTCACAGTGTCATCTACACACACACCCTTCTCACTCACTCCCTCTTTCTCCAGCCCTCTCACTCACTCACTCACTCTCCCAGCTCTCACAGTGTCATCCACGCACACCCTTCTCACTCACTCCCTCTCTCTCCCCAGCCCTCTCACTCACTCACTCACTTCACTCACTCTCCCAGCTCTCACAGTGTCATTTACACACACACCCTTCTCACTCACTCCCTCTCTCCCAGCCCTCTCACTCACTCACTCACTCTCCCAGCTCTCCCAGTGTCATCCACACACACCCTTCTCACTCACTCCCTCTCTCTCCCTAGCCCTCTCACTCACTCACTTCACTCACTCTCCCAGCTCTCACAGTGTCACCGGCACACACACACCCCCCTCACAAGGCAACACATTTACTGATTTGCATATTTTAATCTCCATTTTTGTCAGCAGGAGGTTCGAGCTCCCGGGCCGACCTCCTGCTCAAGACCGCTACCATCCCCTACAGGGGCGTATCCCTCCCTCACCCACGCCCCCGGGGCTCGGTCGGCCCTTGGGAGAGGGCGGGATAAGGGCGAGAGTGCGGGGGGCCAGTGAGGGGAGAGGGATACCTCCGTGATGGCCAGATTGGTGTGACCTGCGTTAGTTTGCATCCTATTACGTGGCTGAGATTAAGTCTGCACCCCACACCACCACCACCCACCACCACCCACCACCACCACCACCCATCCCTCCTCCCTCCTCTTCCTCTTCGTGGGGGGGAGGGAGGAGGAGGAGGAGGAGGAGGAGGTGTGTGTGTGCGTGTGTGAATGTGATAGGTGTATGTGTGTGTGTGTGTGTGTGTGTGTTGGGGTGCGGTGGGGTGTGTGTTTTGTGGTGGGGTGGGGTGGGGTTGGGGTGAGGAGGTCGTTGTGGTAGTCGTTGTGGTGGTGCAAGAGACTGGTACAGTGGTAGGAGTGAAGTGAGGGGGGTGGGGAGGGTTGGGGGTAAGATGGGTACGTGGTTACGATCTAGGTGGAAGGTGGTGGTGGTAGAGGGAGGGAGGAAGGGGAGAGGGAGGGAAGAAGGAAGGGAGGGAAGGGGAGGGGAGAGGGGGGGAGGGGAAGGGAGGGGGAGGGGAGAGGAGTTAATAATAATACAGCTGCAGGTGGGTGATGATGGTGGTGGCACCAGCATGTATACATACACACACACACACACATATATATATATATATATATATATATATATATATATATATATATATATATATATATATATATATATATATATATATATATATATATATATATATATATGTATATATCCAATCAAGTCTAACTTTCATGCAGATGTCGAGCGTGGAAATGGATCATACGACACATGTAAAAACAGAGAGAAACCTTGTCCATTTCGTGATAATGTGATGACATTATCCATCAGACGGCGTCTACTGCACACGCACTGATGAAAAAAGAATATTTTTATCAATCACTGAAATGACACTCCATCGCATAACCATCACAGATTTCACACATAGGAATAAATTTACATCTACCGATACACATGCCGATGGGAGCGCAGGCGCACACAGAAAACATGAGCTCATATATGTAGGTACACACACACACATAGACACACACAGGCGCGCGCGCGCAAAACGTACATATGTATACATATACAGACACAAGGGACTTACAGTCACAAACAGACAGATAAACAGACACGTGTACATGGTGACTGCTCTCCAACGCTCGCCCCTCCATCTCCATCACTCGCCCTCTCTCTCTCTCTCTCTCTCTCTCTCTCTCTCTCTCCTCTCTCTCTCTCTCTCTCTGTGTCTCCTACAATCGCCCCTCCATCTCCACTCCTCAACCTCTCTCCAACGATCGCCTCTTCATCTCCACCCCTCACCCTCTCTCTCTCTCTCTCTCTCTCTCTCTCTCTAACAATCGCCCCTCCATCTTCACCCCTCACCCTCTATCTCCAACAATCGCCAATTCATCTCCACCCGTCACCCTCTCCATCCAATAATCGCCCCCTCCATCTCCACCCCTCACCCTCTCTCTCTCTCTCTCTCCAACGATCGCCCCTCCGTCTCCACCACTTACCCCCCCCCCCTCTCTCTCTCTCTCTCTCTCTCTCTCTCTCTCTCTCTCCAACGATCGCCCCTCCGTCTCCACCACTTACCCCCCCCCTCTCTCTCTCTCTCTCTCTCCAACAATCGCCCTTCCATCTCCAACACAGCATCTAAACCCATCCCCCCATCCAAAGTACCTCCTCTGTCGCACCCACTCCATCTACACCCCTCCCCCACACACACACCCTCTCCTCCTCCCTCCCTCCCTCCACCATCGTAGCTGCGTGTCGTCCACACTCCATCTCCCTGACGCCCTCCACCATCTCCCCCCCCCCCCCCCCCCGGCCACCATCCCCTCCGGCACCAGGTGATTGGATTGTTACCTGTCTGATAAAGATCATAGGAGACCGACCCACCCGCCAGTTTGTCCCCTTACCTGCGTCGCAACCCGGGGGACACACACACACACACACACACACACACACACACACAGACTCACACACACACACACACACACATCCCGCCTCCCTCCCCACCTATCCCCGAGGTTGCTGATCTTCTCTATCCTTCTATATACCATCCTACACACACACACACACACACACACACACACACACACACACACACACACACACACACACACACACACACAGACACACACACACACACACACACACACACACACACACACACACATCCCGCCTCCCTCCCCACCTATCCACGAGGCTAGTAATCTTCTCTATCCTTATATATACCATCCTACACACACACACACACACACACATCCCGCCTCCCTCCCCACCTATCCACGAGGCTAGTAATCTTCTCTATCCTTATATATACCATCCTACACACACACACACACACACACACAGCTACTACACCCCGGGCTCCTATCCTCGCGTCCCGTCCCTTCTATCCATTCCATATCCCACACATCGTCCTTACAGCTCCCACGTTCTCTCATCCCACGTGTGTGTATGTGTGTGTGTGTATGTGTGTGTGTGTGTGTGAGTGTGTGTGTGTGTGTGTGTGTGTGTGTGTGTGTGTGTGTGTGTGTGTGTGTGTCCCTCCCTCCCTGTCAGACAACCTCCCTAGTGACCTCGCCAGCTCGGGTTCTCCACTGTGGACGAACATCTTCAGCGGCTGGGTGGAGCAGGAGCGGCATCATGTGTGTGTGTGGTGGGCAGGAGCGCCACTCAGAGCCACTGGACTCAGGGGGTGGAACTCGCTACGCGCCTCACCCTCACGTCAACACGTGTACACATTACAGGACACACACACACACACACACACACACACACACACACACACACACACACACACACACACTGTAACATCAAGGAGACTGGATGGCTATGTGACGGGGGAACTCACATTATATGGTATGTGACGGGGAACTCACATACAATGGTATGTGACGGGGTAACTCACATACAATGGTATGTGACGGGGAACTCACATACAATGGTATGTGACGGGGAAACTCACATCACTCAATGGTAATATGACGGGGTAACTCACATCATGCAATGGTATGTGACGGGGGAACTCACATCACTCAATGGTAATATGACGGGGTAACTCACATCATGCAATGGTATGTGACAGTCCCTGACTGTGCCTCCTCCCCTGACGAAGGCCCCTGGGCCACGGGAATCACCAGGGGCGCGAGGGGCGCGCGCGCGCGTGTGTGTGGTTCACTACACTCAGGTCTTTCTGGAGCAATCACATCTACCCACGGTACATCTACCCACGGTACATCTACCCACGGTACAACTACCCACGGTACATCTACCCACGGTACATCTACGAACCCTCGTATGTGTGTGTGTGTGTGTGTGTGTGTGTGTGTGTGTGCTCTATCAGTATGATTTTTCACTTGCAAGACAACGACCAAATAAATATATCTATATATCTATATCTATATCTATATCTATCTAGCTATCTATGATACATACACATATGTATATATATATATATATATAAAACTGTTGTCGCGCCACTATCCACATCGACCAAAACCAATCAAGTCGATTGCCTCGCTTGGAAAAGACTGTCTGGCCGACCTTACAGGCAAGCAACACCTGACCTCCTCCTCCTCCCTCCTCCTCCTCCTCCTTCCTCTCCTCTTCCTTCCTCCTTCCTCCTTCCTCCTCCTCCCTCCTCCTCCTTCCTCCTCCTCCCTCCTCCTCCTTCCTCCTCCTCCCTCCTCCTCCTTCCTCCTCCTCCTCCTCCTCCCCCTTCCTCCTCCTCCTCCCTCTCCTCCTCCTCCTCCTCCTCCTCCTCCTCCTCCTCCTCCTCCCTCTCCTCTTCCTTCCTTCCTCCTCCTCCTCCTCCTCTGGTCTTATTCTCCTGCAGCAGCAGCACGCGCGCGTGAACCAGCTGCACACGCTGCTCCACCAGCCAAGCGAGAACAGGAGAAGCAGCAACAGCAGCAGAACAGCTGCAGCAGGAGGAGGAATAGGAACAGGAGCACAGGAACAGCAAGCAAGAACAGCAACACTAGAACAGCAAGAACAGGAGCACAGGAACAGCAAGCAAGAACAGCAACATAAGAACAGCAAGAACAGGAGCACAGGAACAGCAAGCAAGAACAGCAACATAAGAACAGCAAGAACAGGAGCACAAGAACAGCAAGCAAGAACAGCAACATAAGAACAGCAAGAACAGGAGCACAGGAACAGCAAGCAAGAACAGCAACATAAGAACAGCAAGAACAGGAGCACAAGAACAGCAAGCAAGAACAGCAACATAAGAACAGCAAGAACAGGAGCACAAGAACAGCAAGCAAGAACAGCAACATAAGAACAGAAAGAACAGGAGCACATGAGCAGCAAGAACAAGAGCACAAGAACAGCAGCACAAGAACAGCAAGAACAACAACAAGAGAACAGCAAGAACAGCAACACAAGAGCAGCAAGAACAGGGGCACATGAGCAGCAAGAACAGGAGCACAAGAACAGCAAGAACAACAACAAGAGAACAGCAAGAACAGCAACACAAGAGCAGCAAGAACAGGGGCACAAGAACAGCAAGAACAATAGCACAAGAGCAGCAATAACACCAGCACAGCAGCAAGGAGGGCCACAACCTCGGGAGCAATGTGGGGGGTGGGCAGCACCCACCCTCGGGAGCAATGTGGGGGGTGGGCACCCACCCACCCTCGGGAGCAATGTGGGGGGCAGCACCCACCCTCGGGAGCAATATGGGGGGTGGGCACCCACCCACCCTCGGGAGCAATATGGGGGGCGGGCAGAACCCACCCTCGGGAGCAATGTGGGGGGCGGGCAGAACCCACCCTCGGGAGCAATGTGGGGGGCAGCACCCACCCTCGGGAGCAATATGGGGGGTGGGCACCCACCCACCCTCGGGAGCAATATGGGGGGCGGGCAGAACCCACCCTCGGGAGCAATGTGGGGGGCGGGCAGAACCCACCCTCGGGAGCAATGTGGGGGGCGGGCAGAACCCACCCTCGGGAGCAATGAGGGGGGCGGTGGGCAGCACCCACCCCCCACCCTGGCCAGGGGGAGGAGGTCTGTCGGGCACCCACCACCCACCCTGGCCGGGGGGGGAGGTGGTCTGTTTGTGTCAAAATACCAAGTTAGTTTACGACCTCATGGCTTGGCCCTGTTCGGCCCTCCACAGACCCACGTCGCACACGTCTCAACCAGTGTGTGGCGACCACATCTCTCCCTCCTCCTCCTCCTCCTGCTCCTCCTCCTCCTCCTGCTCCTGCTCCTCCTAGAGACGTTGACTGTTTTACGCTGTTAAACGACCCCCCCCCCCTTGAGTACGACGGTACGATGACCCTTGAGTACGACGGTACGATGACCCTTGAGTACGACGGTACGATGACCCTTGAGTACGACGGTACGATGACCCTTGAGTACGACGGTACGATGACCCTTGAGCACGACGGTACGATGACCCTTGAGCACGACGGCACGATACGACCCTTTGAGCACGACGGTACGATGACCCTTGAGCACGACGGTACGATGACCCTTGAGCACGACGGTACGATGACCCTTGAGCACGACAGTACGATGACCCTTGAGCACGACGGTACGATGACCCTTGAGCACGACGGTACGATGACCCTTGAGCACGACGGTACGATGATCCTTGAGCACGACGGTACGATGACCCTTGAGCACGACGGTACGATGACCCTTGAGCACGACGGTACGATGACCCTTGAGCACGACGGTACGATGACCCTTGAGCACGACGGTACGATGACCCTTGAGCACGACGGTACGATGACCCTTGAGTACGACGGTACGATGACCCTTGAGCACGACGGCACGACTCCTTGAGCACGACGGTACGATGACCCTTGAGCACGACGGTACGATGACCCTTGAGCACGACGGTACGATGACCCTTGAGCACGACGGCACGACTCCTTGAGCACGACGGTACGACCCCTTGAGTACGACGGGTCATCGCACCGTCATGCTCAAGGGTCATCGTACCGTCGTGCTCAAAGGGTGAGACTCGCATCCCCTGCAGTTTGTACCGTTCTTACGTACCGTTAATGGGTAGTTACGTGTACCGTACCATCACAATATGGCGTCGGCTGCACGGCATGTCTCTCTATCGCTTCTAAGAAAAAAAAAAATTTGTTTCTCCCCCGACCTCGTTACATAATCTCCCCATTTTTCAAAAAAAAATTCTCCTCCCCAGTTAGCTGTATGACCTCCCCATCTTTCAACATTCCCTCCCCACTTTGCCATACCATCTCCCCTTCTTTCAACATTTCCTCCCCAATTTGACATACAATCTCCCCATCTCTCACCTCCCCAATTTGACATACAATCTCCCCATCTCTCACCTCCCCAATTTGACATTTAACCTCCTATCTCGAGAGAGATTTTCTCTCCCCATCCTTCCCTCCCCCACATGATATACTCCCCAGATTGCAACTCGCAAATCTACAGCACAAATCCTCCTCCTCCTCCCCACCCAATCTGCAACATGTGTACACCTCACCTTGCAACAACTCCTCCTCCTCCTCCTCCTCCTCCTCCTCCTCCTCCTCCTTGCAACTTAACTACGTACGATCTTGCAACACACATACACACACACACACACACACACACACACACACACACAGCTTGCCACCACCACCACGACCACACCAACCCTTGCAACACACCGCAATGTCTCCTTGCAACACTTCGATCGAGACCTTGCAACACCACCCCAACTCCCCTCTCCCCACCAGATCACCGCTGCTTGCGCCCTCCCTCAACACATGCAAATGCACCGCCACCAATGTATTAAGACGTCGCCCTGCCCACCCCCACCCCAAGCAGTCCAGCCCACCCCCAAGCAGTCCAGCCCACCCCAAGCAGTCTAACCCACCTCAAGCAGTCTAACCCACCTCAAGCAGTCTAACCCACCTCAAGCAGTCTAACCCACCTCAAGCTCCCAAGCCCACCCCAAGCAGTTCAGCCCACCCAAAGTAGTCCAGCCCACCCCAAGCAGTCCAACCCACCCCCAAGCAGTCCAGCCCACCCCAAGCAGTCCAGCCCACCCCCAAGCAGTCCAGCTCACCCCAAGCAGTCTAACCCACCCCAAGCAGTCCAACCCACCCCAAGCAGTCCAGCCCACCCCAAGCAGTCTAACCCACCCCAAGCAGTCCAGCCCACCCTAAGCAGTCCAACCCACCCCAAGCAGTCCAACCCACCCCCAAGCAGTCCAGCCCACCCCCAAGCAGTCCAGCCCACCCCAAGCAGTCCAGCTCACCCCAAACAGTCCAACCTACCCAAGCAGTCCAACCCACCCTAAGCAGTCCAACCCACCCCAAGCAGTCAGACCCACCCCAAGCAGTCCAGTACGTACAGTGGTGTACAAGAAGGGCGGAGGGGGGGGGAGGGTCGTGGGTTAGGACCACCTCAGCTGTACACGAACTGTACACTTGTACAGCGGTAGTGTACACGAACTGTACACTTGTACAGCGGTACAGCGTACACGAACTGTACACTTGCACAGCGGTGGTGTACACGAACTGTACACTTGTACAGCGGTACAGTGTACACGAACTGTACACTTGTACAGCGGTACAGTGTACATGAACTGTACACTTGTACAGCGGTACATCAATTAAAGGCATCAATGTTTTTCCCTTGAGTTTTGTGGTTCACTTTCAGTCACCTTCACAAGACGCCATGTTCTCCACGGGTTAACACTTCACTTTCACCACAAACAAACAAACAAACAAACAAACAAACCATCCCTTCGCCTCCACAACACACAAACAACCAAACCTTACAAACGTACAAACCACCCTCCGGTCATCTCTCACAGCTTGAAACACTGGGCCACATAGACACACACACACACACACACACACACACACACACACACATACACACACACACACAACACACAACACACACACACACACACGTACACACACACGTACACACATACACACACATACATACACACACACACCCACACACACACACACGTACACACACACACACACGTACACACACACACACACACACACACACAGCTCTTGAGACGAGAACAGATCCGGCTAGCAATACTATACAACCGGTTATATGACTTTCCTTCATACTATAAAAAAACCGGTTGCCCAGCTAGGCAACACCAGCAGCAGCAGAAACAAGTAGAAGTAGGAACAGCAGTCAGTGTGGTAGTAAATACAGCAGATGCAACAGCTGTAAATACAGCAGATACAGCTGTAAATACAGCAGATACAGCAGCAGTAGGAACAGCAGTCAGTGCAGTAGTAAATACAGCAGATACAACAGCTGTCAATACAGCAGATACAACAGCAGTAACAACAGCAGTCAATGCAGTAGCAAATACAGCAGATACAGCAGCTGTAAATACAGCAGATACAGCAGCAGTAGGAACAGTAACAAGACTCAGAAATGCGAAAGACAGACACCAAGGCATCGTGGGTCTTAGACGGTACAAAAGGACAGCTATACCTGTCTACTACTGTCTACCTGGCACACACACACACACACACACACACACACACACACACACACACACACCTGAGGTCAACACGAGCAATCTGACCTGTGCTTTGGGGTCAGGTCAGCAGGGGTCATGTCATTAATTCCCTCCCTCCTTCCCTCCCTCCCTCCACCACACTACCTCCAGGGTCGTCGTTGTCGTACCGTCGTTCTGAGAGGGGTCGTCGCCGTCTTGCTCAAAGGGTCGTGTTTTTAAGGGGGTCGTACCGTCGTGCTCAAAAGGGTCGTCACGTCGTGCTCAAAAGGGTCGTCACGTCGTGCTCAGAAAGGGTCGTAAACGTCGTGCTCAAAGAGGGTCGTACCGTCGTGCTCAAAGAGGGTCGTAGCGTCGTGCTCAGAAAGGGTCGTACACTCATGCTTAGAGAGGGTCGTACTGTCGTGCTCAAAAAGGGTCGTACCGTCGTGCTTAAAAAGGGTCGTACGTTCGTACTCAAAGAGTGTCGTACCTTCGTACTCAAAGAGTGTCGTACCTGCTCAGATAGGGTCATCCCGTGTGCTCAGATAGGGTCGTCCCGTGTGCTCAGATAGGGTCGTCCCGTGTGCTCAGATAGGGTCATCCCGTGTGCTCAGATAGGGTCGTCCCGTGTGCTCAGATAGGGTCGTCCCGTGTGTGCGTGTGCTCAGTGTATAATATAAAACCCCTCCAAGCCCTTTTTTTCTTCCTTTTTGTTTTTCTTTCTTTGTTCTTCACCACATAATACAGTGTGGGAGGAACCGTGGTCCGTGACCCCCCCCCCCCCCACCCCGATGGTCCGTGTACCAGAACTGGTTGAGGGAGAGAGAGAGGAGGACCCCAAGCCGGATTGAAGGGTCGAAACCGGTTGTCTACCACCCCCCCCCCCCCCACCACGGAGAGAGAGAGAGAGAGAGAGAGAGAGAGAGAGAGAGAGAGAGAGAGAGAGAGAGAGAGAGAGAGAAGGGTTGAAACCGGTTCTGTGTACAACCACCAGACCCAGTAGGCACGTGAGGAGGGAAGGTACGAGGTGTTGGGGTTGAGGGGGGGGTAATGGAATGGGTGGCTATGGGGGCATGGGAGAGAGGGAGGAGGAGGGAGGGGGGGATAGGGGCTTAGAAGGGGAGGGGAGGAGGGAGTTATGAGAGATCCCCCTTTCTTTCTTGGAGGCGAGGGTATTCCTTGTATGCGTTGGAGGGAAAGGGTTTTCGTTTTCTTCTTTTTGATGGATGGTATAGAGGTTGGAGGGTAGGTTACGTAAGGATTTTGGAGGGTGTCGGAGGGAGGGTATGTACGTGTGGGCTTGGGGGGGGGGGTTGGGGGAGGGAAGGGGATCTATTGGGAGGCTGTGGAGGGTGATGGAGGGTACGGAGATTGGAAGGGGGAGGGGGAGGAGGGGGTTCTAAGGGGGAGGGGGGCTTTTGAAGGGACTTGGAGAATGCAGGGATTGGAGGTGGATTTATGATGGGAATTTGGAAGGTTTTTGGAGAGTGTAGAGGTTTGGGGGGGTATATATTAGGAGCTTTAAGGAGTATGGGAGGGTACTAAAAGTTGTTGGAGGATGTTGGAGAAAGCTGGGAGTTATTGGAGGATGTTGGAGAGAACTGGGAGTTGTTGGAGGATGTTGGAGAGTATTTGCAGCCGTTGGAGAGTGTGTTGGGAGTTGTTGGAGGATGTTGGGGAGTATCTGGAGTTGTTGGAGAGCGCTGGGAGTTGTTGGAGAGAGAGCTGGAAGTTGTTGGAGGATGTTGAAGAGTACTTGGAGTGGTTGGAGAGAGTTGGGAGGGACAGAATCAGTTGTAGGTTGATGAATACAGTCGACTCCCTAATTCAGATGATGGGACACAGATGGCGTCCACACTCAAGTCATAGCTCTGGTCTGCGTTCAAATATGGCGTTCAAAAACGGCGTTCAAATGTGGCGTTCAAATACGGCGTTGAAATGTGGCGTTCAAATGCGGCGTTCGAATTCATGTTGAAACCTTTAGTTCTAGTGAGCGCTCGTGAAT
>NC_092286.1:9487043-9522043 GCF_036320965.1 Panulirus ornatus
TACGTTTGGAGGTGTTGGAGGCGGATGTTCCCGGACGTGAAGAAAATTCTGGGGGGTGCAGGTTTTGGAGGGGGTGGGAGGAGGTGTTGGTGGGAAGTTTGGGGAGGGGGGGTGGGGTCTCGCAGGTTAAAATTGTTTGATGGGGTTTTTGAAGAGGGTGTTTGGCAAACGAGGGTGGGTTTTCCCCCCTGGGTTTTTTCACGGGTTGTTGCACCCCCCACTTTTTGTTGGCCCCGTACTGTTGTTTACACGTGTTGTTGGCCCCGGTTAGGGTGGGTTTCCAACGTGTTGTTGTCCCCCTTTTGTTTTTCAAGAGGACTATTCCACCCCCCCCTGCCAAAAATTTTGTGTGTGGTTGGGGGTGTGTCGCCCGGAGGCGGGTTGTCCCGGTCGGACACCCGCCAACTTAAAACCACCCCTCCCCCCCCCCCCCAACCCCCCCCTACCCCCCCTCTTTATTAAAACCCCCCCCCCCCCCCCCCAGGGGGGGAAAAAGCCGCTTAAGCGCAGGGCACAGGAAAGGTCAAGCTGTCAAATCGGGGTCCCTTTTAGAACCAAGGGGTCAAGCTTTTTCCCCCAGGGGTAGGGAGAGGGAGGTTAAGGGGGGGGAAATGGGGGGTGGTTGGGGATGTTCAGTTCGGTATGGGTGGTTCACGACCCAAATTTTTCAGCAGCCCAAACTGTCGCTTGAGAAAAAATTGTTGGGGGGGTGATGGGGGGGTTTGGGGGGGTGTGGGGGGGGGGTTTTTGGAGGTGGGGTGTGTGGGGGGGGGGTGGTTGGGGGGTGGGTGGTGTGGGTTGGGTTTTGGGGTGTTTGGGGTGGTTGGTTGGGGGGTTTTTTTATTTTTTTTTTTGGGTTTTTTTTTTTTTTTTTTTTTGGGGTTTTTTTATTTTTTTTTTTTTTTTTTTTTTTTTGTTTTTTTTTTTTTTTTTTTTTTTTGGGGGGGAATTAAACTTTTCTTTCCCTTTTCCCTTTTTCTTCTTCCCCTTTTTGCCTTTTTCTTTCCCTCTTCTTCTTTTTCTTTCCTTTTTTTTTTCCTTCACTTTTTCCTTCCCTTCTCCTTTTTCCCTTTTCTTCTTTTTTTCTTCCTTTTTTTTCTTTCTTCTTTCTTCCTCTCCTCCCTACCCCCCTTTCTTTTTCCCCCCCTTCCTCCCCTTTTTCCCTTTTTTTCCTTTTTCCCCTCCTCCTTTTCCGTCCTCCCCCTTCCCCTTTTCCCCCCCCACCCCCATCCTCCTTTTTTTTGTTTTTTTGGGGGGGTGGGTTGTGTGGGGGGTTGTGTGTGTGTGTGTGTGTTTTGTGTTTTGTTTGTGTGTGAGAGATGACCACGTTGTGTTCGGTCCCCCCCCCCCCGCGACGCCCCCCCCCTTTGAAGGGGGGGGGGGGGGGGGGTCGGCAGCACAGCTGTCCCCCCAAGTCAAAATCCAATTTTCCCCTGAAAAAGGATTGGGGAGGGAGTCTTTTGGCATCTCCCCGACACGCATTCCTGGGGGGGCGTTGGGGAGGGGCGCCGCCCTCCCTCCCCCCCCTCCCCCCACCCTCTTTGACAGAGCCTTGTCTGGCGCCGCCCAAGGGTTTTCTCCTTCTCCTTCTTCTCTCTCCTCTCTTTTTCTCTCTCTCCCCTTCTTCTCCTCTCCTCTCTCCCCATCTCCACGTCCCCCTGTCCTATTCTCCATTCCTCCCTCCCCCCTCCCGCATCTCCGCCCACTGCAGCACAAAAACCCCCTTTCTTTTTTCCCTCCTCCTACCCTTCCTCCCTCCTCCCCCCCCCTCCCTCCTCCCCCGCACTCAAAGCCGCTGTAGCGTCAAAGGGGAGGGAGGGGGGAAGGGGAGGGAAGGGTTGGTGAGGGAGGAGGAGAAAAGGGAGGGGTAAAAAGGAACTTCACAGCAGTTACGACCCCCAGTCAGATTTTGCCCTCCTTTGAACACACACATAAAACACACCCAACACAAAAAACACACACACACACACCCCCCAAACTAACACACACAAACACCAAACCCCCCAAACCCACCACAACAACACAAACCAAAAAACCCCCACACACAAACACACACCCCAAAAAACCCCACCACACACCACCCAACCACACCACACACACACCAAAACACACACACACAACACCCCACCACACACAACCCACCCACAACCCCAAACACAACACACACAACACACACCCCCCACACACCACCCAAACCCACACCACAACACACCCCCATCCCACACACCCACACCCCCACACACAAAACACAACCACACAAAACCCCCACACACCCCCACACACCAACCACCCACCCCACACCCACAAACCCACCCCCACACACACACAGGGGAACAGGCCCCCGTTCCCCGGTGTTCAAAAAGGTGTTCAATTCCCCTTGTTTCTGCGGGCGTTCAAAAGGGCTTTTTTTACGCTTGTTCCCCCCGGTGTTCACAAAGGTTTTTTTAAACCCCGACCACCTACCTACCCCCCCCCCCCCCCCCCCCCGGGGGTAGAACACGCGCCCTACTGCCGTGGGCCGCGCGCGCGGGGTTGGGTGGGTGTACACCAAACGGTGAGGTTCACCCATCCCACTGAATAGGGGCAAAAGAGGGTAAAAATATCAACAACCCTGGGCCCCCCCCCCCCCCTTCCCGGCTTCTCCTCCTCTCTTTCTCTCTCCCTTCTCTCTCTCCCCCCTGAACCCATCTCCGACATTCGGGAAGAAGGTACGCACCAGCCAGCCACACCGTCATCTCCCTTTTGTCCCCTGGTCCCTCGTCCCCGGGTTTGCAGGGGGACACACCACGAATGGGTTCGTGCCCGACGGCTTTAAGAACAGCCCCCCCCCCCCCCCCCCATCGGCAATTAGCCGAAGACTGACAACCCTTTGGGCCCCGGTTTTGGGGGGGTTGGGGGGTTTTGGGGGGGGTAATGATGCCCGTTGAACCCCCTTCCTTCCCTTGTATTCTCTACTGTCCCATTGCCGGACCATGTCTGGGGGTTTAGGGGTTTATTACATTTATGTCTTTTTATTATTATTATCATTAATTATTATCATTTTTCATTATTATTATTATTATTATATTTAATTTTTTCTTTTTCATCATATCTCATCATTTATCATTAAATTTATTTCATTATCACTATTATCACTTTTTCATTTTTACTCCTATTTCATCTATCATCATCAAACAACCCCTTTTATTACTATTATCACTTCATTGTTATCATTATCTTTATTATTTCATTTTTATTTTTTTTATTATTATATTATTATTTAAAATTTTTTTTATTATATTATTATTTTATTATCATTATTATTATTTAATTTTTTTTATTTATTATTTTAATATTTTTTTTTATTATTTTTTTATTATTATTCCCTTATTTTATTATTTTTATCTTTTTTTCCTTTTTTTATTATTATTATTTAAATTTTTTTATTTCAAAATTTTTTTCTTTTTTTTATCATTATTTTTTTATTTTCAAAAATTAAAAATTTTTATTATTTAAAAATTTTTTAATTAATTTTCATTATTATTATTTTTATTATCATTATTATCTTTTTCGTCAATTTATTTTATACGTAAAAATTGTCCCCCCAAATTTTGATTCTTTGCTTATCATGAAGTCACGTCCTAACCAGGTCAAGGTCGTGGTCATACCAGGCAAAAAAAAAACTCGGGGAAAAAACCCCGTGGGGGTTTGGGGGGGGGGGAAAATATTTTTAAAACGACAAACACAAAATTTGGGCGCATAAACCACAGAAAACGGGATAAATGGGGGAGGGGCGGGGTGAGGAGTGAGAGAGAGAGAGGAGATGGAGAGAGAAGAAGAAGGATTGAGAGTTTGAAATAGAGAGAGATGAGATTAGAAGAGAGAGTGAGAGAGAGGGAGGAATAAAACAAAATCTAAAAAAGAAAAAAAAAGAAATTGGAGAACGTAAATATGGAGAGCTGATGCGAACAAAACAGGAAATCAATTATAGAAACAAAATGAAAATACGAGTTGTTGTTGTTGTTGTTGTTGTTGTTGTTGTGTCCGAAACCAACGAGAATGTGACCAAATCACAAAAAATGTGGCCGATGGAGAATGTGAAGACACACACACACACACACACACATGACAGTAAGTCATTTGTTATGATAACAGAACGTACGTAATACGTCTGGAGAAGGAAAATAAATACGTCTAAAACATCGTAGATCTAAAGATATATATAAAGATATGGAGGTGGGGGGGGGGGGGAGGGGGGGAATTAAGATTATCATAAAAGAAATCCGGGAAAATAGGATAAACTGTGGTGGATGAGGAGGCGACGACAACGCACGGCGGATGTGAAGAAACCCGAAAATGGCGGGAAAAACCCCCACCACTACAATCCCCCCGCGTTGGTGGATGTGATCCAGGCAGATAACGGCAGAGAGAGCAGCCAATACGGGTATATAACGCGGCTAATACTCTCCTAAAACCAGTTAGGGAGTTACTCCCACTCCACCGCTATATGTTGGCCGGTCATATTGGTTTTTGTGAAATAATGGAGATGTTTGTAAATAACCCCGAAACTGACCATCAGTTCGGGTTTGATATGCGTTCGTTTATATCCTGATAAATCTTTTTAGGTTTTTTTTACCATTCGTGGTTAATATATATATATATATATATATATATATATATATATATATATATATATATATATATATATATGAAGATGTATCGATGATAGGAGAGTCTAGTTTTCGAACTTCTCACTCTAAAAGGAGTCTACATTTCCCTGCAACTGGAAGTAGCGCAGCCCTTGGGATACAGGACCCTTCACAAAGAGGCACTGGTTGATAACAGGGGCCTTCATAGAGGCTGGTTTTCCCGGGTGTATATACCTAAAAGAATGAAAGCGAATAGAAAGCTAAAAGAATGAAGGAATAGGAAAGCTAAAGGAATGAGAGAGCCAGGAAAGCTAAAGGAATGAGAGGACCAGGAAAGCTAAAGGAATGAGAGAGCCAGGAAAGCTAAAAGAAAATAATAGAACGAACATGGGAAGAGTGATCACTTGAAGGGGAAATACAACTAGAAACATGACGATGATGATGATGATGACAATGATGAATAATATAAATCCACCTCCCTCCTCAATCCCCCCTCCTTAATCCCCCCTCCTCAATCCCTCTCCTCAATCCCTCCCCTCAATTCCCCCCTCCTTAATCCCCCCTCCTCAACTCCCCCTCCTCAATCCCCCCTCCTTAATCCCCCCTCCTTAATCCCCCTCCTCAATCCCCCTCCTCAATCCCCCCTCCTTAATCCCCCCTCCTCAATTCCCCCCTCCTCAATTCCCCCTCCTCAATCCCCCCCTCCTCAATCCCACTCCCCACTTAAAAATAAATAATACAGTAGAGGAAGAGGAAGGAGCATCAACAAATGAAATCAAAACAATAACACTCCAACAGACAACATCTCTAATAGAGAAACAATTAAACGACTAAACAAAATAGAAAAAAAAACACAAGGAAAAATTTTAGGGAAAAAAATGGAAAAAAAATGGAAAAAATTAAATTCAATATAGTAACGCAAAGGTGGAGAAATGAAAATAAGGGTAACAGAGGAAACAGGTTACTCCTGGTGGAAAATGACATTACAGTGGAAAATGAAGAAATAACAATAAGAAAAAAGAACAAAGGAGAGAACAAGAGAAAGAGCAAAGCCATGAATGCAAACTGACACTAATGAACAGAGCATAATGATGGGAAATACGGAATACGCAGAGGTAGAACTAAAATACGGAATACGCCAAGAACAAAAATACGGAATACGCCGAGGAAGAACAAAAATACGGAATACGCCAAGAACAAAAATACGGAATACGCAGAGGGAGAACAAAAATACGCAATACGCAAAGAACAAAAATACGGAATACGCCGAGGAAGAACAAAAATACGCAATACGCCAAGAACAAAAATACGGAATACGCATGAAAGAAAAAAAAATACGCAATACGTATGAGACGAGAGATAATGGAAAACGAGAAATTAAGGAAAATGAATAAGAGAACATTCATCCTTCCTCACTCAGTGCATGACGGACACCCGTAAATAAACGGGAACAGGTAAGTGCGAATACAGGAGGAGGGGATCAGGAGATCAGCTGGTGGAGGAGAGAGGGGGGGGAGAAGACGAGGTCGTGATGAAGGGGGGGGGGAATTGAAGGTGGGGGAAAAAGGGGGGAGGGGGAACTTAGATGAATGATGAATAAATAACTGTATGGACGGAATAATGACAAGTGTATGAAGAACGGAGGACAATGATGAGACAGATGAAGGCAAAGTGAAGAACAGGAGGATGACAGACATGTGGAGGGGGGGGGGGGGTGCTATGGGTCACCACTGTTGCCTGGGATAGTGACTGGGATAGTGCCTGGGATAGGGTTTGGGTTAGTGTTTGG
Organism: Panulirus ornatus; assembly: GCF_036320965.1. Lineage (NCBI taxonomy): Eukaryota > Metazoa > Arthropoda > Malacostraca > Decapoda > Palinuridae > Panulirus > Panulirus ornatus. Next base: position 9,493,461 of record NC_092286.1, read on the forward strand.
GACAGTGCCTGGAATAGTGGCTGGGATAGTGCCTGGGACAGGGTTTGGGATAGTGCCTGGGATAGTGTTTGGGACAGTGCCTGGAATAGTGGCTGGGATAGTGGCTGGGACAGGGTTTGGGATAGTGTTTGGGAGGGATAGTGCCTGGGACAAGGTTTGGGACAGAGCCTGGAACAGTACCTGGGACAGAGTTTGGGACAGAGTTTGGGACAGTGCTTGGGACAGCGGGCCTCAGGCGCGGTTACCGTCAGTTACCGTCAGTGCCACAGTGACGACGTGTGGCACTGCCCTGTTGTGACCTGACGTGTCTGGCATATACACCTGTTGCTGGGGGGGGGGCGGGGGGGATGAAGGGGGGTGTGGAGGGGGGGAGAGGAGAGGAGGGCCCTGGGGTGTTTGTCTTCCTCGTAGAGAGAGAGAGAGAGAGAGAGAGAGAGAGAGAGAGAGAGAGAGAGAGAGAGAGAGAGAGAGAGGGGGGGGAATGATGCCTCATGAAACAGGGTTGGTTCAAGGGGTGATGGAGAGGTGGGGGGTTGGGGGGGGGCAGAAGTGGTATGGGGTGGATGGGGGTTGGGGGAGAAATGTGGGAATGGGGGAATGGGGGATGGGGAATGGGGGGGTATGTATGTTTGTACCCATATGTTCCCGCTACGAGCGTGTCAGGTATGAGGGTTACGCCCTTGTCTCAGGGAGTGATATGTACGCATGTACGCATACACGGGGTGTACGCCGGCGTACGACACGGATAGACGTGCCTGAAGGTGTGTACACGTAACACACGCACGTGTTCCCGGACTCTTGAAACTTTTAAATCCCTTGAGCACGACGGTACGACCCCTTAAGCACGACGGTACGACACTTGAGCACGACGGTACGACCCCTTAAGCACGACGGTACCACCCTTGAGCACGACGGTACGACCCCTTAAGCACGACGGTACGACCCTTGAGCACGACGGTACGACCCTTAGCACGACGGTACACGACCCCTTGAGCACGACGGTATACGACCCTTGAGCACGACGGTACACGACCCTTGAGCACGACGTTATGACCCTTGAGCACGACGGTATACGACCCCTTGAGCACGACGGTATACGACCCTTGAGCACGACGGTACACGACCCCTTGAGCACGACGGTATACGACCCCTTGAGCACGACGGTATATGATCCTTGAGCACGACGGTACACGACCCCTTGAGCACGACGGTACGACCTTTGAGAGCACGACGGTACGACCCTCACCCCCCTATGTCCTCAACACTTCCTCCCTCCTCCTCCCTCTTCACTATATCATGACCTCATATATGAGTCAGATATAGGCACATATATACAGGTCTGACCTGAGGTCCATATAGATAAGGCAGGGGCTTTCCCTGATAAGGCAGGGACTTTCCCTGATAAGGCAGGGCCTTTCCCTGATAAGGCAGGGACTTTCCCTGATAAGACAGGTACTTTCCCTGATAAGACAGGTACTTTCCCTGATAAGGCAGGGACTTTCCCTGATAAGACAGGTACTTTCCCTGATAAGACAGGTACTTTCCCTGATAAGGCAGGGACTTTCCCTGATAAGGCAGGACTTTCCCTGATAAGGCAGGGACTTTCCCTGATAAGGCAGGGACTTTCCCTGATAAGGCAGGGACTTTCCCTGATAAGGCAGGGACTTTCCCTGATAAGGCAGGACTTTCCCTGATAAGGCAGGGACTTTCCCTGATAAGGCAGGCAGGACTCATCGCCCCGCTCACGGTACAGCCCCGAGAGAGACAGACGAGGGGATACCTCGTCACCCCTCAGGTATTCCGAGGGCCTGGGGGGGAGGTTCCTGGGGGGTAGGGCCTGGGGGGGGGTTAGGGCCTGAGGGTAAGGCCTGAGGGTAGGGCTGGGCTGGGGGGGGGGGAGGTAGGACAGATACCAGATACAACATACTTGCCTTCCCTCTCTCTCTCTCTCTCTCTCTCTCTCTCTCTACACACACACACACACACACACACACACACAGGGTTTCCACAGTCTTTCCCTGCGATACACATCTTTGTGGCTCCATCCCACTGGCGGGGCTGGGGGGAGGGGGGAGGGGGGAGGAGGGGGGCATCGGTCTCTTTTCACCCCTACGTGGGGCGGGGGGATGGGTGGTTTCTAATTCCTCGGATGTACTTAGGTTTCTAAATCACGAGACACTACATAAGGCGCATCTCGCCACAAGTCTTGGGTTTCTAGAAACCCCCCCCCCCCCCCGCCCCTTGTAAGCGTCTTGCGTGTGCACAACACTCCCTTCCGACAACCCCTCATGGTTTCTAACCTACCCGAGACCTGGTTTCTAACCTACCAGACATGGCCGACCGGGCTGTTATGGTAAGCAGATATGATGCGGGAAGGAGAGGAGGGAGAGGGGGTAGGGGGTAGAGGGGTGGGGGGGAATGGCATGGTTTAGGAAGAGGCACGGCCCTCGCGTGCGCGCGCGCGGGCGCCCTCACAACCCCCCCTCCCTCTCTTGGCACACGCCAGGTCCAAGTGTTGCGGGCGTGGGCGTGTAAACAAGGGCGGGGGCGGTGCCTTTCAACCCCGCGCCCACCAGTTTACACTCAAACGTAAACAAATTCAGTCTGACGCCAGCCATGTCTCCTTCCTCATCTTCCTCCATCTACTTCATTTTCCTCGTCTCCTTCCATCTTGTTAACGTGCTTTCAGCTCCATCGCTTTTCTGTTCCCTCTACGATACTTATTCCATCTTATATATATTTATATATTTCATTCTCTCTCTCTCTCTCTCTCTCTCTCTCTCTCTCTCTCTCTCTCTCTCTCTCCTGCAGTCACATACTTTCTCTCTAGCCACATACATGTGCGAAAGCACACACACACACACTATATATATATATATATATATATATATATATATATATATATATATATATATATATATATATATCCACACTATAGATTCAGAGCTCATTTAATGGACATTAATATAACAAGCAGCCTCATTAAACGTGGGCAGCCTGTCTATTCAACATTATTTTTCTTTATACGCTTCCCTATCATATATATATATATATATATATATATATATATATATATATATATATATATATATATATATATATATATATATATTCATATATTGGAAAAGATCACAATTGAGCGTGTGACCAAGTAAATTCCTTTTAATACATGGGGGAAATGAAACACGATGGGTTCCCAAGTGCACTTTCGTGTAATGATCACATCATCAGGGGAGAACACAAGAGAGAAATATAATAGTCAGTTGATATACAACGAAAAGACGTACGTAGCTAGGACGCTATTTCGCGTGCCTACGGTACAAGCCTATTGTGTGGCGGGGGGGGGACACACACACACACACACACACACACACACAGCTCACAAGAACGGTAGCTGGGGAAATCGAATAATACCTGTAAGATGAGAGAGAGAGAGAGAGAGAGAGAGAGAGAGAGAGAGAGAGAGAGAGAGAGAGAGAGAGAGAGAGAGAGAGGAGCAACACCGTAGCGTACAGAAGAAAGGATGATTGAAGAGAGGTGCTGGAGCTGCTGCCCTCTGGAAAATCAAGGAGACATTAGACATTTCTTCCACTTTTTCTTTTTTTTCTCTTTAATATTCCGTTCCACCTCCATAATAGGTCCAGCCTGGCTCACAGACAGGGAGAGAGAGAGAGAGAGAGAGAGAGAGAGAGAGAGAGAGAGAGAGAGAGAGAGAGAGAGAGAGAGAGAGAGAGAGGAATACCTAAAGCACTCATCTGACACCCAGGTTCTCTGTACCTGGTGGCTATTATCTCGTGGGGGGGGGGGGGCGCCTCTCTCCTGCAGGAGATAGCGTGGGAGGGTGTGTGTGTGTGTGTGTGTGTGTGGGGGTGTGTGTGTGTGGGGGTGTGTGTGTGTGGGTGTGTGTGTGTGGGGGTGTGTGTGGGGGGTGCTCAACGGGATCACGTTATCACTGGGTTATAAAGCGTGTTGTTGGTGCTTGTAGGAACGAATTAGTCCCTAATTAGCAGTTAATTGGAGGGGTGGTGGAGGGGGTGGGGGGGTAGGTAGTAGGAGTTGCTTGCACAGGGCTGGATTTAAGGGATTTGTTAAACCCTGAATTAGGAGGTAGTTAGTGAGGAGGAGCAGGAGGAGGAGGAGCAAGGGCCCGCCCTCCTCCCCCTCATGTGGGGCGGCGGTGGCCCCTTGGTCGTGGCTGGCGGGTTCTCATGGCAGAGTAGGCACGTTCTGGTGGTGGTGTGGGTGGGTGAGGGTGTAGTCATTTGTCTTCAGGGTAATCCAAGCCAGGTTGACGGACGGGGGAGAGGGAGGTGGGGTCGTCACGGGGCAGGGCGGGGCGGGGTCGCCGGGCGGGGCGGGGTGTGGTCAGGGGGACACGTCTGGCCCCCATATGATACGACGAACCACCATGGGGTTCTAAGGGTGGGTTTAAGGGTGGTGTGGTGATGGTGGTAGCGATGGTGGTGACGGACGGACGGACGGACGATAGGCGTCGTACGACACGTGAGGCCCGTCCTTCACCAAGCGCCTCTCTGGTCATGTCCGATGCGGGTCACGTGAAGGAACCATCATACCCACAACCATGGACTAACCCCACACCCACTTCACCACCACCCCCACACAATCGCCATCATCCTCCTCTTCCTCCCTCTTCCCCATTTCCTCTCCCCGTACCCACTCTACCTACAGCCCGTTCCCTACCCATTACCTTTCACCACTCCCCCCCTTGAGAGAAGGAAGAAATATTTTGACGTCCCCAATCCTTAACATCAGTCGCCACTGATCTGTTTGGCAACACTGAAGTAACAACACGCCTCGTGTGTGTGTGTGTGTGTGTGTGTGTGTGTGTGTGTGTGTGTGTGTGTGTGTGTGTGTGTGTGTGTGTGTGTTGTCATTTCTGGGCGTCGTCAGCGGATCAGGGAAGGAATGTCGCGCGTCCTGCCTTGTGCTCGAAGGCTGGTAAGGCTATAGGGGCAGCGGAGGGAGGGGTGTGTGACCAGTGGGAGGAGGGAAGGGAAGGGAAGGGAAGGGTTGATTATGGGTTAAGGGGGATGGGAAGGATAGAAGAAGGGGTGGGTGAGGGAGGGGGGGAAGGGAAGGGAGGGGAGGGATGATTATGGGTTAAGGGGGATGGGAGGGATAGAAGAAGGGGTGGGAGGGATAGAAGAAGGGGTGGGTCAGGTGGAGGGAAGGAGAGCAGGGGAGAGAAGGATCAAACCGGCGTCAAACCGGTTTCCTAACCTGAAGGTTGTGGTCAGGTCTAACCTCCCCTTACTCTTCTCTCTTCTTCCACGGCTGAGACAGTCAATGTCAATAAACTTTTCCTGCAACTCATCATCTCATAATTCAGTTAGCATGTTGGTCTTGTCCTCGTGTGTACCTTCTCTCTCAGCTCTTTGTGCATCTTGCATGTGCCAGGGTTGAGCCCAGCTGAGAATGGTATGTGTGTGTGTGTGTGTGTGTGTGTGTGTGTGTGTGTGTGTGTGTGTGTGTGTGTGTGTGTAGTTTGGTGGTAGTGTGAAGGTCTTGGTTCAATATTTCCTTAACCATATACTTGAAGGCTATTCTAATATTGGCCACCACACACTTGGCTCTCCTTAACTAATGTGCCACTCTGGCCCCCCACCACACACCTTAGGCACCAGGTGGGTGGGTGTGTGTGTGTGTATGTGTGTGTGTGTGTGTGTGTGTCGTCAACGCCCCCCTCCCGCCCGAAACCTTTAAACCAGATCAAAGCATTTCCTCCAAGCCTCAAAATAAAAAAAAAAAAGGGGGGGAGAGGTGGGGGAGGGAGGGAGGGGGGAACAACCAACCCCTCTTACCATCCCCCTCCCCCCACCCCTCTCCCCCCGCCAGCACCGGGGGGTAAAAATGCTTCTGGGCCGAGAGAGAAGAAGAAGAAGAAGAAGAAGAAGAAGAAGAAGAAGGAGGAGGAGGAGGAGAGGAATAGTTTGTACAACTACTACCATGCCTCTCTCTCTCTCTCTCTCTCTCTCTCTCTCTCTCTCTCTCTCTCACAATATAACACATACAACCTCCCCACACTCACCTTCGCCAACTGTGGGGAGGGAGTCTGGGGTGGGAGGCCAGGTCATGCACGTATGATTTCCCCCACACTGGTCTTCGCCTACTGTGGGGTTAGGGGTCAGAGAAGGGGTCAAGGAGTAGGTCAAACAACCTTGGAATGCCCTTCTGCATCAGTTACACGTTACACTGAAAAGATCTCTGTCTTTCAGAGCCAAAAAGGAGTATATATATATATATATATATATATATATATATATATATATATATATATATATATATATATATATATATATATATGTAGGTTTGAATGTAGGTTTGCGGCAGGGGTGTGTGATGTCTCCATGGTTGTTTAATTTGTTTATGGATGGGGTTGTTAGGGAGGTAAATGCAAGAGTCCTGGAAAGAGGGGCAAGTATGAAGTCTGTTGGGGATGAGAGAGCTTGGGAAGTGAGTCAGTTGTTGTTCGCTGATGATACAGCGCTGGTGGCTGATTCATGTGAGAAACTGCAGAAGCTGGTGACTGAGTTTGGTAAAGTGTGTGGAAGAAGAAAGTTAAGAGTAAATGTGAATAAGAGCAAGGTTATTAGGTACAGTAGGGTTGAGGGTCAAGTCAATTGGGAGGTGAGTTTGAATGGAGAAAAACTGGAGGAAGTGAAGTGTTTTAGATATCTGGGAGTGGATCTGTCAGCGGATGGAACCATGGAAGCGGAAGTGGATCATAGGGTGGGGGAGGGGGCGAAAATTTTGGGAGCCTTGAAAAATGTGTGGAAGTCGAGAACATTATCTCGGAAAGCAAAAATGGGTATGTTTGAAGGAATAGTGGTTCCAACAATGTTGTATGGTTGCGAGGCGTGGGCTATGGATAGAGTTGTGCGCAGGAGGATGGATGTGCTGGAAATGAGATGTTTGAGGACAATGTGTGGTGTGAGGTGGTTTGATCGAGTAAGTAACGTAAGGGTAAGAGAGATGTGTGGAAATAAAAAGAGCGTGGTTGAGAGAGCAGAAGAGGGTGTTTTGAAATGGTTTGGGCACATGGAGAGAATGAGTGAGGAAAGATTGACCAAGAGGATATATGTGTCGGAGGTGGAGGGAACGAGGAGAAGAGGGAGACCAAATTGGAGGTGGAAAGATGGAGTGAAAAAGATTTTGTGTGATCGGGGCCTGAACATGCAGGAGGGTGAAAGGAGGGCAAGGAATAGAGTGAATTGGAGCGATGTGGTATACAGGGTTTGACGTGCTGTCAGTGGATTGAATCAAGGCATGTGAAGCGTCTGGGGTAAACCATGGAAAGCTGTGTAGGTATGTATATTTGCGTGTGTGGACGTGTGTATGTACATGTGTATGGGGGGGGGGGGTTGGGCCATTTCTTTCGTCTGTTTCCTTGCGCTACCTCGCAAACGCGGGAGACAGCGACAAAGTATAAAAAAAAAAAAAAAAAAATATATATATATATATATATATATATATATATATATATATATATATATATTCCTATGAGTTCACGGGGGAAATGAAACACGATATGTTCCCAAGTGCACTTTCGTGTAATAATCACATCATCAGGGGAGACACAAGAGAGAAATATAAGTCCGTTGATATACATCGAAGAGACGAAGCTAGGACGCCATGTTTACCAAGGGTATTCTCTGGAATATGTGGGCGTGCGCGGAAACCACGTCCACAGGCGTTGTGAGCAGTTGTGGGCGTGCTCACACGCACGGGCGTGGCGAATGACCGTGGGCGTGGTTAAAGAAAGGTGAGCAAGATTCGCGGGGCGTGGTGCAGAGGTGTGGGCGTGGTGCAGAGGTGTGAACATAAACCAGTGCAGTTGTCACAGAAGCGTAAGTCACACTTGTCTACACATACAAGTCATGTGGACAACACACACACACACACACACACACACACACAGACACACACACACACACAGACACACACACACACACACACACACACACACCTAGACGACAATATATTCTTCTTTCTTTTTTTCTATACACCGAAAATGATCAACTATACATCCTAGTCTGGCTACGTATACAGGAAAGAAGAGAAAGATGAATCAATGAGAAGAGACAAAGAGGAACAGAAATAGTCATACACGAAGAAAAACTACATCAAAAATGATATATAATGATACGGGGGCGTGGAAATGCCGAGGTGGCAAAGCTATTCTATGACTATGCCACAGACCAAGGCTGATTGATACACAGAGGAGCAGACTGGTGTAGGAATGATACAACCTGAGGTTATAATATGCTTGTGCGAGATGCTGGCACAGACGGTCACAATGAGAGAGAGAGAGAGAGAGAGAGAGAGAGAGAGAGAGAGAGAGAGAGAGAGAGAGAGAGAGAGAGAGAGAGAGAGAGAGAGAGAGGATGGGATGACGTATATAGGTTTAGAACCTGGTATTGACAGACATGAGTGTTGGAAATGGAATTAAGATCTTTTTGATCATATGATAGATTCAAAACCCATCCTTCTCTGCAAGATCCTCGTAACATTTGCCTCCCTCACCACTCCAGCCAATAAGCAGATCAAACAGCCATGGTGACATCCCTCATCACCCAGCCAATAAACAGATCAAACAGCCATGGTGACATCCCTCACCACCTCAGCCAATAAACAGATCAAACAGCCATGGTGACATCCCTCACCACCAAGCCAATAAACAGATCAAACAGCCATGGCGAAAGCAGTCATGGTGACATCCCTCACCATCCCAGCCAATAAACAGATCAAACAGCCACGGTGACATCCCTCACCACTCTAGGAAATGAACAGATTAAGCAGCCATGGTGACATCCCTCACCACCCCGTTCAATAAAGAGATTAAACAGCCATGGAGCCATCAGCCATGATGTAATAAGGTTGCAATACAAGACCAGGAAACAAAGACAAAGGGAAAGGGGGGGGGCGGCCGGTGAGACGGACCCAACCCGTTATGCACAACATTTAAAAAAAAAAAAAAAAAAAGACAGAACCAGTGAAAGAGACAGCTCGTGAGACGGAAGGGCGGGGGGGGGGGGGGGATAAGATAATAGAAGTAGTTCCCCACACTTCTCCCACCTACTCTCACATCTCCCGTCTGTCGAGGGAAGAGCCGCGGTGTCACACCTCTCCTGGGGTGGGGGGGGAAGGGAGGAGAATGAGGGGGGTGTGGCTGCTGCTGGGAATATATAAACATTTACGGCAATCCATTTATACACCCGACTTTTCTGGATGATTGCCTGTCAGAATTCTACACCGGATTAATCTGGCTGTCTCAATACCCTATCGCGGCCGATTGGTCAACGGCTCAAAATTCATCAAGTTAATGACAAATGCAGCAGGCGACACGAGCGAGGAGGAGGAGGAGGAGGAGGAGGAGGAGGAGGAGGAGGAGGAGGCAGAGCAGGAGGAGGAGGAGGAGGAGGAGGAGGAGGAGGAGGAGGCAGAGCAGGAGCAGGAGGAGGAGGTGGGAGGAGGAGGGAAGAGGAGGGTGGAGAAGAAGAGGAGGCAGAGCAGCAGGAGGAGGAGGAGGAGGAGGAGGAGGAGGAGGAGGAGGAGGAGGAGGAGGAGGGTGGTGGTGGTGGTGTATGATGCAAACAAAAAAAAACACTTGTGACTGCGGGCTGGAAAATATCGCTGGTGAAACGTCAGTGTGTGTAAATACAGCAAAGGGGCCCAGCCCTCTACCCACACACCCACACCCACACACCCCCTCACCCACACATCCCCTCACCCACACATCCCCTCACCTCTCCTTTTTTGTCATGTGGACGGCGGCAATAGACACGGGTAAAAATGTCCTTCAAGAGACAGACACACACACACACAAAAAAAAAAAAAAAAAGAAAAAGAAAAATCCCGGGAAAGTACACCTTGTACTGGCTGAAAAATGGATCACCACCAACACAAGGAGAGAGAGAGAGAGAGAGAGAGAGAGAGAGAGAGAGAGAGAGAGAGAGAGAGAGAGAGAGAGAGAGAGAGAGAGAGGAAAGAAAAGAAAAAGGAAAGAGGGAGAGATTGGAAGAAGAGGCCGTTAAAGTTTGGCGAGGAGAGAGAGAGAGAGAGAGAGAGAGAGAGAGAGAGAGAGAGAGAGAGAGAGAGAGAGAGAGCCTTCATATTCCACACGACCTCCGGGAATGTCAACATCGACGACCACCCCCCCCTCCCCCCCTCTCCCCCCTACGGAACACCAGCGACACGACCCTCCCTCCCCCGTGCCGTCGACCAGGGCGAGGCGACCCAGGAAGAAGATCGACCATAAGGGTGAGCGTGGCAATGCACTTTTCTCCTCCCCCCGCTGTGTATATTAAGCAGAGAGAGAGAGAGAGAGAGAGAGAGAGAGAGAGAGAGAGAGAGAGAGAGGACTGGGGGGTTGTTAATTATTGTAAAATGGATTGATGTGAACGCCGCTTGCCGGTCACCCCCCACCCCCCCTGCTCTCTACCACTACCACCCCAACCAACCAACCTACCTACATACCTACCTACCAACCTACATAACTCCCTACCTACCTACCTACCAACCTACCTACCTATCTACCAACCTACCTACCTACATACCAACCTACCTATCTACCTACCTACCTACCTACCTTCCTACATACCAACCTATCTACCTTACGTACCTACCAACCAATCTACCCACCAACCTACAACCTACCTATCAACAAACCTACCTACCAACCAACCAACCTACCTACCTACTAACCTACCTACCTACCAACAATCCAACATTCCTACCAACCTACCTATCTACCAACCTACCTACCTACCTACAACCTACCTACCAACAAACCTACCTACCAACCAACCAACCTACCTACCAACTAACCTACCAATCTACCTACCTACCTACCTACTTACAAAACTACCTACATACCTACCTACCGCTTAATCTGGACGCAACGCCGCGATTCTGAGTCTTATATTTTCTCTTTTTTTTTTCGTTTCCCGCCTGAAATCCGTCACACAGAACTAGCTCTGCTCCCCTGGGAGGAGGGGAGGGGGTTAGGAGGGGGGGAGGAGGGGGGGAGGAGGGGGGAGGAGGAGGGGGGGGGGGGAGGGGAGGGGTGGTGGTGGTGTTGGTGGTAAACATACACCCTTCACGTCCTTCACGTCTCGCCTCGATTCGAACCTGGCTTCCCCCCCTTCTGTGCAGACGGGAGCGCACACCCGGGAACCGCAAACGATAGCAGTGTGGAAGAGAGGAGGAGAAAGTTAAGCAGACACTGCGATATGCATATATATATAAATATATATATATATATATATATATATATATATATATATATATATATATATATATATATATATGAATGGAAAAAAATATAGGAGAACGTTACTGGTGCCACCGGCGCGTGTAGGAAACTGTGGGAGTCACGGGAGAGGGCAATTGGCCTCCAGAGAGTATCGCTCGCGTCAAAATTTGATATCGCCTGACCGAGACGTGTATAATATCACGGTACCTCCGCCCCTAACGACGACCTGCAGCTTAAGCTCAAGCTCTCTCTCTCTCTCTCTCTCTCTCTCTCTCTCTCTCTCTCTCTCTCTCTCTCTCTCTCTCTCTCTAACTCACCATTGGACAATCGTAATGATCGCCACACGATTCGCGCCAGCAGACAAGGTGGGTTGTGGATGGTGTGGTGGTGTGGTCTTAAGAGGTGGGTTGGTTAGTGGGTGGGGTGGGTTGGTGGTGGTGGTGGTGGTGTTGGAGGAGAGAGGGAGGGAGGAGGAGATAGATATAAACAGAAGATGTGGTGGTGAGGTGTGGTGGTGAGGTGTGGTGTGGTGAGGTGTGGTGGTGAGGTGTGTAGTGGTGAGGTGTGATGGTGTGGTGTGGTGGTGTGGTGAGGTGTAGTGGTGAGGTGTGTGGTGGTGTGGTGTGGTGTGGTGAGGTGTAGTGGTGTGGTGTGGTGTGGTGAGGTGTAGTGGTGTGGTGTGGTGGTGAGGTGTGTTGTGGTGAGGTGTGTGGTGGTGTGGTGAGGTGTAGTGGTGAGGTGTGGTGTGGTGAGGTGTGTAGTGGTGAGGTGTGGTGGTGAGGTGTGTTGTGGTGAGGTGTGTGGTGGTGTGGTAGTAAGCGACGCTGGGGGTGAGGTGGTGGGGTGAGGTGGTGGGGTTGGAGTGAGACGGGTTGAAGCATTATGAGAACGGACCAAGAGCAGAGACACAAGGGGGGGGGGGGGTTGACTGCTGAGCGACCAGTGCAGCATATTGCACACTTTGTTGCAGGCCTTCCTGCCTCCCTCCCTCCCTCCCTTCCTACCCTACCCTCCCTTCTTCCTTCCCTCCCTCCCTCCCTTCTTCCCTCCTTCTGCTCTCCCTAATGATCCTACTGGCACAGGAAAAATAGTTGTATACAAATGCGTGTGTGTGTGTGTATATATACATATAATCCCCGTTTCCATACACACTCCATATGTGCTTATATATATATATATATATATATATATATATATATATATTCCCGTAGCATTTATAGCTGCTGGTGGGGTTGCCAGATAGGGGAAAAGAGCGGAGGTATGCCGGAGCGATGGAACATCTTGCTTCAAATTAACAGGTTGGTTGGGTCCTCTCTCTCTCTCTCTCTCTCTCTCATGTCTCTATCATGGCGGTATTGGCCAGACACCAACGCCAGCCAGTGCAAAATGTTTCTGAAGCACTGTGTGTGTGTACGTGTGTGTGTGTGTGTGTACGTGTGTGTGTGTGTGTACGTGTGTGTGTGTGTACGTGTGTGTGTGTGTGTGTGTGTGTGTGTACGTGTGTGTGTGTGTGTGTGTGTGTGTGTACGTGTGTGTGTGTGTGTGTACGTGTGTGTGTGTGTGTGTGTGTGTGTGTGTGTGTGTGTGTGTGTGTGTAGGAATACAGTAACCCTAACCACCCCCTCCTCATCCCTGCTTCTTTCGAGGAACTCCCCGCTTCACAAAAGAGCGCCTCACTACCCTGCTCCTGAGCGGAGCGCAGCCTCGGCGGTACAGGGACTTATATCAACACCAGAGCCACGCTTGTCTTCTAATACCTGGGCGTTTTGAAGGAAGGAATACCCGGGCGTTTTGAAGGAAGGAATACCTGGGCGTTTTGAAGGAAGGAATACCTGGGCGTTTTGAAGGAAGGAATTGATGATAACATTTCTATCATTTATTGATGTCAGTCCTCATTTCAAGTGAAGGCTTACGTCATCACGACCCTTCCGGTACGACGGTACGTCATCACGACCCTTCCGTTACGACGGTACGACCCTTAAGCACGACCATTACGTAAGTATTATGCCCTGAAAAGTCATCATCATACCTAATGGTCGTACCTTCGTGCTCTAGGGTCGTATCCGTCGTGCTCCAGGGTCGTACCTTCGTGCTCTAGGGTCGTACCTTTGTGCACAGGGGTCGTACCTTTGTGCTCTAGGGTCGTACCTTCGTGCTCCAGGGACTTACCTTCGTCCTCCAGGGTCGTACCTTCGTGCTCTGAGGTCGTACCTTCGTCCTCCAGGGTCGTACCTTTGTGCTCTAGGGTCGTACCTTCTTCCTCCAGGGTCGTACCTTCGTCCTCCAGGGTCGTAGCCGTTCGTGCTCAATGAGTGGGCGTTATGAGCCCGCCCTTATGAGGGATCCTGACCTCATTCGCCAACTTAAGTACATCGGGAGGTTACGTCTCAGACCTTATCTTCAGAGAAGGATGTGGTTTAACTCTCTCCTGCCCCTAATGCAATAGCCTGGCTGACGTACAGGTGTGTGTGTGTGTGTGTGTGTGTGTGTGTGTGTGTGTGTGTGTGTGTGTGTGTGTGTGTGTGTACGGGGGAGAGGGAGTTCTACACTCGTTGGGGGGGTGTCGTGTCGTGGCCCCCCCTCTAACCCTATCTCTTGACCTGGTTAAGAATTTTTAAAGGCTGTGATCAAGTCAGCTCTTACTCCTCTCTCTTCCACGGTGAACAAAATGTCCTCCCATGTAACTATGTTTTCATGATTCTGTTACCATCATCACCGCCGTTGCCCCTCCTCTATCACCTTCTCTCTCTCTGTGTTGTTGCTGCTGTCAGCGAGGCGACCAGACATGGCGAGGGAACTGAACATTGCCTGAGCCATACCAAGCTGAGAGATATATTCTAATATTTACCATCAGACAGTTGGTCTCCTTCATCATTCGCGTAATGTGCGACGCTGGCGATAGACTATGGGGTGTGTGGGGGTTTGTGGGGGTGAGAGGGGAGGGGGGCCATGCCAACCTTTCCCCTCCCCCCTTCTCTCTCTCTCTCTCTCTCTCTCTCTCTCTCTCTCTCTCTCTCTCTCTCGGGATGATTCCTGCCTCCAGTTGATTTCCTCTTAGTTCACATCCATACTTGGGGGGTGGGGGGCCCCCCTTGTGTCACTGTGACCCATTCTCATTCCTTCACAATACTCGGGTATGATGACATCATCATCATCATCATCATCATCATCATCCGCAAACACGTTCATGTGGGAGTGCCCCCCAAAGTCCAGCTGGCAATACATTCACACGGGTCATTCATTCACACGGGTCATTCATTCACACGGGTCATTCATTCATACGGGTCATTTTATTCACACGGGTCATACATTCACACGGGTCATTCACACACTGGTCCCAAGACTTGACCCTACGGAACGCCAGCTGGTGACACTAACATACATGGAGGAGGCTTCCCTGACACGTCTCCTCCTTCCTCGTCCCCTCCTACTAACATGGTCATCTGTTCATCGAAGTCCATCGTAAACTCCACCTTATTCTTGCCTTGAGGATCCAATTGTCTTTTTACCCCTCCTCACTCTCTGTACGGGGGTGCCAACTACTCTCTGCCAGCCCAGACACACACACACACACACACTGAACCCAGCCTTCATCGTACGTCAAACACGAAGCTGACTCTCTCTTATACAGAGGAAATGTACGTAAGAGGTCTATCAAATTCGACCCCCTCTCTCTGACACCCATGTCACCTCTCACCCACGTAGCCTCTTCCCGTAACACTTTCTCAGCAGGAGGTCGTCCAAACTGTTTCCGGGATCTAGTTGTTCAAGGAACCTCACAGAGCACACCACACATGATGGAGGTTCATCTATACCACAGCTCCTCCTCCTCCTCCTCCAAGTCTCCTTCCTCATACAGAGGTGAGACGTTTGCCCATCTCCCACGCCCTTGGCACACTACATCTCTCCAACGACATCAGGGACACCCCCCCCCCCCCCGTCATGAGCGGCCTGATAAGCTTATCTCCACACATCCTCCGGACCTATGGTGGAATTGCATCGGAGCCACGAGTCTGATATGGGTCGTCAAGAACCTTTAGAAAAACAATTTGCCAATGTCTCTTTTCTGGCTAATTCAGTGGTGATTGGGGGGGGGGGGGGGGGGGGTTTACAGTGTCATCCACTGTGAAAACACTTTTTTCTTTTAAAAACAAGTCTTTCAGTTCCTCAACCCATCTTTACAATCCCCCTTTCCCCCTCTACAACGCCTTCTTCTGAATCCCTCCTTTGCTTAATCACCTCTTCTTCTTTAACTCACAGTCTATATTCCTGACGAATTCGGAGAAAAGTTTGGAATTTTAACCTGCGTGTCGCCTGTCTGTCTTTCTTGTCCATAACTTTCTTTTATTCTTTTAATCATTTTTTTTTCCTGTCTTCTTTCTCAACCTTCTTAAGACTTGTTCCTAGCCCTTCCTTGCACCTCACAGATGTTGGCTGGTTGGCTGGGTGGG
The DNA here is from genome assembly GCF_036320965.1 of Panulirus ornatus. Lineage (NCBI taxonomy): Eukaryota > Metazoa > Arthropoda > Malacostraca > Decapoda > Palinuridae > Panulirus > Panulirus ornatus. Next base: position 9,509,187 of record NC_092286.1, read on the forward strand.
GAGTCGTCGCTCATACCTTCGTCAGAACACGACTTGAAACTCTTTTTTTTTTCTCTCTTTACGTCATCGTCCACAGAACCCATCCTCTCTTGTTTATATCTCTAACCCTTCGCCTCTGTCCCTGAAGGTGGAGATGCCCGTGTGGCCACTCCTTCCTCCGTATATATATCAAAGGGCGATTCACAACAGCGTCTCTTTGATCCCTGGTTGCTGAATTCCATTTCCCATTTTACGTTACCGCAGAAATTCTCGAGTTCTTCGTCATATCCTTAATCATATTTCCCCTCATTAGTCTGCTCTCATCTCTCTTCTTTTCGTGGCATTAATGACCCCATGATCATACATAAGTACCGTATGATCAATCTTATGAACTGGTGTATCATACATAATGAACTGGTGTATCATACATAATGAACTGGTGTATCATACATGATACTGTTCAATATCCATTGAGATGTTTGTGAATACATATTAATGATAATGTATCATTGTGTGTGTGTGTGTGTGTGTGTGTGTGTGTGTGTGTGTGTGTGTGTGTGTGTGTTTAGCCATCCTAAACTCATTAATGAGAGTACGTACTATGACCTGCTCGTATAAGAGTGCAACTCATGACTCAAAATTTCTAACTCACAACAGATCAGGGTGCGTTGCAAAACACCCGTCCTGACTCACAGATTAAGAGTGCGTGGTATAGGATATAAAAAACGAAAGAAACAGACTCACAAGACCCGACAGCGCACTGTAACACCACTCACACACGCACTCACTCACTCACTCACTCATACACCAGCATTCATACTGACACCACCTTAACACACTCACAAAACCAGGTTGCGTTCCGACACGGCTAAACATACTGGAAGATTAGAGTGCGTTCTCCTACCTGACCAAACCCACCCACACTCACTGACCAAAGTGCGTTCTCTAACGCCGTCCTTACATTAGAGTGCGTTCCCTGACGCCATCCTAACGCAGACCCACACATTAGAGTGCGTGTTGCAGACCATTTCAATATTGACTTACAGAGGGAAGCCAAGGCTGATTCATATATATATATATATATATATATATATATATAGGAAACTGGAAAAGAAAAAATAAAATAGTGATCGGGGAATGTTGGAGGGAAGGATAGAAAATGGTGGAGGGAGAGAGTGAATTGTGTCGAGTGAGGGAGGGAGAGTGAGGGAGAGTAATAGGGATGGAGGAAGGGTAAGCTAGATGGAAGTGTGTGTATATATACACATGTAGGTTTGTTGGGGGGCTGGGGGGTGGGGTTGGAGGTGGGGGGTGAAGGTGGTGGAGGTGGTGGGGGGGGGGGGAGGACTACATATGGGATATAAGAACGCAGTCAAGTTCCACACAAGAACAAGAAATGAAGCAAATAACAACAGGAGCCACCTCGTTAGTAAATGAGGGATTAACGAGTGAACACACACACACACACACACACAACACACACACACACACAAACACACACACAGACACACACACACACACGGACATCTCATGAGACATCAGGGTCTAAACGAGAGGCCATCCGCTTAACGAGGGTTCATTGACGAGACACGAAATCAAACGACACGCGAGGTGATAAACGAACGTAATAAACCACATGAGCTCTTCATCTCTCCCTCCAGGAAAAGACGAGAGTGTGGGGCCGGACGGTTAACGAACACCAGACTAACGAATCGACGAGTTCAACGAGAGAAAATAACAAGTGTTAGCACACACACAGACACACACACACACACACACACACACACAAAGACACACAGACAGACAGACAGATACAAACACAGACACACACACAAACATACACACACAGACACACACACACACAAACATACACACACAGCCACACACACACACACACACACACACACACACACACACACACAAAGACACACAGAAACACAGACAGAGACAGACAGACAGACCGACAGACACCCACACACACAAAGACACACACACACACACACAGACACACACACACACGTACAGAAATCACCACCATCACCAACAATATCACTACCCAACCATCATCCCCAACACAACCACGATCACCAACACAATTCCCCACCACCCACCCACCAACCACAATTCCTCCTCCCCCCTACAACCACTACCACCATCATCACTACAACAACACCAACAACAACCACTTCCACTTCCACCTCCACCACTACAACAACACCAACAACAACCACTTCCACTTCCACCACCACCATCCCCAGCCCTCACCCCAGGCCTGGGTGAGCCAGTACCATCGTAACACATAACCATAAACACAAACAAGGCAGTTAGCCTGATATAGGGATTGACCAATTGGCAGGTTAGTATCGATGCTAACACCGACCTAATTGGTCGCTCCTATTTAGGTGGTTTGCTTGCTCGAAACGGGGCGCCTGCGCGGTCGGACGACCCCGAACCCGACCCTCCTCCTCCTTCCTCCTCGCCTGCGCAAGTTGCTAACGTCGTTGGCCCATGGCCTCCTGCGCAGTTGCCTCCTCGCTAGGACAACGGCAGGTAGGGTTGGGGGGGACGGGCGGCGCCCTCCGGACACCCTCCATCGCCAGCAATTGTTATGGTACCATCTACAGCGTCACCAATCACAGGCCGAACTGCTCTCGGGCATTCGCATACACACGCACCTCGATCTTTATGACCCGAGGTTAGCATCACTGGCGAAAATTTGTTAGGGACGCGTCGGTGTTTTCGCCTTCTGCTAATTCCCCACCGCGACAAAATATGACACGGGGGGGGGAGGGGGGACGGGCAAACAGGTCAGAATGGACCGGGGTTCATGCTCAAAAGGGGGGCGGGGGGGGAGGGGACACAGAGGTCACCCGAATGGACATGACCTATCATGGCGTTGGAGATTTCTCCTCGTCACCTTTGGGTCGTCGTCTTCGACCATTTCTCGGTCCAGTTTCGTTTCTACTTTTCCATCTCAAGGTCCACTTGAAGTTGGCGGCTTTGATCATGTTGTTTCGAGTGTGACGGTAAGGAGACTGTTGAATGTCAGTGAGATTTTCTCAAAAAATTTCTGGATACGCCATGTTCAATCCAAGAGCCGACATTAGATAAACCATAATAAAAACATGGAGATCTATGACTTATATTTAGTGTTTATGACTTCGCACTGGACCGTTTGCCGTGTTAGCGAGGTAGCGCCAGGAACAGACGAGGAAAGGCCACATCCGCTCACGTCCATTCACCAGCTGTCATGTGTAATGCACCGAAACCACAGCTCCCTTTCCACAACCAGGCCCCCCCCCCCCCCCCCCCCCACAAACCTTTCCATGGTTTCCCTTCGGCTGCTTCACATGACCTGGTTCAGCATTACTGTATACCACATCGCCTCAGTTTGCTCTATCCCATGCACGCCTCGCACCCTCCTGCATCTCCAGGTCCCGAGCACTCGTCTTTGTTCATATGTCCAAACCATTTCGGCATCACACTCTTCAATGCTCTCAACCACACTCTTCAATGCTTTCAGCCACACTCTTTCTATTACCACACCTCTCTCTCTTACCCTTTCACTATTCACTCGATCAAACCCACCTCACACCACATACACCGTCCACAAACATTTCATTCCCTGCACATCAACCCTCTTCCATCCTCGGTCGGAGACAAGAACTCTATCTAATACGGGAGTACTTTGAAGGGCTGATAACACGAGCCTTAATAATCCTATCATCAAGTATTTCCTCCACTGGTTGATCGCCAACAGCGAGACATGAGTGGTGTAAAACGATCAGCCCTTACGTGTACATGTTGGCATCAAATGTTGGCACGAAAGTTAATTTCGCCCTTGAACAGAGCTTAGCGCGACCCATCATTTCCTGCAGCCAGGCTACAGCACACGCTCGTAACGTGTCGAGCTGGGGGAACGCGTCTTGGGTGCAGGGATTCATGCTGTGTGGGGTGTGTGTGTTCAGACGCGGTTTCATTTCCGAGTGTTCGTTCGTGGGTGGGTGGGTGGGGGGAAGGGGGGGGGGGGGGGGAATGAAGACGCTGTGGTGTTCATGTTATCATCTTGCATCCAGAGGGGGTGTGTGTGGACTCCCTCCCCCTCTCTTATCACAGGCCCGGAAACAGAAAGGTGAGGAAACTGAAGAAAAGATAGGATGAAATATAACTGGATGATGATGATGATAATGATGGAAGGGAACATGATGATGATGATGATGATGATGATGATGATGATGATGATGATGATGATGGAATGGAATGGAACATGACAGGCTGTCAGGAACCTAGCCTTGCCTTCGACATGGGTGGAAGTCAATGCTGGCGTGCCCAAAGGCTACCCTCCTGGAACCATCGCTGTTCCTCAATCAAAATACGCGACTGGATAGAAAGAACGAACTCCTAACTTTTAACATTTTTGACGGATGACGCCACGGTCCTGAGGTGAGGGAAGGGGAAAAAGCCAGGAGGACTGCATCAACTTACAAGGGGACCTATACACAAATTCCAAAGTTGGCCTGAGGCGCGGCTGGCGAAATTCAACGCAAAGTTTCTGTAAAGACGATGGGAACACTAGTGTTTAAGATGGCCTCAACCTCAATATCTCTGAGAGGAAATGAGCTCCAGAAATCTGTATGTGTGTGTGTGTGTGTGTGTGTGTGTGTGATTGAGAGATAGAGGGACTTGAGAATTAACCCCCTTCCGTACCTATTGCCAGAGTCCCACATTGGGAGAACAGTTGAGGCGATTGCTGCCTCCTGGTCCATATCAGAATAGCGTTTAAGTATAGAGACGAGGAAATATTCGACCAATAGGATAATATGCATTTTGAGATGCACGAAGAGCTAATGGAGGAGGTCCAGAGGAAGGTAATGAAGAAAGCACCAGAGTTATGAGAACTGATTCACCGGGAGAGGGTTGAAGGTCTTTGATATAACCACCATGGAAGAGAGAAGAGTAAGAGAGGTGACCAGCTTGATAACGTAGAGAGAGTGAACAGTTCTTCGTAAGATGCAGCAGGGAAAGAACAACGAGAAGCCGTAACATGAAGTTAACGTACAAACGCCGGGAAGGATGTAAACAAACACAGGAATGGTGGATGAAGGAAATATGAAGGTGTGAGGCAGCCAATGTGAACAACACAGGGCAGGTCTGTAGTGCTGTATGATAATAGCGAACGTTTAGGAGATGGGGCCCCACGAGTGTAGAACTCTCTCCCCGTAGAGTACAAGAGATGGGGCCCTACGAGTGTAGAACCCCTTCCCCGTACAGTACAAGAGATGGGGACCTACGAGTGTAGAACTCCCTGTACAGTACAAGAGATGGGGCCCTACGAATGTAGAAATCTCTCTCTCTCTCTCTCTCTCTCTCTCTCTCTCTCTCTCTCTCTCTCTCTCTCTCTCTCCCCTCCGTACAGTACAAATAGGTAATTACACACAGTGCTTCTGTGGTGTGGGGTGAGGGGTTGGGGAAGGGGGGCCGGGGGGCCGGGGGGGCCACGACAAGCCCCATACCCATCAACAACAAAGCCAAATGCCTTGAAAATCTAACTACGTCATGGGAGCACACGCGACCAAACAGGCAAACGAACCAAACACACACACACACACACACACACACACGAATAAAACATGCAAGTAAAGTTAAGCCAACCATTACTAAACACATCAGAGCCAGCCTCCATAAGGTTCCTTGAGCTTCGACTTCAATAACCTGTATAAACCCGCTAAGTTCAATTAAGCTATCTATCTATATATCTATCAATCAATCTATCTATCTATGCGTTTATCTATCTATCAATCAATCTATCAATCAATCTATGTATCTATCTACCTATCAATCAATCTATCTATCTATCTACCTATCTATCTATCTATCTATCAATCTATCTATCAATCCATCTATCGATCTATCTCTGCAAACCACACCATAGAAATAGAAATCAACTCACTAAAAATTATCCATCAGCCCCGGAGGACCATCCACGGAGGGAGCCGCCGGCTCCACGCGCGGGTTTAAATAGTAGACAACCCAAAAGCCATTCAGCATTAAACTTGAACATGTCGTTAGCCTATCAAGAAGAAGGGTGACCGGTTCGCTATTTTCCACCCTCTTTATAAGGCGAGGGGTTCTGCTGGGCTCTCGATATTGGCAGTAATGGCCAGCCACAGAGGGGCGAGCCGAGGGGAGAGGGGAGAGGCAAAGGGAGAGGGAGAGAGATAGAGAGAGAGAGAGAGAGAGAGAGAGAGAGAGAGAGAGAGAGAGAGAGAGAGAGAGAGAGAGAGAGAGAGAGAGAGAGAGTAGGAGGGCAGGCAGGAGGGGAGATGTAAAGAAGTGCTGATGGAGGATGGAGGGGAAGGGAGGGAGGAAGGGAGAGAGAGAGAGAGAGAGAGAGAGAGAGAGAGAGAGAGAGAGAGAGAGAGAGAGAGAGAGAGAATATAAGAAACAAAAGGGGACGGTGATCTAACTATACGAGAAGGCAAAAATAGCCTTTGCGATACAGGGAGAATCACACATGATATTTGATTGCTGTGTGTGTGTGTGTGTGTGTGTGTGTGTGTGTGTGTGTGTGTGCACGTGTGTGGAGGAGGACGAAAAGTGGAGTGAGTTTTCCCGATAGGAGAGAGAGAGAGAGAGAGAGAGAGAGAGAGAGAGAGAGAGAGAGAGAGAGAGAGAGAGAGAGAGAGAGAGAGAGAGAGAGAGATGCGAGCTGAGGTCACACAAGGAGTGCTTTACAAACACACGCATTTATACTAACAAATACCTAGTGCAAAGAAGGAGACACAAACAATGTTCATATTATGTGTGTGTGTGTGTGTGTGTGTGTGTGTGTATGTGTGTGTGTGTGTGTGTGTGTGTGTGTGTGTGTGGAACGAGATGTCCAGCTGAAAGACTTGGTGAGAAGAAAGGAGGTGGTGACGGCCTTGCGTGAGACGAAGTGTGGCAAAGCGGCTGGGGTGGATGGGGTTGCTGTTGCGTTTCCTAAGAAAAGGGAGCGACAGTGTTGCTGGCTGGTTAGTCATGCTATTGAAAATCTGTTCTGGCCTAAGCTGAGGTACCTAAGGACTAGCAGAATGCATGTGTAGTACCATTCCACAACCGTAAAAGGGACTAAAGTGAATATTGCAGAGGTAGGATTTTGTAAGTAGAACCTGCTATGTTCTGTGGGAGAACGGTGACTGAAAGGGTGGTGACGTGTATTTGAATGGGAAATTGAAGTGCGGATTAAGGTGTGGCAAAGGATGTGTAGACCGGTTGTTGTTGTTGCCTTTTTTTGGAAGAATTTGTACGAGAAATACCTCGAGCAAGAGCACGAACTGTATCTGGCATTTTACCTGGGGAAAGCGTAAGGGAGGGAGGACAGGGACGCCTTGTAGAAGGCGTTACGAATGATTGAGGTGTAAATGGAAAGCTGTCCAAAGCAGTGAAGAGGTTTAATCAAGGGAGTAGTATGGTACGTGCGTGCGAAAGGAAGGGAGGAAGGAGAGTGGTTCTCGGTGAAGGTGGGGTCTCCATCATGGGCGTATGATGTCACCATGGGTGTTCGATCTGTTGAAGGACGAGCCGGTGAGGGAGGTATGTGCAAAGGGGGTCTTGAAGCCAGAGTAGGGTCTACACCATACTATGGACAGGGGTTAGTGGGGAGGTGAACCGGTTGCAGTCTGCAGATGATGCGGTTCTGGCGAACGCATGATGGAAACGCTAGAACTTGGGAAGTCTGAATGAGGAAGGACCTGGAGGATGTAGGGGGTGTCTTAGACAACTGGGAGTGGACGTGATAGCGGATGAGACAACGAGGAGGAAAAGTGAGTCATAGGGTCGGGAGAAGTGGAGGGAGGGGGAGGGAGCCACTAAGGTCCTGGGTGCAGTGAGGATTGCGCATAAAAATGGTATGGAGATACGGAGAAGATGAGCGAAGAAAGACTGACGAAGAAGATCCTCGTATCAGAAGTGGAAGGAGGAGGAAGTAGGAGGAGAAGACCCGAGAGAAGATGGAAGGATGGAGTCCAAAAGGTTTTGGGGTCACTGGAAGTCTGAACATTCAAGAGGGTGAGAGTTGGGCATGGGATAGAACGAATTAGATCAATGTGGTACACGGGGGGCGGCGGCGGGGAGAAATTTACATTCCTCTCAATGAGGGTCTGACCCACGTCAGTGTGCGAAAGGCAGTGTGCGAATTAGGCCATTCTTCGTCTGTATTCCTGACGCTACCTCCCTCAAGCGACGTCTTTCTTTAACATTAAATTGCCTGACTTTAAACGTGTGTGTTTTTTTTCTTCTCTTGATCTGACGTCAACTCATCAGGGCAAATACCTAATTAATAAGACTTTTAAAGTTTCTTCAAAAGGTCTTGACGTCTACATCTCTATATTTAGAAATAGGTTATTACAGGAGAAATTTTGGATTGGGAACCTTCAGTTTGGACATAGATGATAAGTACGCATCTGGGAGAATACATTTCACAATCACTGATTGTATGATGTAGTTACTGAAAACAACGATGTATTAAAAAGATACAAAAAGATAAAACATCACGAGAGTATTCATCTATGGTCGAAATTTACACCAATTTGCAGGTTTTTGAAATGTCCATTTTCAATTTTTTTTTCCCAGACCGTGTGTGTGAGAGACACGTGATGATGTCATCAACCACAACACGACCCTAGACCTCTGGCCGACGGGCAGAAAACAATGTTGTAGACAACATACTCTCCGTCATTGTTTACCACGTCTAGTGTAGTGAGATATTAGTCGATGGTGGAAGGAGGCAAACAATCCATCATGTTTTCAGTTTACACGAATGAATATACAATACAAACACACACACACACACACACACACACACACATATACATATATACATATAATATACATATATATACATATGATATACATATAACATGCGCGTGTCTATGCACTATGTTCGTATATATATATATATATATATATATATATATATATATATATATATATATATATATATATATATATATATACATCCATCAGGTTTGACAGTGTACGTGTCAGAATAAACATGAGAAGTGAGCAATATATATATTTCAGAGTAAGGTTTAGTCTTCGCGAAGAGGCAGAGTGAGAGGCAGAAGCTGGAGATGTGGAGTGAGAGGGGTGGGTCAGTGAGAGGGGGGCAGGACAGTGAGAGGGGCACGATAGTGAGAGGTGGGTGGGGGGGGGGTAGGTAGGTAGGACAGTGAGAGAGGGGGTGGTAGGGCAGTGAGAGGGGACAGGACAATGGAGAGGTGCACGTTAGTGAGAGAGGGGGCAGAGGCAGGAGAGTGAGAGGGTCATGGAAGTGAGAGGGGGCAGGACAGTGAGAGGGGGCAGGACAGTGACAAGGAGGGGGAGGGGGGCCGGGCAGTGAAACGGGTACGATGGAGTGGAGTAAGATTGTGAGAAGTGCAGGATCGCGTGAGAGGAGAGAGAGAGAGAGAGAGAGAGAGAGAAGAGAGAGAGAGAGAGAGAGAGAGAGAGAGAGAGAGAGGGAAGGAGAGTGTGAGGGAAACTCTCATTGCATATTGAACGATGACGTTTTCTTTCACCGGTGAGGGGAACTGCTTGTGAGGGGAGAGATTCGTGCGGGAGAGGAGGTCGTGTGGTGAGGGGAACTGCATGTGAGGGGAGACTTTCGTGTGGGAGGGGAGGTCGTGTGGTAAGGGGAACTGCTTGTGAGGGGAGATATTCGTGTGAGAGGGGAGGTCGTGAGGTGAGGGGAACTGCTTGTGAGGGGAGAGTTTCGTGCGAGAGGGGAGGTCGTGTGGTGAGGGGAACTGCTTGTGAGGGGAGAGTTTCGTGTAAGAGGGGAGGTCGTGTGGTGAGGGGAACTGCTTGTGAGGGGAGAGTTTCGTGTAAGAGGGGAGGTCGTGTGGTGTGGGAATGGAGATTGTATGTGTGTGTGTGTGTGTGTGTGTGTGTGTGTGTGTGTGTGTGTGTGTGTGTGTGTGTGTGTGTATGGAGGGGGGTGATAGTGCTGGGGTGGGGGGGGTAAAGTGAGAGGCGTGGGAGATGGGAGAGTACATCAATAATGTGGCGACATATGGGGAGATTAAGTAAGTGGTGATGGTAGCAAGGATGTGGGGGGAGAACAGCTGATGGTGAGAGCAGCTGATGTGGGGAGCCCCCCCCTCCCTCTCTCTCTCTCTCTCTCTCTCTCTCTCTCTCTCTCTCTCTCTCTCTCTCTCTCTCTCTCTCTCTCTCTCCGGTCTGCTCCTCCCCCCCCTCCAGGCTGGGTATTGGGGAAGGGATGGGGGGGGGGGGTTTACTAACGGCTGCAGAGGCGAGCCAACACTTCAGTGGCTGTCAAATGTCACTCCCACGCCCCCCCAGGCCGCCGTCTTATCTTTTGTGCCTCAACCCACACACGTGACCTACTGGCATTCAGTCCACACACACACACACACACACACACACACACACACACACACACACACACAACCTCTCCACCTCACACTTAACAACCCTTACTTTCGTCCACCCACACAACCCCGTCATATGTATTCCCTCTCTACATATACATATCATACACATCGTCAGGTGTACGAATTACAGTGTAGCCGTGAAAATACATATGGTCAGGTGTACGAGTTACAGTGTAGCCGTGCAAATACACACGGTCAGGTGTACGAGTTACAGTGTAGCCGTGCAAATACACACGGTCAGGTGTACGAGTTACAGTGTAGCCGTGAAAATACACACGGTCAGGTGTACGAGTTACAGTGTAGCCGTGAAACACACACGGTCAGGTGCGCGTGCATATCAGTTTGGTGTCGAGTATTACCACATGACTGTAATAATTAGATTAATTCCTGTTATCATCATAACCCAGATTTAATAACATATTAGCCTTCATGTGGACAGTGGTTCCCACACTCATGCAATCACTCCTCTTTTTGGTCGTCATCAGCTCTGAATATATATATATATATATATATATATATATATATATATATATATATATATATATATATATATATATATATATATATATATATATATATATCTCCAGCAGCGAGGCAGCGTCAAGTATACAAGAGGGATGGCCTCATCCGCCCACATCCATTCTCGAGTTCTCATGCATAATGGACCTTAGCCAGAGCCCCCTATCCACAGCTAACTCCCACAGACCTTGTCTGTGGGTTTTCCCCACAGACCATTTCACGTACACCCTGTATCAACCGAGTGACACAGCACGTCGCGCTTTGTATACCACATTCCCTGCCATTCGTTCTATCCCATATATGCCACACACCCTCATGCATGTTCAGGTCCCGATCACTACTACTACCACCTCTTCCTCCTCGATGTCCCACCCCCCTTTCTCAAACTCTCTCTCTCTCTCTCTCTCTCTCTCTCTCTCTCTCTCTCTCTCTCTCTCTCTCTCTCTCTCTCTCCATCTCTGACTCGTGTATACTCTAAGACTCTCCTCACTCATCCTCTTTGTGTGTCCAAACCGTTTCAGCACACCCTCTTTTTAGCTCCCCTAACTAAACTTTCCTTATGACCGTATCTCTCTCTCTCTCTCTCTCTCTCTCTCTCTCTCTCTCTCTCTCTTACCCTATCCTTTCTAAAGTCGATCAACTCTTCTCCCATCACATAACTGTCCTCACACACTTCATTTCCAAGACATCCACCCTCCATGTCCAAGTTTCGCATCGATACAACACCGTCGGGACTACAATACTCATCTTTAACACACTAACAGTGAGCCGGATTTCCAAACACTTTCTCAGTTCTTCCTGGACCTTCGCCACCTCAACCCATCCTGAGGATTAACTCAGTTCCCATGGTTATTCCCCCTGGCAATGTCCTTCTCTATCTCCAATCAACCTGTTTCTCTCCACTGCCAAACTTAATAATCTTACCTTTACATACGTAGATTCTAAACCTGCACATTTCACACACTCCGAAACGAAGGAAACAGCTTCTACAGTTTCTCGCTTGCATCCACCACCAAGGCCGCGTCATCAACAGACAGAAACTGCCAAGAGATTGAAGACCTTCCCTTCTCTCCAAGACCCTCACACTCACCTCCCTCACAACTCTATCCATAAACAAGTTAAACAGCCATGGTGACATCAAACACCCCTGCCGCAGACCCACCTTTCACCTGGAACCAATCACCCTCCTCTCTTCCTACTCGCAAAAACGCCTTACTTTCTTAAAAAAGAAAAAAAAACTCCACTGCTTACAATGTATCTCCTTCACACACGATGTATTCGTAATACCTTCTAGAAATCATCTCCATCACCCAGTATCTTCCGCTTTCTCCAGATCCATAAATGCCACACACAAATCCGTCTGTTTCCCGAAACATTTCTCGTACAGAGCTTCCCAAGCAAACGCCTGATTCACACATCCTCCACCACCGCTGAACCCACAGTGTTCCTTCCCAATCTGATGTTCTGTGCATGGCTCCTCCACCTTCTCAATAACCATTCTCCTACACACTTTACCAGGTGGTGTATATATATATATATATATATATATATATATATATATATATATATATATATATATATATATATATATATATATATATACTCAAACACTGACAGCAAACCACCAGCCTCTTACTGTTAAACACTACACAGACACAGAAACACACAAACACACCCACACAGAAACACACACATCTACACAGAAACACACACACACACACACACACACACACACCTCCCCTCCCCAGGAAAGGGCAGGCCAGCCCTCGCCTGTGTGTGGACTGGTTGGCTGAAAATTACTGAAGACCTCTCCCCTTCAGGGGCGCGCCGCAAGAGTGGGGGTGGGCGGGCGTGTGGGGCCACTACCCACAGTGGGGAGGAGGAGGAGGAGGAGGAGGAGGAGGAGGAGGAGGAGGAGGGGTT
>NC_092286.1:9529543-9532043 GCF_036320965.1 Panulirus ornatus
CAGACACAATATCAAGTTCATTTTATTCATTTTACATATCAAATCATCCACTCATCTATTTCTAATTTCAGGTAATCTAATTCTATGATTCTAATTCTAATTCTAATGTCTGGAGATCGACCTGACCCCCACATCTGTGAAGTAACGAGATGTATGAGGGATAAAGGGGGAAGAGGTGATGGGGAAGGGGGAGGGGGGCGGAGGGGGGCTTCTTGTTGCTCTGGGGCAAGAAAATGGGGGAAATGGGAGGAAGGGGACACACCCCACTCATGGGCGGGAGGTACCAGCGGGTGGGGGGGATGTGGGGGGGAGTGGGGGTTCCTCCACTAGGGGGCAGTAAAGAGAGGAGGAGGAGGAGGAGGAGGAGGAGGAGGAGGAGGAATAGGAGGAGGAGGAATAGAAAGAGGAGGAATAGGAGGAGGAGGAGGAGGAGGAATAAGAGGAGGAATAGGGGGAGGAGTAATGGAAGGAGGAGGATTAAGAGGAGGAATAGGAGGAGTAATAGAAGGTGGCGGAATAGGAGGAGGAGTAATAGAAGAAGGAGTAATAGAAGAAGGAATAAGAGGGGGAACAGGAGGAGAAGTAACAGAAGGAGGAATAGGAGGAGGAGGAATAAGAGGAGGAACAGGAGGAGGAGTAATAGAAGGAGGAGTAATAGGAGGAGGAGGAATAAAAGGAGGAGGAATAGGAGGACAGAGGAGGACAGGGGGTCTCACAGAGGGTAAGGTCGACCCTGCCCCACACACACACATGGGTGTGGTGTGGTGTGGTGTGGGGTGTGGTGTGGTGTGGTGGGGTGTGGTGTGGTGTGGTGTGGTGTGGCGGGGTGTGGTGGTGGTGTGGTGTGGTGTGGTGTGGCGGGGTGTGGCGGGGTGTGGTGTGGTGGTGTGTGGTGTGGTGTGGTGTGGTGTGGTGTGGGGGGTTGTGGTGGTGTGGGTTTGTGGTGGGGTGGGTGGTGTGGTGTGGTGTGTGGTGTGGGTTGGTGTGTGGTGTGGTGTGGTTGGTGTGGTGTGGTGTGGGTGTGGTGTGGGGGGTGGGGGTGGTTGGGGTGGGGGTGTGGGGTGGTGTGTGGTGGGGTTTTGTGTGGGGGGGTGGGGTGGGGTGTGGTGTGGTTGTGTGGTGGTGTGGTGTGGTGGGTGTGTGTGGTGTGGTGTGGTGGTTGGGGGGGGTGTGGGTGTGGTGTGGGTGTGTGGGTGTGTGGTGGTGTGTGTGGTGGGGGGTGGTGGTAGTGTGGTGTGGTGTGGTGTGGTGTGGCGGGGGGTTGGTGTGTGGTGGGTGTGTGGTGGGGGGGTGTGGTGTGTTGGGTGGGTGGGGTGTGGGGTTGTGGTGGGGTGGTGGTGGGGGTGGGGTGTGGGGGGTGGTGTGGGTGGGGGTGTGGGTGGTGTGGTGTGGTTTGTGTGGTGGGGTGTGGTGGTGTGGTGTGGTGGGGTGTGGTGTGGTGTGGTGGGGTGTGGTGGGTGGGTGTGTGTGGTGTGGTGTGGTGTGGTGGGGTGTGGTGTGTGTGGTGTGGTGGGGTGTGTGGTGTGGTGTGGTGGGTGTGGTGTGGTGTGGTGTGGTGTGGTGTGGGTGTGGTGTGGTGTGTGTGTGTGGTGTGGTGGGTGTGGGGTGTGGTGTGGTGTGGGTGTGGGGTGTGGTGTGGTGTGGTGTGGTGGGGTGTGGTGTGGTGTGTGGGGTGTGGTGTGTGGTGGGTGTGGGTGTGGTGGTGTGGTGGGGTGTGGTGTGGTGTGGTGTGGTGTGGGTGTGGTGGGGTGTGGTGTGGTGTGGTGTGGTGTGGTGGGGTGTGGTGTGGTGTGGTGGGGTGTGGTGTGGTGTGGTGTGGTGGGGTGTGGTGTGGTGTGGTGTGGTGTGGTGTGGTGGGGTGTGGTGTGGTGTGGTGGGTGTGGTGTGGTGTGGTGTGGTGGGGTGTGGTGTGGTGTGGTGTGGTGTGGTGTGGTGGGGTGTGGTGTGGTGTGGTGGGGTGTGGTGTGGTGTGGTGGGGTGTGGTGTGGTGTGGTGGGGTGTGGTGTGGTGTGGTGTGGTGGGGGTGTGGTGGGGTGTGGTGGGGTGTGGTGGGGTGGGGTGTGGTGTGGTGGGTGTGGTGTGGTGTGGTGTGGTGTGGTGGGGTGTGGTGTGGTGGGGTGTGGTGTGGTGTGGTGTGGTGTGGTGGGGTGTGGTGTGGTGTGGTGGGGTGTGGTGTGGTGTGGTGTGGTGGGGTGTGGTGTGGTGTGGTGTGGTGTGGTGTGGTGGGGTGTGGTGGGGTGTGGTGTGGTGTGGTGTGGTGTGGCGGGGTGTGGTGGTGTGTGGTGTGGTGTGGTGTGGTGTGGTGTGGTGTGGTGGGGTGTGGTGTGGTGGGGTGTGGTGTGGTGTGGTGTGGTGTGGTGTGGTGTGGTGTGGTGGGGTGTGGTGTGGTGGGGTGTGGTGGGGTGGGTGTGGTGTGGTGTGGTGGGGTGTGGTGTGGTGGAAAGTCATAAACACATTTGGAGATCTTAGCGCCAGGCTGTGTGGGGCATGGTGGGTCCTG
>NC_092286.1:9537043-9542043 GCF_036320965.1 Panulirus ornatus
CACACACACACACACACACACACACACACACACACACACATACCATTCTCAGCTGGGCTCAACCCTGGCACATGCAAGATGCACAAAGAGCTGAGAGAGAAGGTACACACGAGGACAAGACCAACATGCTAACTGAATTATGAGATGATGAGTGACACGGGAAGGCTTGAATGTGTCCACCGTGGAAGAGAGAAGAGTAAGGGGTGACCTGATATCACAACCTGGAGGTTTTTAAACCAGCCTGATGACCTACAGTGAACAGTTCTTCGAAGGTTGGAGGGACAGAACAACCAGAGAACATAACATATGGAATGAAGCAAAAGGAAACTTGTTAGAAAATGATGTATAGACGTGTTCTGTATTGTGAGTGTGGTGGAGAAATGCGATAAATGGACGCAAGACTCTTGAACTCCCTCCCAATACAGTGCAAATGGGTAATTACAAGTACGTAATTACAAATGGGGAATTACAAATAAGTAATTACAAATGGGCAATTACAAATAAGTAATTACAAATGGGTAATTACAATAAGTAATTACAAATGGGTAATTACAAATAAGTAATTACAAATGGGTAATCACAAACAAGTAATCACAAATGGGTAATTACAACGGATACTAAGAGACACATATTGTGTTCATCTTGAACAATATTTAATATTGTATAATAATTGTTTGTTTGACACTCCCTCTACACCCCCCCCACTTGTTATAGCCCCCCCTACACTATTCATTGTACAGACTTTGAACAATATGTTCAACCCTTTGTGACAAAAACGCTGTTTATCATCATTATCATTATTACTTTTATTATCATTATCATATTATTATTATTATTATTATTATTATTATTATTATTATCATTATTATTATTATCATTATTATCATTATTATTATTACTACGACTATTATCATTATTATCATTACAATTATCATTATCATCATCATAACTATCATTATAATCATCATCATTATTATCATCATTATCAATATTATTATCATTATTATTTTTTTTTTTTTTTTTTTTTTTTTTTTTTTTTATACTTTGTCGCTGTCTCCCGCGTTTGCGAGGTAGCGCAAGGAAACAGACGAAAGAAATGGCCCAACCCCCCCCCCCCATACACATGTACATACACACGTCCACACACGCAAATATACATACCTACACAGCTTTCCATGGTTTACCCCAGACGCTTCACATGCCTTGATTCACTCCACTGACAGCACGTCAACCCCTGTATACCACATCGCTCCAATTCACTCTATTCCTTGCCCTCCTTACACCCTCCTGCATGTTCAGGCCCCGATCACACAAAATCTTTTTCACTCCATCTTTCCACCTCCAATTTGGTCTCCCTCTTCTCCTCGTTCCCTCCACCTCCGACACATATATCCTCTTGGTCAATCTTTCCTCACTCATTCTCTCCATGTGACCAAACCATTTCAAAACACCCTCTTCTGCTCTCTCAACCACGCTCTTTTTATTTCCACACATCTCTCTTACCCTTACGTTACTTACTCGATCAAACCACCTCACACCACACATTGTCCTCAAACATCTCATTTCCAGCACATCCATCCTCCTGCGCACAACTCTATCCATAGCCCACGCCTCGCAACCATACAACATTGTTGGAACCACTATTCCTTCAAACATACCCATTTTTGCTTTCCGAGATACTGTTCTCGACTTCCACACATTTTTCAAGGCTCCCAAAATTTTCGCCCCCTCCCCCACCCTATGATCCACTTCCGCTTCCATGGTTCCATCCGCTGACAGATCCACTCCCAGATATCTAAAACACTTCACTTCCTCCAGTTTTTCTCCATTCAAACTCACCTCCCAATTGACTTGACCCTCAACCCTACTGTACCTAATAACCTTGCTCTTATTCACATTTACTCTTAACTTTCTTCTTCCACACACTTTACCAAACTCAGTCACCAGCTTCTGCAGTTTCTCACATGAATCAGCCACCAGCGCTGTATCATCAGCGAACAACAACTGACTCACTTCCCAAGCTCTCTCATCCCCAACAGACTTCATACTTGCCCCTCTTTCCAGGACTCTTGCATTTACCTCCCTAACAACCCCATCCATAAACAAATTAAACAACCATGGAGACATCACACACCCCTGCCGCAAACCTACATTCACTGAGAACCAATCACTTTCCTCTCTTCCTACACGTACACATGCCTTACATCCTCGATAAAAACTTTTCACTGCTTCTAACAACTTGCCTCCCACACCATATATTCTTAATACCTTCCACAGAGCATCTCTATCAACTCTATCATATGCCTTCTCCAGATCCATAAATGCTACATACAAATCCATTTGCTTTTCTAAGTATTTCTCACATACATTCTTCAAAGCAAACACCTG
Source organism: Panulirus ornatus (assembly GCF_036320965.1). Classification (NCBI taxonomy): domain Eukaryota; kingdom Metazoa; phylum Arthropoda; class Malacostraca; order Decapoda; family Palinuridae; genus Panulirus; species Panulirus ornatus. The sequence continues at coordinate 9,539,432 of NC_092286.1, forward strand.
ATCCACACATCCTCTACCACTTCTGAAACCGCACTGCTCTTCCCCAATCTGATGCTCTGTACATGCCTTCACCCTCTCAATCAATACCCTCCCATATAATTTACCAGGAATACTCAACAAACTTATACCTCTGTAATTTGAGCACTCATTATTATTATTATTATTATTATCATTATTATTATTATTATTATTATTATTATCATTATCATCACTATCATTTTATTTGATGCTATCATCATCATTATCATAGTAATGATCATTATCATCAACACGCATTTTCATTCCCTTTCCATCTTCATCTTCTATACATCTGATTCTCTCTCACCCTAAGACAGGGATAGACAGATAGATAGATAGATAAGAGAGAGAGAGAGAGAGAGAGAGAGAGAGAGAGAGAGAGAGAGAGAGAGAGAGAGAGAGAGAGAGAGAGAGAGAGAGAGAGAGAGAAGCAGCATTGGCATGTCTACATACACCTCCTCCACCTCCACCTCACCACCTCACTTGGTGACAACCAAACTCTCTCTCCTCCTTACCCTCCCCTCCCTCCCCCACCCCCCCTCCTCTGCCCTCGGGGGGGTGACCCCCCCAACCTCCTTCGAGAGACCCGCAGGAGACCACAGACCAATAAAGCCCCCGTGCCGCCCTTGTGGTCTGTTATCCTCTGTGGTCTATGGCGGGTCACACCCTCCCTGGAGGAGGAGGAGGGGGAGGAGGAGGAGGAGGGGGGGGAGGAGGAGGAGGAGGAGGGGGAGAAGGAGCAGAAGGAGGAGGAGGAGAAGGAGGAAGAGGAGGAGGAGGAGGAAGAGGAGGAGGAGGAGGAGGGGAGGAGGAGGAGAAGGAGGAGGGGGAGAGGGAGGAGGAGGACGGGGAGAAGGAGGAGGGGGAGAAGGAGGAGAAAGAGGAGGAGGAGGAGGAGGACACCATCCCCCCATCTTCCCCCTACCTAGTACCCGAGACAAGAGAAGACGCCTTCCCCCCACCCCCCTCCTCTTCTTCCCCCACCCCCTCCTCTTCACCCCCCCACCTCATGATGACCCTGTCTACCGTCTTCTGTGCCTGTCCGTGTGTCTCTCTTTCTGTCTTTCTTATTCGTTCTCTCTGTCTGTCCGTCCCCTCCCCCCTTCTGTCTCCCCCCCCCCCCACACACACACACTGGGAGAAGGCACCGCGCCAAACAAGGCCATTCGACCACCTTCATCAACTACTCTCTCCTTCTTCCCCCTCCTCCCCTCCCATCCCAAACTACTCAAACTACCCCCCAACCCTTAACGACCGAGTCCTCTCCCCCCCTCCCCCTCCCTTCCCTACCCCCCCCCCCCCGAGATCTTCCACATTCATTCACTTCATTCTTCGGAGATCAAGGATCCTAAGCGTCCCTCAGGGAGTGACATCGTCAAAACCAGCAGTTAACGGTTGTTTTAAGGCACCAATTTTTTATGATCTTAAAATGTTTAAAAGAACACAAGATTTAGAAAATTTTTTTGTTTAATGATCACTTTTCCCTTGCCCTCCTCCCCCGCCACCACAGAGAGAGGGTTGGCGAGATGTGATGATAGATAGATAGAGAGGAGAGAGATGAGAGAGAGTGAGAGAGAGGATGAGAGAGGAGATGAGAGAGAGAGATGAGAGAGAGAGAGAGAGAGGGAAGGGAGGCGCGGGGGGGGAAAGGGGGGGAGAAAGGCACTACGCCGCACCCGCTCCCCCCCCCCCGGACGCAACGCTCCCGGTTCATTTGCATACCAGAGCCTTGCCATATGACCATCAATCAAGACAATCACAGACGAGGCCAGGTCAATCACAGACGAGGCCGGGTCAATCACAGACGAGGCCGAGGCCCCCGAGGTAGACCGCTGGGAGCGAGTGAGAGTGAGAGAGAGAGAGAGTGGGAAGGGGAGGGAGGGAGGAGTGGGAGAGGGGTGGTGGTGTCGGGTCTGTCCGTTTATGAATATAGTGCGAGAGGACCAGCTTTTAGGGGGGGGGCCCTTCCCCCTCCCCCCCGCTTTAATGGGCCATTCCCGGCACGGGGGAGGGGGAGGGGGAGGAGGGAGAGGGGGGGGCCCACGTCGGATGTTGTTTGTGGGGGTGTGGGGGTGTGGGAGGGAGGTGGAGAGAGAGAGAGGGAGAGGTCATCCTGGTACGAGAGAGAGAGAGAGAGAGAGAGAGAGAGAGAGAGAGAGAGAGAGAGAGAGAGAGAGAGAGAGAGAGAGAGAGCACCCCTAAGGCACCACACACACACACACACAAGGGCCCCCCCCACCCCCCTACACCCCCTTGGCAGCAATAAAAGCGACACCTCAAGAGGAGGAGTGGTGGGGGGAGGGGGGGGGGGGAGGGTAGGGTAGGGTCGTCTGATACCCATCCTCCCCCTCCCCTCCCTCCCCCTCCCCCCACCAGGTGAGGTGGCTCCTCCCGACGCCGCCCAGCGGGCAGGCCAACCGACCTCCTCCTCCTCCTCCTCCTCCTCCTGCCTCCTCCCCTCCTGCCTCCTGCCGAAGGCCAGTAGGACAGGAATTCCCATACACACAGGCCTGTCCATAGCACTTACACACACACACACACACACACACACACACACACACACACACACACATACATAGAATCTATTCCGTAAA
>NC_092286.1:9547043-9564543 GCF_036320965.1 Panulirus ornatus
CAATACCTAGTGGTTGTTGCAAGTTATAAATGGTTGTTAGTGATAATATAACCACTAAATAGTGACCACAACGAGTTGAAGTCTTCATAACTTACAAAAAAAAGTAAATAAATATTCAAAATGTTGGAATTGTAGACGCTCCAAAATTTTTTTTGCTTCCAAAAGACTTGGGGGAAAAAAAATAATAACAAAACTAAATAACGATGATAAATAATATTACTTCTATAAATAAACCATCGTCCCATTTAACACCTTCTTAGCGGTCCGCCTCAATGACTCCCCTTCCCCTCCCATCCCCCCTTCCCCTCCTTTGGGGGGGGAGGGAGGGGTTGGGGGTTGGGGGTTGGGGGTAGGGGAGGGGGGGGGGGTAGTACATATTTTACACCGTAGCACGTGGTGAGGAGCGACTTCGGGGAGGGGTAGGGGGAAGAGAGGAGGGATGGGGAGGGAAGGGAAGGGGAAGGGAGGGAGGGAAGGGGGGGCAGGAATGGGAGGTTTGAAAACCACAGAACAACGCGCTGCCTTAAGGGCAAGGGGGGGGGAGGGGGAGGGGAGGGAATGGGGATGGGAGGGGTTAGGGAAGGGGGAATAGACCACACCACGTGACGAAAGCGGAGGCCTCTCTCTCTCTCTCTCTCTCTCTCTCTCTCTCTCTCTCTCTCTCTCTCTGTGGCTTAAGGCGGGAGTGGAGTGATGGGGGGAGGGGGGGCCAGGCCAGGCCAGGCGGGAGGGAGGCATGGAGGGGGGAAGGGAAGGGAGGGGAGGGGAGGGGAGGGGAGGGGAGGGGAGGGGCGGGGCGAGCCGTGGTGGTGGTTTATGGTTGGTGGTTGTGGTGGTGGTAGGCGGTTGGGTATATGGTCATGGAAGGTATGTCAGTAGAGATAGCTCTTAGTCCCTTAATGGTCTATACTCTCTCTCTCTCTCTCTCTCTCTCTCTCTCTCTCTCTCTCTCTCTCTCCCTTGAGGCTGTCGGGTCGTTAAGGTCACTCAAGGTCAAGTTTGGGTCACTCGAGGTGAACCTTGCCTTTCGCCAAAGGTCATATTTTCGTGTCCACCCCATTTGTGTAATTAGACAATTGGGCCATTTACGCTTATCTTACGATATATATATATATATATATATATATATATATATATATATATATATATATATATATATAGAAAATTTACGTGTCAACCAAAATAATGGTTATACTTTGTATTTTTCTCTGTGCAGGAAACAAATGGAACCCCTCCAACCCAGGTGCTACAATAACGGAACCCCTCCAACCCAGGTGCTACAATAACGGAACCCCTCCAACCCAGGCGCTGCAACCTACGTGAACCTACCGTTGGCAACTGTTGCAGTTTCTGTTGCAACATGACTGAGCACGGTGTCCAGCGTGGCTAACTTTCTCTCTGTCTGTCTGTTAATCTGTCTGTCTGTTTGATAGTCTGTCTATTGATGCGTCTGTCTGGGCTGTTTACGCTTCTCGCAAAGGTCGTACCGTCGTGCTCAAGGGTCGTACCGTCGTGCTCAAGGGTCGTACCGTCGTGCTCAAAGGTCGTACCGTCGTGTTCAAGGGTCGTACCGTCGTGCTCAAGGGTCGTACGGTCGTGCTCAAGGGTCGTACCGTCGTGCTCAAAGGTCGTACCGTCGTGCTCAAGGGTCAATTATCCCCCTGTAGGATTAGGTGTCTGTTCGATGCATTCCCAAACACACACACACACACACACACACACACACACACACACCCACATCCACATACACACACACACACACACACAGCCCTCGTCAAGGCAGGTCAAGCGAGGGTTTATAGATTAAATATACTAATGACAATCAGACATGATTAGATTACCTGGCAGGGGGCACTGAACACCTGTCAACACTTCCGTTTTTTATGATGTTATTGTTATGACACAACCCAGGCTGTTGGCCAGTGTGACTATTCTTTCCCCCATGCACATACACACGCATGCAGAGTGACTATTTTTTCCGTAGATACACACACACACATAATTTATCTATCTATCTATCTATCTATCTATCTATATATATATATATATATATATATATATATATATATATATATATATATATATATAATGTTAATATAAATGGAATATATAAATATATCTACCATGGGGGGGGGGGGGGAAGAGGGTCAGATAATTCTCCCTTTCCCTCTTAGCGAGGTAGCGCCCGAGACACGCCACTTGAAACTTCCACTGGAAAAAAAAATAAGAAAGACCTCCTCATTTAGCTCCATCTCCTGTTCCTTTTTTTTTCTTTTTTTTTTACATTTCGAAAGTTATAATACAGGAGGAAACGACTCTCAACCCACCCCACCACCTCCTCCTCCACCCCCACCCTTTGGCTACCGACCCTCACTGTCGCCTTCTACGACACGCAGGGAGGTAGATACGTGGGTCGTATCCTCTCCCCCTCCTCCCCCATCTCTCTCTCCCCTCCCCACCCCCAACCCACCCATGTAGGCTCATAATCACAACCTCGAACCCAGCTCTTCTTCCCCCACCCCACCCCACCCAACCCCACGCATGATGGTCCACAGACCGAGCCAACCCATGTTCCATTCGACTGTTTTCAACACAGCTCTGCAGCGGACGTGCTGGGGTGGGGGTGTGGTGGTGGTGGTGTGTGGGGGTGTGTGGTGGGGGAGGGGGGGAGGAAGCACCAGAGGGGGCGGGGGAGGGGGGGTGGTGTGCCGCCGGACTCCGATGGTCTATTGAAGACCTCCCTCAAAGATTCATCTGTCGGACCATTGATTGTGTACAAGATGAAGGCTGCACACCCCCCCCCCCCATGTAACCTGTACGTCACACCTGTAACCCCCTCCTCCCCAACCTCCCCTCCTACTCCTACCCCCACCCCACCCCTTTGCCCCGCCCCGCCCCGCCCCAACCACGTCGCCCCTCCCCCCTTCCCCCTCCTCCCTCCCCCTTGGCATCGACGACAGCAGTTCGCACCGAATTCTTCATAAAGGGGGGGGGGTGAGGGTGAGGGGTCATACAGGGGGGAAGGGGAAAGGTGAGGGGAGAGAGGGAAGGGGACGAGTGGGAGGGGGACGACGGAGCTGCAGGAACGAATGTACTGCTCGTGTTTACACTCATGTTAATGTTTACTGCAGTGGAGAGAGAGAGAGAGAGAGAGAGAGAGAGAGAGAGAGAGAGAGAGAGAGAGAGAGAGAGAGAGAGTATTGGTGTATTGGGAGGGCGAGTGTTTGTACCTGTGTACAGATTACATATGGTCCCCCCCCCCTCAGCAACCCATTTTCTTCTGTAACCTGATATGTGCTATGTGTACTGAATACATATGGTCCATCCCCTCTCTCAGCAACCCATTTTCTTCTGTAACCTGATATGTACTATGTGTACTGAATACATATGGTCCATCCCCTCTCTCAGCAACCCATTTTCTTCTGTAACCTGATATGTACTATGTGTACAGAATACATATGGTCCCCCCCCCCTCAGCAACCCATTTTCTTCTGTAACCTGATATGTACTATGTGTACTGAATACATATGGTCCATCCCCTCTCTCAGCAACCCATTTTCTTCTGTAACCTGTCTTAACATGTATTTACTTCTACGGTTCTTAAGTACTACGTGAGTACTGACCCATGCTGTAATGTACTTGCTGTACCGTCCCTGTATCTATGTACACGATATATATATATATATATATATATATATATATATATATATATATATATATATATAGGGCCCTCGGCCTACCTCTGTAACCTGCCTGTAATCCCCATCACTGTATTCTGTACAGCTGTTTCTATTTGAGTCTACTGGGGTCCTCCACGGTCTTTGACCATACATAAGTAATTATCTCAAAAAAAAAAGAAGGGAATAAAAATAATGGACGTTGATTATCATGCGTCATGCAGCCACTTGAGCCATGCCTCATGCACTCTCATACCATACATGAGGCGTCAATGAGGCGTCAATGAGGCGGAATGAGAACGGAGGGAGGGAGGAGGAGAGGAGGGGAGGGCCACAGTTCCCCTCATTACTGAAGGCCACTGTGGCCAGCAGATGGGTTATGAGGGACTCGCGAGCCTATGGCATCCTTCCTCGGTGTCCCTCATGACACGACGTCCTCATGACACACACACACACACACGCACACACATACACACACACACACACACTACACACGTCTTGATAAAAACATTTATGGGTCTTACGGAACGTACTAATACATTCGTTTATCAATTAACACGTCCTCATGCGAGTGTGTACGTCCCCCAGATAGTGTGGAAGACTCATGTGGGTGTGTATGTCCCCCACAGAGTAAGTGAGGGGGGGGGGGAGTTCTATGCACTCGTGGGGCAGAGGGGGGCCTGCTTCTACTTAACCCCCCCCCCAACCATCATCATTGGAACATTTCTCTACTGTCATACAACATTTCTAAAGCCTTCTCTCTTAATTTTTATTACACCCTCTACATTAATTACATCCTCCGCTCTTCCCATACAGTAAAAAGTAACTTCTTTATACCATCATATTATTTTTTCTCTAGTGAGTTCCTTTGCTTGCTTTCATGTTTGGTTCTTTGGTTGTTCTATCCCTTACACCGTCGGGGGAACAGTTCACCATCCACGTCAACACTCGGGTAGAAAACCTTAAAAGGAGAAGTCGTGATCAAATCACTCCTCAATCTTCTCTCCTTCATGGTGGGTCAATACAAGATCTTCCAAGCCTCTCCTCCCTGGAACTCCTCTCTCTTCATCGTTTACCATCTGTGTGTGTGTGTGTGTGTGTGTGTGTGTGTGTGTGTGTGTGTGTGTGTGTGTGCGTGTGTCTGTGTTGAGACCCATCCGCGTCCTCATTCATTAACCTCCCGTATTCAATTACTCATTTTTCTCACTCATCCTCTCTGGACTCACTCCCAACCGCACTTAATATCCCTTCAGCTCAAAGGGCGCTCTCGACGTCCGGCCCTCTACGCACTCCCCCACACACCCCACACACACCCCCCCACACATCCCCCCTTTCTTTTTTCCCTCCTTTGCCGTCAAGTGGGTCAGCCGCTACACACGCTCCGTAGCCTCTCTCTTCCTCCCTCCCGCTCGCTGACGCTACACTTAGCGGAAGCGTTCGTGCCCAACGTCCAAGACTTTATCTTTGTAGTTCTTCCTCTGGATTGCCACTGCGAGACGGGGAGCAGTGAGTTTCACTGTCGGGAGTCCATGGCACTGTAAGGCACTGCTAGGATGGGTTATAGGGAAAAGGGTGGGTGGGTGGGGGTTTGGTTGGTGGGTTGGTGGGTTGGTGGGTGGGCGGGAGGTGGAGGAGGAGGAGGATGTGAAGATAGATCACTGTTATAATCTACCTTTGGGTAGATACCTTGGGTAGATACCTTGGGTAGATAGACAGAGCTGTGTCTGATCACCGTTGCCAAAATCAGCTTGGGAAAGAGAGAGAGAAGCTGAGGTGGAGGGACAGTGGTAACACTGCCTCACACACACACACACACACACACACACACACACACACACACACACACACAATTCTATTACCATTTTCGTTAATTTCGTTAACGGTTGATCCACCCTTTTCCCGCAGGGCTGATATACGAATTCTATGATAATTTCCTCACGCGTCTTCTATTTGCCTCATCTATCTCGCCAATCCACATCGGATATGAGCGATCTACCCTACCCATATTGGCGTCTAACCTACGTAATAATGACACAGGTAGATGTAGACGGAGGGGGGGGGGGGGGGTGTTGTTCCCTCATTCACATCACCGTTGGTTTGGACAGCATCACGACCAACACAGTTCTACAATTCCAGCTGGTCCTACAATTCCAGTTCTACAATTCCAGCTGGTTCTACAATTCCAGTTCTACAATTCCAGCTGGTCCTACAATTCCAGTTCTACAATTCCAGCTGGTCCTACAATTCCAGTTCTACAATTCCAGCTGGTCCTACAATTCCAGTTCTACAATTCCAGCTGGTTCTACAATTCCAGTTCTACAATTCCAGCTGGTTCTACAATTCCAGTTCTACAATTCCAGCTGGTTCTACAATTCCAGTTCTACAATTCCAGCTGGTCCTACAATTCCAGTTCTACAATTCCAGCTGGTTCTACAATTCCAGTTCTACAATTCCAGCTGGTTCTACCATTCCAGGATATATGTATATCTGAACTCTGGGAAAGGCACTGGGAGGGCAAGGTGTGTACCTTGGAGTGCGTGCGTGCGTGTGTGTGTGCGTGTGTACTCTGGAGCCCCGAAGTATTCTGTTCATTTCTTTCCTCCCTCCTCCTCCTCCGCCAGACACAGCACCTTCCTCAATTAATTTAAGTGGAACCTCAGTCTATAAATAGCCCTACAGTATATGTGTGTGTGTATATACAAAGTGACGATTCTCACACTAGTTTTGCAACGTCCACGATCTCTCTCTCTCTCTCTCTCTCTCTCTCTCTCTCTCTCTCTCTCTCTCTCTCTCTCTCTCTCCTGCATGGCGGACAGCAAGCAACTTCTCCTCACACACTCCTCACGACAGACTCATTGTGTCATGTTGAAAACCAACCCCCCCCCCCCACCAACCTCTCTCTCTCTCTCTCTCTCTCTCTCTCTCTCTCTCTCTCTCTCTCTCTCTCTCTCTCTCTCTATGTGTCACCTTAAAACCTCCTTACCAACCTCTCTCAATGCGTCATGTTGAACCCCCACGCCAACAAATCCTTGTGTCATGTTGAACCCCGGCTAACCAACTTCTGTGTCATGTTGAAACCCCTAACTAACCCCTTCTGATGTGTCACATTCAACCCCATCCAACCTCCCTGGGATTATGCTCAACCCGACCAACCTCTTTGGGGTCATGTTGAACCCCCTACCAACCAATCTCAGTGTCATTTTGAACCCTACTCATCTCTCTCTAGTGTCGTGTTAAACCCCTCTCAACCTCCCTAAGTCACGTACAACCTCCTACCAACCTCCCCGGTGTGTCATGTATAACCTAACCCCACCACTACCAGCCCTACACCCCCTTACCAACCTCCACACCAAGTTGAGGTTCACAAGTCTGACTTTTGGTCATCACCACCACCACGGCAGGGGGGGGGGCCCCCCACACCAAGGATGACCTCAGACGTCGTCACACACGAGAGAGAGAGAGAGAGAGAGAGAGAGAGAGAGAGAGAGAGAGAGAGAGAGAGAGAGAGAGAGAGAGAGAGCACCAGATGTTTTTTTTTTTTTTTAGCAGCAGCAGCAGACACACAACAGGTGGATGCTCAGCGGTCCGACACACTCCCACAGCTGGCACACGCCAACCACGCCACGCCAGCCAGGTGGCATCGGTCGTGTCGACCAGTGTCAGTCGACCAGTGTCAGTCGACCAGTGTCGTGGGACGGTGGACAAGCTCCCCCATCCCTCACCACCACACAGGTGAGAGGGTCAAAGATGAGAAATAGATTATCCAAAGATGAGAAATAGATTGGGTTTCCCTGATAATGAGTATGTTTCATTGTTTCATGCAGGTCATTAACCTAACCTAACCATGATTAGAACCGAAGTGGGTCACAGTGATTATCATTAATGACTGCATGACGTTAGACATGTCTGCACGAAGACGTTTTTGGTCATGAGATACGAATATGAACCCATTTTTGCAGCACGACGATACAATGACCCCTGAGCACGACGGTACGATGACCCTTGAGCACGACGGTACGATGACCCTTGAGCACGACGGTACGATACGACCCTTGAGCACGACGATACAATGACCCTTGAGCACGACGGTACGATACGACCCTTGAGCACGACGGCACGATGACCCTTGAGCACGACGGTACGATACGACCCTTCAGCACGACGGTACGACCCTTGAGCACGACGGTACGATGACCCTTGAGGACGGGCAGGTGTGCCATTCGACGCGCGAGGGAGTCGGGCGGGTCGGCCGCCCCCCCCCACCGATGATGAACACCTTGACCTCCTCCTCCTCCTCCTCCAGCGATGAGGGGGACGCGCGCCTACATGTGAGAACCTCAGGGCCCCGGCCCCCCGTTGGTGACTGACCAACTCCTGCAAGGGGAGGTTCGACCGAGCTCAAGCCGCTGTTCCTCCATCCTACTCCTCCCTCACTCCTCCTGCCCCTCACACACACACACCAGGTAAAGGTGAGTCCTCAAAGAAGCCTGGACAGGCAGACAGTCCCCAGAAGCAAGCAGGCAGGCAGGCGAGCTCGCTACCTCCTCCTCCTCCTCCTCCTGCCACCAGTGATGTATCTCTGAAGTAAGGCAGGAGGAAACCTCCGTCGCGCCTTTGAAGACGTGAGGTAGGCGTCCTTTGATATAACCCCCCATCTCTCTCTCTCTCTCTCTCTCTCTCTCTCTCTCTCTCTCTCTACATCACTCCCCCTCCCCCTGGTCCCAACTTCTTGAAGAGCCCTTAAGTCATGCTTTTGACAAGCAAGACAAGAGCTCTCTGATCTTCTTCTGAGGGTAGGCGTGCAAAGCCGTCGTCCACTGATGCGCCTCTCTGAATTGTAACCAATGGTGGTGAGGGAGGGAGGGGGTTTTCTCTTCCTCTTCCTCCTCCTCCTCTTCCTGAAGCAGTGATGGGGAGGGGGGGGAAGGGGGGAAGGTGCCCTCTGTCGTGAGTGTGATAACACGGGGTATGAAGCGTGAGTGTGATTGTGTGAGAGTGTGAGAGTGTGTGTGTGTGTGTGTGTGTGTGTGTGTGTGTGTGTGTGTGTGTGTGTGTGTGTGTGTGTGTGTTGTGAGTGAAGCCTGAGACGCCGATACACCCCCTTCCCCCTTACTGAAGAGAGAGAGAGAGAGAGAGAGAGAGAGAGAGAGAGAGAGAGAGAGAGAGAGAGAGAGAGAGAGAGAGAGTTCATGAGAACACAATGGTCGACAGACGACCCACACTCACCCAATCGCATACGTCGAGCGCCCCTTGCCCCATGCTGCTCCTCCTCCTGCAGGTGAGCCACGTCGAACGTGGCTTCGACACAAGTCTTCCCCCCCCCACCGTCCCCCTCCCCCCCCCCCCTCCCCTTGTTCGACCGTCCCTCTCCGTAACCACGGGCGGGGGAATGGGGGGGGGGGGGAGCCGATGCCAGACGCGCTCATAGCGATGCATATTAATCACACAGACAACGCCATCTGATGCGACACGCGCGCGGGCGCGCGGGCGGGAGGCCGCCCGTCCTACTACTCCCCTCCCCTCCCTCCCACTCCCCCTATACCCCCCTCCACACCCCCCCCCCTGGCGCGTCCGCCACGTCCTCATCATCACCTGGGAACGGCTTCCGTCAAAGGCCATTTCATCGCCTTTCAAAATGTCTCTGATGATGAACCTCCTCCACCTCGCTCCTCCACCCTCCCCTGGGAGGTGGAGGAGGGAGGGAGGAGGGTAGGAGTGGGTGGGTGGGTGGGGGAGACACACCAGTGGGTGGGATGGGGGATGGAGAGGGATGGGTGGGGTGTCCAGCGGGCGGGCGGGCGGGTGGGCGGCCCGCCACAGCCGGAGTTCATTTACTCACCCAATGGCCAGGTCTGGCAGTCTACTACACTCCACTACACTACACCACGTACGTACGGACGGACGGACGTACACAGCTTTGATACACACCCACTTCCAACCTTACCCCCCCCCCCCGCGCGTGACTCTTCATTCTTCTATTTTGACGTGGTTTTTGCCCCCTTCCCCCCCCCTCTAACTCTTCCTCCTCCTCGTTCGCCAGTGGCTAATCAGAGTACTACTTGCTCAACTTGCTCTTTTTTCTCTTTTTTTCTTTCTTTCTTTTTTTCAATGACGTCGCGCTGGGGGCCAGGCCAGGCCTTTAATGTGGCGTCCTGCCAATGCGACCAACACTCATTTCTTTCATTTCTTTCATTTCCTTCATTTCCTTCTTTTTTTTACCACGTATCTCGTTCAAACTGCAATCACTCAACTCTCTCTCTCTCTCTCTCTCTCTCTCTCTCTCTCTCTCTCTCTCTCTCTCTCTCTAACTACATCTCAATCCAATGCTTGCAACAACAACATATAAAAAAAAGTTAGAAGAGAGAGAGAGAGAGAGAGAGAGAGAGAGAGAGAGAGAGAGAGAGAGAGTCTCTCTCTTTGATGTTCACCTATTGCAAGAGTCTGACGCCAATTTGATCTGAACATATCGGGGGGGGGGGGAGGCGGGCGATCAACGCTCCTTTGACATGCCTCTCCCAAGTCCTATCACCCCCCCCCCCACGACGAGGGGGGAGGGGGGGTGGGGGATGAGGGAGGGAGGGGGGGTCTTTTTCCCAGCGAGCGACGTCGAATTCTGGCTGGGGGGGAAGGGGGGGGGCTTCGACGCCGATTGGCCTTGCCTCGACTCTGATTCTCTCTCTCTCTCTCTCTCTCTCTCTCTCTCTCTCTCTCTCTCTCTCTCTCCCAACCCGTCGTTCTTCTTCTTGGTCGCGTGTTGCGACGACTGCGTTCTCCGTTTGGGGGGGGGGGGAGGGGTGGGTGGGTGGGAGGGGGTAGAGGGTGTATTTGAGGCGTCCGTCTATGAACCTTAAGTCAGTACACACACACACACACACACACACACACACACACACACACACACACACCCACACACACACACACACACACACACACACTGTCCTCATTCCCCTTCTTGCCTCCACTTGACGTCACTTCACACCAGAGAAACAACCAGTTATTATTGTCTCAACCTCACCCGACCAGGGCGAACAGAACGAGAAAAATGATAATGATAATAATAATAATCATAACAATAATGATAATAATGATAATAATGATAATGATAATAATAATCATAATAATAATAACAATAATAATAATAACAATAATAATAATAACAATAATAATAATAATGATAACAATAATAATAATAACAATAATAATAACAATAATAATAATAATAATAATAATAATAATAATAATAATAATAAAAAATAAACACCACTTACTGTACAGGAACCAAAGGCAAAGGTGGTGTACACATTACGACGCTTCTGTACCCACACCTAACCCCCTGGGGGAAATATCCCACGGTGGAACTGAACCTTAGGGAGGGAGGGAGGGAGGGAGGGAGGGAGGGAGGGAGGGAGGGAAGGAGGGTCGTTCCTTCCCTCCCTTCCTTCCTTCCCTCCAGTCCCCCCCCCCCCATATGGTCTCTCTGATCACAGTTTATCCTTCAGACGTACAAAACGGGGCTGGGTGTGGGGAGGGAGGGAGGGAGGGAGGAGGGTGGGTGGTGTTGGGGCTGTGTGGGGAGGGAGGTGGGGGTTGGTGGGGGGGGGGGGGTTGTTCCGTGCCACTAAATGACCAGTGACATGGATCATTCACGTCAGAACGTAACCACTCGCCAACCACCTCATTACACAAGTTTATTTGAGAGGGTTGAGGAATGGATTGCCTCGTCAAAGCAAAGCAAAGCACGCGCGCGCCCGCGCCCTCTTCTTCTTGAATATATACCCACCCACGCCATCACCCACGCCATCACCCACGCCATCACCCACCACCTGGCGAGCCATCAAAGTAGTCTCGGTTATCTTTGGGTTGACTAACGATAACTAAAACAACAGATTCAAACAAAAAAAAAAAAAATAGAGTTTTAAAGGAAATTCTTTTTCTCTTTTTTTTCCTTTTTTTTTTTTTTTTACTCATTATTCCCTGATTTAAAAGCCAGAGGCCAGCCAGACCATGGCACAGAAACTCTCCCAGAGACAGATGATACATTTTTTTTCTTCCCTCATCTGTGCCACATATCGAAGCACAGAACACACACACACACACACACACACACAGAGGTGTTCAAAAGTGAACCCTTCAGCATCTTTTGGTCGCGCCTGTTCGAACCCCCCCCCCCCTCCCCATCCGTACACCTGACACTTCCCCACTGCAAGTGAACTTTGAACTCCTACTTCCCATGTAGAACTCTGAACACCCCCTCCCCCCCTTCCCCACTGTCATTAACGTCAGTTGCACTACTAATCTCAGGTCAATGCTCATGGCTCAGTATATACAGTGGGCCTTGGCCCATGATGCACAGTGAGCCGTGGTTCAGTATGTACAACGACCACGGCTCAGTAGGTACAGCGGCCGTGGCCCAGTATGTACACCGACCACGGCTCAGTATGCACAACGATCACGGCTCAGTATACACAACGACCACGGCTCAGTATGCACAACGACCACGGCTCAGTATGTACAACGACCACGGCTCAGTATGTGCAGCGGCCTTGGCTATGTACAGCGGCCGTGGCTCAGTATGTACAGCGGCCGTGGCTCAGTATGTACAACGGTCATGGCTCATTAAGTACAGTGGCCGTGGCTCGGTATGTACAACGGCCATGGCTCAGTATGTACATCGGTCATGGCTCAGTATGTACATCGGTCATGGCTCAGTAAGTACAGTGGCCGTGGCTAAGTATGTGCAACGGTCATGGCTCAGTATGTACTTCGGTCATGGCTCAGTATGTATATCGGCCGTGGCTCAGTATGTACAGCGGTCATGGCTCAGTAAGTACAGTGGCCGTGGCTCAGTATGTGCAACGGTCATGGCTCAGTATGTACTCCGGTCATGGCTCAGTATGTACATCGGTCATGGCTCAGTATGTACAACGGTCATGGCTCAGTAAGTACAGTAGCCGTGGCTCAGTATGTGCAACGGTCATGGCTCAGTATGTACTCCGGTCATAGCTCAGTATGTACATCGGTCATGGCTCAGTATGTACAACGGTCATGGCTCAGTAAGTACAGTAGCCGTGGCTCAGTATGTACAATGGCCATGGCTCAGTATGTACAGCGGCCGTGGCTCAGTATGTACAGCTGTCATGGATCAGTATGTACATCGGTCATGACTCAGTATGTACATCGGTCATGGCTCGGTATGTAAAACGGCCATGGCTCACTATGTACAGCGGCCGAGGCTCAGTATGTACAGCGGTCATGGCTCAGTATGTACATCGGCCGTGGCTCAGTATGTACAGCGGTCACGGCTCAGTATGTACAGCTGTTATGGCTCAGTATGTACAGCGGCCGTGGCTCAGTATGTACAGCGGTCACGGCTCAGTATGTACAGCTGTTATGGCTCAGTATGTACAGCGGCCGTGGCTCAGTATGTATAGCGGCCGTGGCCCAGTATGTACAGCGGCTGTGGCTCAGCATGTACAGCGGCCGTGGCTCAGTATGTACAGCAGCCTTGGCTCAGTATGTACAGCGGCCGTGGCTCAGTATGTACAGCGGCGATGTACAGCGGCCGTGGCTCAGTATGTACAGCGGTCACGGCTCAGTATGTACAGCTGTTATGGCTCAGTATGCACAACGGCGATGTGCAACGGCCACGGCTCAGAATGTAAAGCGGTCATGGCTCAGTATGTACAACGACCATGGCTCAGTATGTACAGCGGTCATGGCTCAGTATGTACAACAACCACGGCTCAGTATGTACAGCGGTCATGGCTCAGTATGTACAGCGGTTATGGTTCAGTATGTACAACAGTCATGGCTCAGTATGTGCAACGACCGCGGCTCAGTATGTACAGCGGTCATGGCTCAGTATGTACAACGACCACGGCTCAGAATGTACAACGGTCATGGCTCATTATGTACAACGACCACGGCTCAATGTACAGCGGTCATGGCTCAGTATGTACAACGACCACGGCTCAGAATGTACAACGGTCATGGCTCAGTATGTACAGCGGTCATGGCTCAGTATGTACAACTACAACAGCTGTTTGTACAACGGCCACGGCTCAGTATGTACAGCGGCTGTGGCTCAGGATGTACAACGGCTATGGTTCAGTATGTACAACAACGGCCATGGCTCTATGTACAGCGGTCGTGGCTCAGTATGTACAACGGCCATGGCTCAGTATGTACAGCGGCCGTGGCTCAGTATGTACAACAACGGCCATGGCTCAGTTTGTACAGCGGTCGTGGCTCAGTTTGTACAGCGGTCACGACTTAGTATGCACAACGGTCATGGCTCAGTATGTACAGCGGCCGTGGCTCAGTATGTAAAGTGGTCATGGCTCAGTATGTACAGCGATCATGACTCAGCATGTACAGCGGCCACGGCTCAGTATGTACAGCGGCCACGGCTCAGTATTACAACGGTCACGGCTCAGTATGTACGCCGGCCGTGGCTCAGCATGTACAGCGGCCACGCCTCAGTATGTACAGCGGCCATGGCTCAGCATGTACAGCGTCCGTGGCTTAGTTTGTACAGCGGTCACGGCTCAGTATGTACAGCGGCTTTGGCTCAGTCTATACAGCGTCCGTGGCTCAGTATGTACAGCGGCTGTGGCTCAGTATGTACAGCGGTCACGGCTCAGTATGTACAGCGGTTGTGGCTCAGTATGTACAACGGCCATGGTTCAGTATGCACAACGGTCATGGCTCAGTATGTACAGCGGTCACGGCTCAGTATGTACAGCAGCCACGGCTCAGTATGTACAGCAGCCACGGCTCAGTATGTACAGCGGCCACGGCTCAGTATGTACAGCAGCCACGGCTTAATATGTACAGCAGCCACGGCTCAGTATGTATAGTGGTCATGGCTCTGTATGTACAACAGCCACGGCTCAGTATGTACAGCGGTCATGGCTCAGTATGTACAACGACCACGGCTCAATATGTACAACGGCCACGGCTCAATATGTACAGCGGCCGTGGCTCAGTATGTACAGCGGTCATGGCTCAATATGTACAACGGCCACGGCTCAGTATGTACAGTAGCCACGGCTCAGTATGTACAGCGGCCACGGCTCAGTATGTACAGCGGTCATGGCTCAATATGTACAACGGCCACGGCTCAGTATGTACAGTAGCCACGGCTCAGTATGTACAGCGGCCACGGCTCAGTATGTGCAGCGGCCACGGCTCAGCGCACAGCCGCGGCCGGACACAGACAAGAGGCCTGAGCGCCGCCAAGCCGAGCAGACGAAAATGCCGCCGCTCCTGACGGTGGCACCTACCCCTCCCTCCCTCCCTCCCTTCCTCCCTTCCCCACCTGTGAGACTCCGCCAAGGGAGGGGAGGAGGGGAGGGAGGGATGGTGGGGGGTGGGGTGGGGGGGTGATGATGAAGGTGTCGTTAGGTAATGTGGCCCAAGAACGACACAAGGTCGTGGAGGGAGAGGGAGGGAGGGCGTCATGCACTGGGTACAAAGCGGCAGTGGAGGAGATGCCGCCGTCGCCGCTGCCGCCCGCCGCCGCCGGAGGACTTGTGTGGTGGACGACGACGAGGACGACCACTGGAGTCCACACGACCACCTTCCCCCCCCCACCCCCAAGGAAGGAGGGAAGCTCCCTCCCTCCTCCTCACGGCCCTATAGCGCGTGGCACCAAAACGACCCCCTTTTTCCCCTCACCCCCCCGCGACCTCGCCGTCATGAGACCTCCATTATACACTAGCGGCGTCCGCGGCTGTATCAGCGGGAGGGAGGGAGGGAGAAGGAGGGAAGAAGGGAGGGAGGGAGGGAGGGAGGGAAAAGGATAGAGCCTTTAATCATCAAATTGTAGGGCGGTACGCCGCCCCTCCCCACCCACCCTCACCCCACACGCCGCCCCCCCAGTGTGCGACCTTCACCAACCAACGTGCAGTGAGGGGACAATAAACATGTCAAACTGCTGGTGAATTACTTCCAGCAAACCAGTGCGAATGTCTCAACGCATCCACAGAACCGGCAAAACGGCCACTGGTAACCAAATCAAACTTTCCCCAAAGGCGGCTGTGGACGTGTTTGAGGCGTCGGCCGCTGATTGGTCGGGCGGACGAGGTGTTACTGCGCGACGCGTCCATAAACCGCGACCTGACCAATCACGCGACCGCGACGCGTCCGCCCCCGCCGCCTCCCGACCAATGACGCGGCGCCCCCGCAACCACCCGTGGGTTGGAGGCGGCCGCTGCACAACACCGCGTAGGATGACTTCGCCGCGACGGCCTCCCGATCCCGCTGCCGCCCCGGGCGGCATCAATGAATCACAACGCAAACACGTACCTCACTCCCTCCACAAACAACGGCCCGTTGGTATAAAAGACCGTTAGCCATCGGGCGGACGTTACTCCACCCACCGTACAACGTTAATTAAGACATTACGCGAGACGTCTTCCTCTGGACGGGGACGGGGCCCCCTTGCTTCCCGCGTTTGGGCCACAGCGGATAAGTGGGGAGGAGGAGGAGGAGGGAGGGGGCCCGGGCGGGCGCGTAACATGACCAAGTCTATTTAACATCATTATCAGCAGGGGTCCGCCTGGACAACTTCGGCGACAACTTGACCATTTTTCTAACCATCGCGTTAAGAGGAGAGAGAGAGAGAGAGAGAGAGAGAGAGAGAGAGAGAGAGAGAGAGAGAGAGAGAGAGAGAGAGAGGACTTTCTCTTTTTTTCCTCTTTTCTTTTTTTTTTTTAAACTCTATAAACTCATTGTCGTCTATTGTATGCCGGTGCTGGCCATGTCCTCGGCCCGGGAGAGGAGAGGAGCGGAGAGGAGCGGAGGGGACCTTGTGTGACATTTTCCCCGGGTTGGCGACAAATTGTGGAGCTTCTCCGTCCCTCCCTCCCTCCCTCACCCGGGCGCGGCGGAGGAGGAGGAGGAGGTAGAGGGCGATATTTTTAATGGGCTTGATCGTGTATTTTTTTCCCTCCCTCACACCACTTGGGATACGAACATATATATATATATATATATATATATATATATATATATATATATATATATATATATATATATATATATTGTATGTGCGGAAATGATACAGTACTGACTTTCTCTCTTCTTATCGTTCTTACTTGTGTCTTCTCTTTCTCTCTTGCTCTCTCTCTCTCTCTCTCTCTCTCTCTCTCTCTCTCTCTCTCTTTTCCTGTCTTCCTCTGTTTGCTCTTTATCTCTCTGCCTACTCTATCTCTTTCCTTTATCTCTCTATCATCTATTTCTCCCTACATCTCCCCATGCTCTCTCTCTCTCTCTCTCTCTCTCTCTCTCTCTCTCTCTCTCTCTCTCTCTCTCGACGTTTAATCTGTCTGTTCATTTTTTCCACTTGCAGCCCTTTCTTTCTATCTATCCATCTATCTATCAATCAAGCTACCTAGCTATCTATCTATCTATCTATCAAACATGACAGACACCCGAGGCCTGAAGCTCTCTGGACTTACTCTCCCTCCCTCCCTCTCTGTCTCTCTCTCTCTCTCTCTCTCTCTCTCTCTCTCTCTCTGATACAGGGGAACGGAAAGGACCACCTGTGCAAGACAGAGGGGGAGGGGGTAATATTCCCCCCCCCCCAGCTGTACACAGTAGGGGAACGGCGTCCCCCCTCCTCCCCCCGCTCCCCCAGCAGTATTGGGGGGGAGGGTTGAAGTGGCGTCCCACTACTGTATGTACACACAATAGGGGGTACCATTTCTCATCCCCCCCACCCCGCCGCATACAAGGGGAGGGGAGGGGAAGGGAGGGTGAGGGGAGGGGGGGTAACACTGACGATGTAACAGCTGTAAAAGTCCGGATTAAGGGGAAGG
>NC_092286.1:9569543-9572043 GCF_036320965.1 Panulirus ornatus
TATCGATACCATTACCACATCTACCACCACTACCACAATCTCTACCACCACGACTGCCACTACCATTACCATCACCACCACCACCACTACCACAATCTCTACCACCACAACTGCCACTACCTCTACCATCACCACCACCACCCCATCAACCACACCATAACCATCACCACTACCACCCCCTCCTCAACCACCACCACCACAACAGCACCTCGTACCATACCACCACTGCTAATAACAACACCCCCGCCCCCTACAACCCCCTTACCCCATCAACAACCCCCTACTGTTCCCCCACACAACCACTACAACCCCTCCCCCTACAACCCCCTTACCCCATCAACAACCCCAACTGCTCATCATCACCACCAACCCCTTCCCCCTCACCACTACAACAACAACAACAACACCTACCACCAACCCCCCTCCACCCACCCACCCACCACCCTCCACCCACCCACCCACCTCCACCCACCCACCACCCTCCACCCACCTTCCACCTCCTACCCCATCAAGCGATCCAGAGACCTGGCGTCGAGAGCTAATGATAAGAGATAAACAAATTACAACCTCCTCCTCCTCCTGACAACATACACAGACCCCACCCCCCAACCCTCACCACCCCCTCCTCCTCCTTCCTTTCACCTTGCTATAATCAACTCTCTCTCTCTCTCTCTCTCTCTCTCTCTCTCTCTCTCTCTCTCTCCCCATCTCCTTGTCTGCACCCATGCATCATGGGGATGGGACACGTCCTCCCCCATTCCCTCCTGCCACGGGCTTCAGGCCGACGTAAAACCTGACCCCAAGACACACGGAGGGAGGGTGGGAGGGAGGGAGGGAGGAAGGGACACACCTACCCTCCCTCCCTTCCTTCCCAGGTAGGCAGGGCGGGATGCTATTATCGCTCACCTTAGCGTAAATAAAGCGGATAATTTACATTCCCTCCCTCCCTCCCTCCTTCCCCCCCAAACGCCCCCTTCCCCTCCCCTCCCCTCCTCCCCCCCCGCGCCCTTGAGAGCGACCAGATTTCTATACACACCTGCAGCATCACGTGAGACGTGTGCCCCAGTGAACGGTATTTGACCTAAGATTAGCGAGGTAACCACCGAATGTATATATATACACCTATGTATATATATATATATATATATATATATATATATATATAAACTATGGAGGAAACGAGACGGAAGGCTGAGGGAGTGCGTGCGTGCGGGGGGGGGGGGGGGGGGAGTGAGAGAAAGCTTCGTTGGTAACTCCTAGCCGTGGGGGGAGGGGAGGGGGAGGGGAGAGGGGGAGGGGAGGGGGAAGAACCCATCTGGTAACTCCTAGAATTGGAGGGGAGGAGGGGGGTGGGGTGGGTGGGGGGGGAGAACACACAAGCCATCTGGTAACTCCTAGGAGGGGGAGGGAGGGAGGGAGGGAGGGGGGAAGGGGAGGGGGAGGAGGGGGGGAAGAGCACCCTTCGCCTCGTCATAATAAAAGGGAAAATGTCTACTAATTGTTTCCCCCCCCGCCCCCCCCCCCCCCCCCCTCCCTCCCATCAGGAGGCAAGATGTAAAGTTAATGTAATTTGGCCGCCAGGCAAGACAGGGCGCTAAGTGGCCATTATCAGCGTGAAAACTGCCCTTACCACCCTTCCCCCTCCCCCCTTTCCCCTCTCCCCTCCCCCCCACACACGCTACCCCTTTTCCCCCTTTTCCTCCTTCCTCCCCCTAAGCCCACTCTCAGCTTAACGATAGGTAACAAGCACCCGAGACGAGGCCATTACGAGAGGTGGAGTGGTTGTTGTTGTTGTTGTTGTTGTTGCGCGTGCGAGAACGTAAGGACGCGTAACGCATGCGCGTACACACACACACACACACACCGACACGTTTCGCGTTACGTCACGCGTTCGGGGTCAATCTGGGTCAAGCCTGGGGGGGGGGGGGCGTGAGGAGCGACGAGGTCGTTAGAGGGGAAAGGGTCAGTGAATTACTATATGTGTGGCTATCGTCAACTACTGTATCTATGGCGATCGTGTATTGCCGCCTTACAAGCTAAATAACACGATAGAAATAGAACTTGCTATATTAAGACCAGTGTTGGATATATGGCAATATCTGGGGGTGGGAAAGATATATATATATATATATATATATATATATATATATATATATATATATATACATACACACAGACACACATATGTATATATATATATATATATATATATATATATATATATATATATATATATATATATAGTCTGACGATATAGATATCGATATAGAAATAAAGATTTCTAACCACTGTGACATTTCTAACTACCGTCATGTTAGTAACAGTGGGTGACTGGTTAATGCCAACGGTTAAGTGATTAACAAATGGCCTCCGTTACCAACACTTTCTAACCAGGCAGCTCAGATACTCTCTCTCTCTCTCTCTCTCTCTCGTTATAAAATCACAATATATATATATATAAATATATATATGTATCTTTTTTTCTTTCAAACTATTCGCC
>NC_092286.1:9584543-9612043 GCF_036320965.1 Panulirus ornatus
TCCCCTAACTTATACCCCTCCCCCTTCCCTCCCCAAAGCCACTTCCCTCACCCACTTCCCTCCTCCCCTCCTTCCCCCCCCCCCCCCCCCCTGCGGCCATCATCCATCACCGGGCTGGAAGCTGGAAAATGCACTGGAGACACCACGCCCACTTGATGAAGGTTTTTATGGGCGTGGGGGGCGCGGCGCCCAGCCCCGCCTTGCCACGCCGACGACGACCCCTTCCCCGACCCCACACACACACACACACACACGCCCATCACGGGGGGGGGGGGAGGAAGAGGGCAAGGGGGTAGAGAGAGAGAGAGAGAGAGAGAGAGAGAGAGAGAGAGAGAGAGAGAGACTGACTCTCTCTCTCTCTCTCTCTCTCTCTCTGTATCTAAGAGTCCACTTCGGTATACAAGACACACTCTCCCCCCTCCTCCTCCCCCCCCCAGACAAAGTGTGATATCTGTCTTTAACTCTCAACACTCGTACGACCCTCGACCGTCCCAGGTTTACATCTGCAGTTCATAGCTGGCTAATATTACCCCTTCATCACCTCTCTATCTATCCATCTACTTATCTATCTATCTATCAATCTAGCCCTCCATCTATCTATCTCTATCTATCTGCCTATCTACGTCTATCTATCTATCTACGTCTGTCTACCTATGTATATCCATCTATCTGCGTATCTATCCATCTATCTATCTATCTATGTATCTATCTATCGGCTTCATTACCGTGTGGTAAGACGGGAGCCTGCTAGCATGTACTGGTGTCTCTGTACATTTTCTTACATCTATGAATTTGTTATCATTCGCTTCATGAAGATGTGTTGCAATACACGAAAGCGCTCAGGCAACTCTTTTCCTGTTATGATTCCCCCCACACACACACACACACACACACACACACATACATATATATATATCGAAAGCGGTGACAGTGTTGCGTTTGATCTAGTCTACCAAATGGCGTCTTAGCTACGTCTCTTCCTTGTATATATATCAACTAACTGTTCTGCGTCTTCCAATCTCATCATTCTTGTGTATCTCTCCCCTGAGGATGTGATCATTACACGAAAGTGCACTTGGCAACTTACCGCGTTTCAATCATCCTCGCGGTTTGGCGCACACACTAGGTCAGGCGCACCGCTGTGACCTCCTGAAGAGGAGGAGGAGGAAGAGGAAGAAGAGGAGGAAGAGGAGGAGGAGGAGGAGGAAGAGCAATACAGAAGGCTACTGGTGGTGGCACAGATATTGCTGTCAATGGAGGCAGCAGCAACAACAAGAGTGGGTCATTAGGTGTCTTGCTCAAACCTCTCTCACTCTTCTCTCTTCCCTCTCCCGCAGCCCACCCATCCCTCCCTCCCTCCCCACCTGTGATATAACTCACACATGCATTTTTTTTTTCTCTTCTTCGGATTTTAAGTCGTTCTGAGCTCTGGCAATCCTAATCCCCCTCCTCCTCCCCCCCCAATCCCCAATCCCTAGTCGTGGTGTTTTCGGTACGGAGGGTAACTTGCTGGGGTTCGAACCCTGACCGACGAAAGGGAGAAGGGGTGTGGTGGTCTGTTTCCAGTGTGCCTCGAAGAGTGAGGTGGCGCTAGTCTTGTGCAGGGAGAATATAAAAAAAGGGAGGGGGGAGGAATATGTAATTCTTCGATTATCTTTTAGAGATGGGTAGTGAAGCTCTGATTAAAGTCAGAGGTAGGGAGATTACATCGATTACCTTCAAGAAGGGAGAATAAATCATATTTTTACACAGGGAGAATAAATAATAGATTACTCAGGGAGAATAAATAATAGATTACTCAGGGAGAATAAATCATACGTTACACAGGGAGAATAAATCATACGTTACACAGGGAGAATAAATCATATATATATAACACAGGGAGAATAAATCATACGTTACACAGGGAGAATAAATCATACGTTACACAGGGAGAATAAATAATATCTTACACAGGGAGAATAAATCATATATTACACAGGGAGAATAAATCATACGTTACACAGGGAGAATAAATCATACGTTACACAGGGAGAATAAATCATATATATATAACACAGGGAGAATAAATCATACGTTACACAGGGAGAATAAATCATACGTTACACAGGGAGAATAAATAATATCTTACACAGGGAGAATAAATCATATATTACACAGGGAGAATAAATCATACGTTACACAGGGAGAATAAATCATACGTTACACAGGGAGAATAAATCATATATATATAACACAGGGAGAATAAATCATACGTTACACAGGGAGAATAAATCATACGTTACACAGGGAGAATAAATAATATCTTACACAGGGAGAATAAATCATATATTACACAGGGAGAATAAATCATACGTTACACTAGGAGAATAAATCATACGTTACACTAGGAGAATAAATAATATCTTACACAGGGAGAATAAATCATATATTACACAGGGAGAATAAATCATACGTTGCACAGGGAGAATAAATCATATATTACACAGGGAGAATAAATCATATATTACACAGGGAGAATAAATCATACGTTGCACAGGAAGAATAAATCATATATTACACAGGGAGAATAAATCATATATTACACAGGGAGAATAAATCATATATTACACAGGGAGAATAAATCAAATATCACACAGGGAGAATAAATCATGTCTACAGGAAGAATAAATCATATTTCCAGGGAGAATGAATCCTCGAGTATATAGCTAGAGGGTGAAACAATCCTCCATTATCTTATGGGAGGAAGAATAAATCTTCCATCACCTTCACACACATGGGAGAATAAACTCCACTTCAGTCTTCATCTAGGGAGAATAAATCTACGATTACCTTCGCCAGAGGGAGGAAATGTCAGAATGGGTTATACCCAACAACCCCAACACACACACACACCCACACACCCTCACCTCTCTCTCTCTCTCTCACTCTCTCTCTCTCTCTCTCTCTCTCTCTCTCTCTCTCTCTCTCCCTCTCTCTCTCCCCCATGAGCGTGACAAGGCATCACACTCCACCCCCATTGTCCCCCCCACTTAGGGAGGTAAAGGCTGGTCATTTACATAGAGCATTGTTCACCATCTTGGTGCCAACCCCACCCACTTGGGCCCCCCCCCCCCCCACAGTGACAACATACAGGACGACATCAGCTCCGACCTGGGCGAATATACACCAGGGAAGGATATATACATATATACATATATACATATATATTGTAAGTTTCTTACATACTTTAGGGAAGGATATAGATAGATATTGTAAGTTATTTACATTAAGGAAGGATGTGGATAGATACTTGGCCCACCCACACCATCACTTGGCCAGCCAACACTACTACAGCTGACCCCTGACACCATCACTTGGCCAGCCAACACTACACCACCTGACCCCTGACACCATCACTTGGCCAGCCAACACTACTACACCTGACCCCTGACACCATCACTTGGCCAGTCAACACTACAGCTGACCCCTGACACCATCACTTGGCCAGCCAACACTACACCTGACCCTTGACAACAAACTATAAAGGTTATTTCTCTATATCACCTTAGCATCAAACTGGCCAGCTGGGGAGACATGTTCTCTTGTATCATTTTCTTCCTCATCTTCTTCCTTCCACCAGTCATTACCCCCCCCCCCCTTGGCCAGTGGCGTCGATGGTGTAGTGAAGATGTGGCCACTGGAGATGGCCACACCACATCCCTGGCCACTGCTGGTGTCCTCAGTGTCGACTGTTACCACTGACGTAATGACTGTACAAACCATATAAAGATAAGGGGAGTTAAGATGGGGTGAAGGAGAATAGTACTACCCTCCCTGCTTCCTCCCCTTCTCCCCAACCCTTCCCCTCCCCCGTTGACCTCCTCTTCCACACTCCCCTCCCCCACGAACCTCCCTCACTCAACCTCCCCTCCCCAGTCTGAACCTTCTCTAACCTCCCCTCCCCCCGAGTGCTTGAGGGCGGGGAGTAAATTGAAGTTGTGTGTAGCCTGGGTGGGCGGCAGCAATGAGGTTATTTGTGAGGACAGGAAGACGAGGGTTCTCCAGCACAGCCACGAGTTGCCACCAATTAACCAAACAAAGACCTCATCTTGGCCCACTATATGCTGAGAGGCGTACTGGGCCAGGGGGGAGGGTAAGTGGCACACACGGGGGTAAGGTAAGTGGCAAGGATGGGAGGTTAAGCGACGGGGGAAGGTAAGTAAGTGGCTGGGGACGAAAGTAAGGAAAGTGGTTAGTGGGATGAAGGGGGGGGTAAGTGTAAGGTAAGATGTATGGGACGAAGGTAAGGTTTAAATGGTATGGGGCGAGGCTAATGTAAGTGGCATATGGGGGCAAGAGTAAGGTAAATGGCAAGGAGAGTGGTTGGTTACGTCGAGGGCAATATAGCAGGCGGTGGTGGCAAAGGCTAAGGTATGAAGATGGAGTTGGCAAGGCTAAGGTAAGACGATGGAGTTGGCAAGGCTAAGGTAAGAAGATAGGGTTGGCAAGGCTGAGAGGTCAGAGGCAAGGAAGGTGATATAGGGGAGCATGCTTTCAAGGAGTGGGAGGAGCTGGGGAGAAGAAGTAGAGGGAGCTGAGAAGAAGAAATAGAGGGAGCTGGGGAGAAGAAATAGAGGGAGCTGGGGAGGAGAAGAAGAAGTAGAGGGAACTGGGGAGGAGAAGAAGTAGAGGGAGCTGGGGAGAAGAAGAAGTAGAAGGAGCTGGGGAGGAGAAGAAGAAGTAGAGGGAGCTGGGGAGGAGAAGAAGAAGTAGAGGGAACTGGGGAGGAGAAGAAGTAGAGGGAGCTGGGGAGAAGAAGAAGTAGAAGGAGCTGGGGAGGAGGTGTGAGAGTGTGGAGAGATGAGAGGGTCAGGAGGTGGTCAAACACAGGTATGTATAAGCGACCCAGGTCGTAATGGTCTTGGTCGTTACCGCCGTGGTTCACTTCCTGGTAATGGATACACAACTTTTATTTTTTTTCTCCATTGAATGAGGCCAATACGTTTATCCTCAAAATGGGATTTTTAACATGAGTGATACGCGTTAACGCTCAAAGGAGTTGAAAATAACGCCGGGACGACGTTTGAATATATATATATATATATATATATATATATATATATATATATATATATATATATATATATATATATATATTATCCCTGGGGATTGGGGAGAAAGAATACTTTCCACGTATTCCCTGCGTGTCGTAGAAGGCGACTAAAAGGGGAGGGAGCGGGGGGCTGGAAATCCTCCCCTCTTGTTTTTTTTTTAAATTTCCAAAAGAAGGAACAGAGAAGGGGGCCAAGTGAGGATATTCCCTCAGAGACCCAGTCCTCTGTTCTTAACGCTACCTTGGTAACGCGCGAAATGCCGAATAGTTTGAAAGAAAGAATATATATATATATATATATATATATATATATATATATATATATATATATATATATACACACACACGACTAACGAGAGCTATGGCGGTAGTTGTTCATCCGCCGTGAACAGAGGCGTAACAACAAGAATCAAAGGCTTGTTCTCTTGTCCTTTTACCGTTGGACTGAGGAACAATGGGAGGAATTCTGACTGTCCCTCCTAGTGGCACAGACACACACACACAGACACACACAGACACACACACACACACACACAGACACACACACACACAGACACACACACACACACACACACACACAGACACACACACACAGACACACACACACAGACACACACACATCCTCATCATATCAGGTATTTCTATGTCTCTCAACACAGACAGAATCAGAAACTCTCTTGATAGACTTGTGTATCTATCCTGGCACGTGAGGGGTCGTCCACTTTCCCCCGTCTGAGGATGATAAGATACACTCGTCCTCCAGGAACATGACCGTACCCTGCTCCCGCGTGGGGCGCAGCCAGCCTGGAGGCTGCAAGAGTTCCATTTAAAGGGTTCCTAAGGGGAAGGGGGGAAGGATGTATGGTTAGTTCCACGCATTAGGAACGTCTTCTTCAGTCCCGGTCACCAAAACTTGATCGGAGGTGAAGAAAAAATTTAGAACGACTCCAGAGAAGAGCAACAAAACTCATTTTGTCCCTAAAAAAAAAAAAGAAAAAACAATTTGTGAACAAAGATAAGATTTAGCCACCAGAAATATATTCCCTAAAATAAAAAAATAAATAAGAATATACACAGATTCGTTTGGCGATGTAATAGAAAGTTTCCGAAAACATAATAAAAAGCGATGTCAACACATCAAATTTCCTCACATGTGATACTGGAGCGAACACCAGAGAAAAATATGACGGTGTGAAATGAAAGAGGAAGACACCTAAGAGCAGCTTGGGCAAAAAAAAAAAAAAAAAAAAGAAAAAAAAAGAAAAAAAAAAAGAAATTAAAAATTGATGATTTTTTAACAGTAAAGTTGGAGTAAAAGGCTGGAATTAATTACCAGCAGGTGTAGTGAAGGCAAAGATTGTCATTTGCTTTCCAGACTAAAACAAATACATTATGGGTATATCTACTGAAAGGAAAATATTCCCCCTTTCCCTTTCAAGTGGGAGAAATAAGTTATAACTTGAACAAACCACTTTTATATCTTTTTTTTTCTCTCTCTATTTAGGTCTGCGCTTGTAGTTCCCCTAAGGGAAAGTGGAGACTGTAGCGAGGGTTCATCCCTGATCCCGTTTTCTAACTAACTTTCCAGTAAAACGTCGGCGGCAGTATAGTGGTGGTCTCTTTCTCCTCTCTCTCCGTCTTCTCTCTCTCTCTCTCTCTCTCTCTCTCTCTCTCTCTCTCTCTCTCTCTCTCTCTCTCTCTCTCCTTCCAGCAGGCTGTTGAGCCGGAGGGAACGGTGGTGCGGTTTCCTTGCTATCCTGTTTCTGCCGGGAATAAGATTATGACAGCGGATAACCTCCTCATGGACTCTTTCTCCTTCGCGTGTACCCCCCCCCCCCTCCACTCCTCCCCTTCTCCCCCCTACTACAGCTCCCCAGCCTTAACCTCCCCTCTCCACTCCACTCCCTAGTACTCCCCCTTTCAGATTTCCCCTCCCCGCCCTCACGCCTTAACTTGCCCATCCATTCTTACCTAACATATCCCACTATCATTTACCTTAACCTTAGCCTTGCCCCTTGCCTCTCTACCTTACCTTCGTCTCATACATCTTACCTTACCCTTACACACCCCCAGCCCCACTAACCACTTTCCTTACCTTCGTCCCCAGCCACTTACTTACCTTCCCCCTCGCTTAACCTCCCATCCTTGCCACTTACCTTACCCCCGTGTGTGCCACTTACCCTGGCCCAGTATGCCTCTTAGCATATAGTGGGCCAAGATGAGGTCTTTGTTTGGTTAATTGGTGGCAACTCGTGGCTGTGCTGGAGAACCCTCGTCTTCCTGTCCTCACAAATAACCTCATTGCTGCCGCCCACCCAGGCTACACACAACTTCAATTTACTCCCCGCCCTCAAGCACGGGGGGAGGGGGAGGTTAGAGAAGGTTCAGACTGGGGAGGGGAGGTTGAGTGAGGGAGGTTCGTGGGGGAGGGGAGTGTGGAAGAGGAGGTCAACGGGGGAGGGAAGGGTTGGGGAGAAGGGGAGGAAGCAGGGAGGGTAGTACTATTCTCCTTCACCCCATCTTAACTCCCCTTATCTTTATATGGTTTGTACAGTCA
Source organism: Panulirus ornatus (assembly GCF_036320965.1). Taxonomy (NCBI): domain Eukaryota; kingdom Metazoa; phylum Arthropoda; class Malacostraca; order Decapoda; family Palinuridae; genus Panulirus; species Panulirus ornatus. The sequence goes on from NC_092286.1 coordinate 9,592,196, forward strand.
TTACGTCAGTGGCAACAGTCGACACTGAGGACACCAGCAGTGGCCAGGGATGTAGTGTGGCCATCTCCAGTGGCCACATCTTCACTACACCATCGACGCCACTGGCCAAGTGTGGGAAGGGGAGGGGGGGGTAATGACTGGTGGAGTGGTGTTGGCTGGCCAAGTGATGGTGTCAGGGGTCAGGTGTAGTAGTGTTGGCTGGCCAAGTGATGGTGTGGGTGGGCCAAGTATCTATCCACATCCTTCCTTAATGTAAATAACTTACAATATCTATCTATATCCTTCCCTAAAGTATGTAAGAAACTTACAATATATATGTATATATGTATATATGTATATATCCTTCCCTGGTGTAAATTCGCCCAGGTCGGAGCTGATGTCGTCCTGTATGTTGTCACTGTGGGGGGGGGGGGGGCCCAAGTGGGTGGGGTTGGCACCAAGATGGTGAACAATGCTCTATGTAAATGACCAGCCTTTACCTCCCTAAGTGGGGGGGACAATGGGGGTGGAGTGTGATGCCTTGTCACGCTCATGGGGGAGAGAGAGAGGGAGAGAGAGAGAGAGAGAGAGAGAGAGAGAGAGAGAGAGAGAGAGAGAGAGAGAGAGAGAGAGAGAGAGAGAGAGAAGAGAGAGAGAGAGAGAGAGAGAGAGAGAGAGAGAGAGAGAGAGAGAGAGAGAGAGAGAGAGAGAGAGAGAGAGAGAGATTGTTCGCAGGAATAAGGAGAGTGTATTCACAAATGGGGCAGCTGATGGCATGGTGAGAGGATGCTGGAAGTGAGAGTGAGGAGAGAGAGAGAGAGGGAGAGAGAGAGGGGGGGTGGGGGCGAGTGAGTGAGAGTGAGCTTGGAAGGGAGAGTGAAATGCACGTGAAGGAGGAAGAGGAGGAGGAGGAGGAGGAAAGGGATGGAGGGGTAAGGATGGGGGTGGGGGGAGGGAAGAGTGAGTGTGAGAGAGTGAGGGGAAATGAGACAGAGGACGGAGTGGAGGCAACGTTTTTAGGTAAAAGCTGAAAAACGTTTTTTCTTTTTTTTTCCTTTAAACATTTTCGTACGTAATTGCTAACGTTTTTTTCTCTCTTTTTTTGGCAACAGTTGAAACGTTATTCATCTTTTGGTAACGGGTGAAGAAAAAAAATTAGATTGAAAGCAAATTAACGTTTCTGTGGTAAGCAGAGGACAGACTTTACATCAAGGAACGCAACCACAGAAAGAAAGAAAAAAAAAACGTTCTTAGGCAACAGCTGATAAACGGTTTCGGGGAAATAGCAAGACAAACGTTCCTCGGTCGCAGCCGACAAACGTGGTTAGGTAACAGTTAACACATGGCTTTAGGTAACAATTATCAAACGTTTTTTTCTTTAGGTTAACTGCTGACAAACGTTAAATAAACACCTAACAAACATTTCTAAGTAACAATAAGCGTTTGTTTTTTTTTTAAGTCTGAGTTGACAAACGTTCTTAGGTAACAGCCTATATATACTTAAGGTAACAATTTACAAACGTTTTTAAGTGACAGATCATACACGTGTTAAACGTTTTTTTTTTGGGGGGGGAGCAACGAGTGACTAACTGTCTCTACGTAACTTTTGAAAAAAAAAAACCATTTTTTAGGTATTGACAGGAAAACGCTTTTAGGTAACACGTGACTGTACCCATCTACTAATTCCTTAGTAGGTTAATTAATAATCCAGAGACAAAAACGTTTCCTTAGTAGGTTAATTAATAATCCAGAGACAAAAACGTTTCTACCACGTGGCGAATGATTCAGATCTGAGAACGTTCGTCGAAACAGCTGATCACAACAAGCTCCAAACGTTTTTTCTTCAAAGTTCAGAGGGACTTGGGAGTGAAGATGGTGCCTAAGGTGTGTGGTGTGGGGGGCCAGAGTGGCACATTAGTTAAGGAGAGCCAAGTGTGTGGTGGCCAATATTAGAATAGCCTTCAAGTATATGGTTAAGGAAATATTGAGCCAAGCTCTTCACACTACCACCAAACTACACACACACACACACACACACACACACACACACACACCCACACCTGGTGCCTAAGGTGTGTGGTGTGGGGGGCCAGAGTGGCACATTAGTTAAGGAGAGCCAAGTGTGTGGTGGCCAATATTAGAATAGCCTTCAAGTATATGGTTAAGGAAATATTGAGCCAAGCTCTTCACACTACCACCAAACTACACACACACACACACACACACACACACACACACACACACACACACACACACACACATACCATTCTCAGCTGGGCTCAACCCTGGCACATGCAAGATGCACAAAGAGCTGAGAGAGAAGGTACACACGAGGACAAGACCAACATGGTGCTGGAAGCATGCAAGATGAAATACATGGGAAAGGACAGAGGGGAAAGAATACTGTCCACCCTGGAAGAGAGATGAGTTATGGGTGATTTGATCACATCTTTCATGCCTTGCAACAAACCAGTCTAGTCATGTCTGACGATGTCTTCAACAGTGAACAGTTCTTCGACAGAGTGAAGAACAGAAGAACCAGAGAACAACATGAGGAGGCCCCCTCCCCCCCTCCCCAACCCCACGAATGTAGATGATCCCCCCCCCCCGTTTTCCTCTCCCACACCCCCCCCCCCACCCCTTCCCCTAACGTGTAGCACAACTAGGTCATTTCAAACTACCGTGGCCCGAGCCTTAACGAGTAATCAAGTGGTTAGTGGCAGCGGCGGCCGAGCGAGCGTGCGGGCGTCAGGCACGACGCTCTCGGTGATAAACTGATAAGACTTATCTATCACCTGACGACCAGACACAGGAAGAGAGATAAGGAGATCAACAAAGTGTGATGTGTGTGTGTGTGTGATGTGTGTGTGTGTGTGTGTGTGTGTGTGTGTGTGTGTGTGTGCGCGTGCTGTTAACACAAAGTTAATTACTGCTAATCACCGAAGGAGCTGCAGGTCTGGTGGACGTCCACTGTAGAAATGTCTACCACTACTACTACTTCTACTTCTACTCCTCTCTCTCTCTCTCTCTCTCTCTCTCTCTCTCTCTCTCTCTCTCTCTCTCTCTCTCTAATGACCCTCCATCTCTGTCATCGTCCTCTCCTTCCGTCCCCGGACGCTTACCACTCTTCCCCCGACGCCTCCTCCTCCTCCTCCTTCCTCCTCCTCTTCTTCTTCTTCTTCTCCTCCTTCCCCCCTAACCCCCCCTCTCCCCCCCACCTTCTTGCTCCTCTCACTCACTCCACATCTCACTGCTCATCCCTCCCTCCCTTCCCCACCTTCCCTCCCCCTCCTCCTCCCGTAACAACTCTTTCCCCCCTCCCTCCCTCCCCTTCTTCCCCCTCCCTCCCTTCGTCTTTGAGCTCTCTGTCTCTCTCCCCCCCCCCTTCCCTCCCCTCTCCTCCCCCGCACACTCCACCACCACCACCACCACCAGACCGCCACTGAAAATGAAAACTTCATACGTAAACCAGAGGGTAAACTAAGAGGCCACACAGAGGCTGGAGGGGGTCTACTCTCTGAGGTAAATACCTCCTCACAGCTCCTCTCTCTCCCCCTCCCACCCCATCACCTCCCCTCACTCCCTCTTCCTCCTCCCCCCCTCTCCCTCCCTCTTTCTAGTTCTCAAGTGAATAAATTTCCTTCTTATGTTTCCTTCCCTCCAACACCACACACACACACACACACACACACACACACACACACCTTCCTCCCTCCTCCCCTTTTTTTCCCCCCAAATCAACCCCTAGTCTGTTTCCCATGCTTCCCTTTCCTCCTTATCCCCTTTTTCTCTCCCCCCCCCCTAGCTTCCTCTCTCTCTCTCTCCCTTCCCCCCTCCACCATCCTTCTCCTCTCTCCTCCCCCTCCCTCCCTCCCTTGGCGCGCCCCCTCTCACGCCCGGCTGCTCTCCTGAAGGAGGCAGCGAGGTAAGGGCTTCCCCAAACACCGGCAGAAGCCACCAATTAACCCAACAAAAGCCTCAGTTCTCACCAACCCTGGAGTGCCAGGGGCCCCCCTCCCCCCCTGGTAGAGAGAGAGAGGGGAGAGGGAGGGAAGGGGGAGGGGAGGGGTGGATCTTGGGGTTGGGGGGGGGGCGCGGCTATGTGTGTGTGTGTGTGTGTGTGTGTGTGTGTGTGTGTGTAATTACCTATTTGTACTGCACGAGGGGGAAGTGAGTTCTACACTCGTTGGGGGGGGGGGAGGAGGAGAGGGGGAGGGCGCCGGCCCCCATCTCCTGACCTTTCTCTACTGCATAAACTTCTGTGTGTTGTCCACATTCACACTTCCACACACTCGGTTCGTTCCTTATTCCACTTGTTCTTCAGTTTATTCCATTATTCCGCTTGTTCTTCGTTTCATTTCATTATCCCACTTGTCCTTCGTTTCATTCCATTATCCCACTTGTTCTTCGTTTCATTCCATTATCCCACTTGTCCTTCGTTTCATTCCATTATCCCACTTGTTCTTCGTTTCATTCCATTATCCCACTTGTCCTTCGTTTCATTCCATTATCCCACACACTCGTTTCGTTCCATCATTCCACTTGTTCTTCTACCGTGTAAACAGTCCTTCTCATCCTTTTCCCAGCAGGTATCCTCGTTTATGTCCCGTGGTTGCCGCGCGCACCTTTCAAAATGGATTAGAAACTGGAGGGAAGGGGGATCGTGTGATCCCTCTTCTTACTCTTCTCTCTTCCATAACGAGGGAAATTCACAGCCTCCAATCGCTCACAGTAACTCAGGAGTGTTTATTCTGATCCCATCAATACTCCTCTCTCCTCTGGACCCTCTCTATCAACTCTTTGTGATACTTAAATACTTTTTTTGGGGGGGACTTATATATACTATGTACAATTCGAGGTGAATATTACTAATCCAACTGATTGATCGTACTCCCATAACTGTCGCCTTCGCAGTTAAAGCAAAGCTCCCCACGACAAGTTAAGGGACACTGTTAACTCTCCACAATTCCCCCGTCTCACAACACTAAGACATTCCAGCACTTCACTCCTGGAAAATCACGTCCATATCCAGGCCTTGCGTCACTGCTCAGTCCAGGACTCAGCAGTGACTGAGACAGGATGTCACCTGGACTGTGTCTCTCATCAACCATATATATACACACACAAGACCAAAGCTGGAGTTCAACTAAGTCCTATTATATGTGAATCAAATCTTCATCATTCTTCGATTAGTCTATCAACATCTCTTTTTTTTTTCTTATATGTTTCAGTGGGGGTGTGGGGGTATGATGTGTATTTCTTTCTCTCCTAGCTATCCCACTGGTGTTGGAGGGCGGCTCCAGTGTCTCCCACAGTGGTGGAGACATGATTCAAAAACTTGTGCCATCAGCTTTTGACGGTGGCCCTCACACACCATAGTGTTCTTCAACTCGGCGACCCTCCTCGGAAAGTCCCCTTTTTCATAACATCAGTTCTTCTGTGACACAAGTCGTCCCCCTGGGTGAACTGAGGTGTTATTTCTCTCTCTCTCTCTCTCTCTCTCTCTCTCTCTCTCTCTCTCTCTCTCTCTCTCTCTTGTGATCCTCTCTCATACTTCTTTGCTTATTCCTTCCTTCCCTTGTAACGTGTAGATGTTGGCTCTGTGTGTGTGTGTGTGTGTGTGTGTGTGTGTGTGTGTGTGTGTGTGTGTGTGTGTGAGGGATCCTCACTGAACAGTACACATTTAATCATGTAATAATCAATTTCTGGAGACTGACGAAACAATTTCCCCCCACCCACACCCACACCCACACCCACACCCCCACCCCCCTTTCGGGATTGGACACTGCAGTACACAACATACCAACAATGACGCAATCTTTCTTTTTTCCCCCAATAAAGAAATTATCCACTGAATACTTAAATACACTAATTCATGCGTGGAAATTATCACTGGCGTATGTGCGTGTCTTTTACGGAGGGAGGGGGGGTCGGGAGGGGGGGGGGTCGGGCTCCTCTGCAGATGTTAAGTCTGCGCTACAATCAGTAGCAAAAGGGAGTATGATGGCTTCCTTCGGAGCCAGTGATAAAGAATTGTAGTAAATCGAAATAAAGAGATCCGGGGCTTTCCAACGAATCCGTAAAGATCATAAAAATCTCATAACAACGACACACACACACACACACACAAAATGGTTGTTAATAACAGAAACAAAAACACAGAGTAACAACAGCTGTCACAACTTACCTCGTGTTTATGGGACAAATACAGAGGACCAACAAGGACAAACACAAAAACACGAGCACATCCCACGATCAATATTACTCCTCACAACAATACAAGGAAAGACGACCCGAAACAAAACAAAAACAAACAAATAAATTGAATCAGAGCACAAATAGCCCAAACAACAACAACAACAACAGAAGCAAGAGTAACAATAATAGCAACTATGGCGTTATAACAACAACAACAACAACAACAACAACAACACACACACACACACACACACATTCAATACATCTCACACTTATCTCTCCCCCCCCCTCCCTAGCTGCAGGGGGTTAAGGAGGAGGAGGAGGAGGGGGGGAAGTTTGGGGGTAGGGGGGAGAAGAGGAGGAGGAGTGGGGGTAGGGGGAGCACAAGAACACAACAAAGACATTAACCAGATTATATTAAGATGTCCTGGGCAGGTAATTGTTGCCAACTTCCGGGCTAACTCCACAAGTTTCGGCCAGTGTTAATTTGGAGGAAGAGGAGGAGGAGGAGGAGGAGGAGGAGGAGGAGGAGGAGGAGGAGGAGGAGGAGGAGGAGAAGGAGGAGGAGGACGAAGGGGAAGGGGTGGTGGCAGAGGAGCGAGAGGGAGGAGGAGGAGGAGGAGGAGGAGGAGGAGGAGGAGGAGGAGGAGGAGGAGGAGGAGGAGGAGGAGAAGGAGGAGGAGGACGAAGGGGAAGGGGTGGTGGCAGAGGAACGGGAGGGAGGAGGAGGAGGAGGAGGAGGAGGGAGAAGGAGGGAGGAGAAGGAGTGGGAAGAGTAAATAGCAGGAAGAAGGATACAGAAGGAGGCTGGTTGAGGCAGAGGCGATAGACTCGAGTTACTGTGTAGCAGCTTAAAGGGGTACGGCTGGTGGTGGTGGTGGTGTGGTGGTGGTGGTGGTGGTGTGGTGGTGATGTGGTGGTGGTGGTGTGGTAGTATGGTGGGGGAGATGGTACTTGTGGTGGTTGTGTGGTGGTGGTAGTACATGGGGAAGGACAGATAACAGGAAACATGATGATTCATGACGGGGTTATCTGAGGTACAGACTGGACAGGAGGGGGGGCCACCCACCAAAATCACCTCTCCCTCCGGCTCAACAGCCGGCGAGAATCTGGACCAAGAAGATATACCACGCCGGTTGGAGAATATATATATACTGCCATGGACATTCTACAGGGAAGTATGGCCTGGGAAAGCACCCTTACTCTAATACAGAATAAGTTTGGAAACAGAATAAGTAGACACCATATCATTATGTAGGTATAACACACACACACACACACACACACAGACACACGCACAAGATAAGTTTTGAAACACGTCTATTTACTGATAACAGACATCGATCAAAGACTTGTCCAGCCTTAATTCAAAGGTGTTGACCACCTCCCTACTCACTACATCCAGCGACAGTTTCAACCCAGTGTTGTACGACTGAAGATGGAAAACTAATGAGACTTTTCGCTCCCATGTTGGTGTCACTTGTCCTTCGTTATATCTCCAGGTGTCACTCGTCACCAAGTCTCCTCGTAACGTAAGAAAAAAAATACTGTACGTTACGATTTTCGATAAAGAATTTAGTCAGTCATCTGAGATGCCCTGCTACTGGATATCCAAGGAGGAGTCTGACACTTCATTTTAGACGAAATCATTTTACGTTTCTAACTTAGAAAAAAAAGAAAAAGAAAGGGGTTATGTTTGTTTTGTTCAGTCCTTGAATTTGTTCATTTCAAGCTTGGTGAACAGAACGGATCGGTAGATTCCCACAGTGGTATGACTTGGGCGTTCACAAGTTGTTTGTAAAGTAGTGATTCATCTTCTTAAATACATCTTACATTTCTGGTTAGGAAGCCCTAGCATCACTTGGGTATTACGGTCTCCAGCTATGTATGACCTTGCCCGTCTTACCTCAGGTCATAAGTGAAGGTTAAGCTCACCTTCCACCTTGTCCCACTATTAAGGGCTTTTTGTACTGTAGGGGTCACACAGTGTCCTTCGGGGTCAGACAGTGTCCTTCGGGGTCAAACATTGTCCTTCGGGGTCAAACATTGTCCTTCGGGGTCAAACATTGTCCTTCGGGGTCAAACAATGTCCTTCGGGGTTAAAAAGTGTCCTTTTAGGACCAACACTATCCTTCGTTACGATATGAATCTTTGTGGGCCGGAGCCACACACACACAGCACCTGGCCCTGGTGGACGACCACATCCCAACACATCCACATCTGTTTATTCTCACTTCTAAAGGATGACAAAAAGTTGGGGACGTACAGACTTGGCGCGTTGGTCGACTGATGGAAGCAACCAGTAAGTAGGTGGATCCCTTGGGAACTCCTCACCATAGTCCCTCGTTGTGTTCATTTGGGGACCTTTTATTATTTTTTTTTTCTGAATGGGTTTCGCTATCTGTGGCCAGGGATGTGATACTCCTGTAGCAGTCGTGGTCGCTGGATGACACTCCTCACTGTCTCATGACACCGCCGAAGCACAAGCAAACACCCCCGATCGAACCATCAAACGTCTCGCGAAGCCTGGAGGAAACTGTACATCCTACAACGACACTTGTTTGTGAGTCTTCGAACCCCTTTATCTGTAGAATCCTTGAACCTTGAGACCCCGCATGAAACACAAATATCTATTCAAGTCTTTTGAAAAAAAAAAGAGTAAGAAATCCTACGATCCGTGGAATGAGAACCTGCTTCCCTACTCGAGTTATGTAGACTCGCGCCCGGATGGATTTCAACCACACCCTCTCAGGCCGAGCTCCGCGTCACTGGCTAGAGCGGATGAAGTATAATGCCTTGAGGACTTCCTTCCCAGTGGCGTACGAAGCTAAATCTTGGCAGGGGGTCTGTGACACACACGAGGAAGGTGCTGTAAAAACCTCACCCTCGAAGTCGAACTCTCTCACGTCGAAAAGGGAGACCAAAGTTTACCCAAGGACGTATGGACGGATAGGGAAAGACGACAGCCAGAGTTCGTCGGACCGACAAAAATCTAATTCTCATGACACATACAACAACAACGACAACAACAACAACAACAACAACAACAACAACAACAACAAATCACGTCGTTTAAAAAAAAAAAACTTGATTGACGTCAATATAGCGATACGTAGGGCGATGTGTATATATAAAACAGCAAAATGCCATAGGAATATAAACATTCCGACGCCTGCACATGCACAGGAAACAGAGACAAAAGAAGAAGAAAGAACGAAATGTAATGTGTCTCGTATTAGCAAATTGCCTCGTCTTGATGAAAAACGATGAACTATTTAATAAACATGACACCCGGAGTTGCAGGTTCATGATAACGCGAGAGAACATGCCTTCTAAAATCAGGTACACACACAGAGACCCCCAGTCATGTTCAACCTTCTCGCTTTGAACACAGGAGAAAATGAACTCCATCCTTTACTGTATGAACACCGATGTTTACATCACCTCTCTCTCTCTCTCTCTCTCTCTCTCTCTCTCTCTCTCTCTCTCTCTCTCTCTCAAGATTCTGAACTCGTACAGACAGTATTATTTGTTTTAAATTTTCGAATAGCGATAGATAGATAGATAGATAGATAGATAGATAGAGAGAGAGAGAGAGAGAGAGAGAGAGAGAGAGAGAGAGAGAGAGAGAGAGAGAGAGAGAGAGAGAGAGAGAGAGAGAGAGAGAGAAATACAAAACTGTATTTTCATATTTTTTTCTTTTTTAATAACAGGAGTTTTGGGGCTGAAATATGATAAATATATTTCATCTACGCTCGCGAACAGTTTATTTGATCCAGAAACGAACACAGGACCTGTGCTCCTCCAGTGCCGGTCCTTCATCCAGTCAGCCACCACACCTTCGGGAAGGGAACTGCCGGCTGCGCAGTGAGTCACAGTGGCTGTCGAGTTCCACTCCTCTTTCTTTTTTTTCTCCCCCCCAGGTAGACGTTTTCTCCTTGTGCCTCACACACCTACACACACACACACACACATATATATATATATATATATATATATATATATATATATATATATATATATATACATATATAACACTTGTGACAACATCGTCACTCACATAACTCGTTCTTCGTAACTCTCTCTCTCTTTTATTTTCAGCGGTGAGCCCTACGCGCGCTAGCCCTACCCTGTCGTCCCCCCCCCCCCCTTTCCCGTCATCTTTTTCGGTGCTGCAAAAATGTCGTCTTTGAGTCCTCACGTCCACTCACTCAAAGGCTATCCCTCACAACTCTATCCTCACTGGAGGCTCTACCTCACTCACACATCCACTCTCTCTCTCTCTCTCTCTCTCTCTCTCTCTCTCTCTCTCTAACTCATACCTCCCTCTCATTCATCTCTTTCTCTCTCACTCAGACCTCCCTCCCCCTCTCACTCAATCATACCTCTCTCTCACTCATACCTCCCTCTCTCTCTCTCACTCTCTAACTCATACCTTCCTCTCTCTCTCTCTCTCTCTCTCTCTCTCTCTCTCTCTCTCTCTCTCTCCCATCACTTGAGGAAGAAGAAGAAGAGAAGGAGGAGGAGGATTAAGGGAGTAGTAGTAATAGTGGTAGTAGTAATAGTAGTATAGTAGTAGTAGTAGTAGTAGTAGTAGTAGTAGTAGTAGTAGTTGGCTGTAGGAGGGAGGAGGAGGAGGAGGGGAGCTAGGGGGCTAGGGAGGGGCTGGGGAGGGAGAGTTAGGGGTTCGGGAGGTGGAGGGAGAGGGAGGAGGGAGGGAGTGAGGGCTGTATGTGCCCTCCCTCCCTCCCTCCCTCCTCCTCCGCCCGGAGCAGCTCGGCGTAAGATCAATCCTCTTCCGGTTCTTGCCTCCGCTGCGCGAGTTAGAAAGTTGCTCCCAACTTCCCACCAATTAACCAAGCAAAGACACAGCTCCCAGTTGATTGTCTCTCGCCCCCCCCCCCCCCGGGGGAGAGTTGCTTGTGAGAGAATTGTGTGTGAGAGGAGGAGGAGGAGGAGGAGGAGGAGGAGAGAGAGAGAGAGAGAGAGAGAGAGAGAGAGAGAGAGAGAGAGAGAGAGAGAGAGAGAGAGAGAGAGGAAGGTATGAGTTAGAGAGTGAGAGAGAGGGGAAGGTATGAGTTAGAGAGTGAGAGAGAGAGGGAGGTATGAGTGAGAGAGAGGTATGATTCAGTGAGAGGGGGAGGGAGGTCTGAATGAGAGAGAGAAAGAGATGAATGAGAGGGAGGTATGAGTGAGAGAGAGAGAATGTGGGGAACTGTGACGGTGGTGGTGATTGGTGGTGACTGGTGGTGATTGGTGGTGACTGGTGGTGATGGTGGTGATGGTGGTGACTGGTGGTGATGGTGGTGGTGATGGTGGTGACTGGTGGTGTGGGAGAGAGAGAGAGACAGAAACACGAGACCGTTACCCTCCCCAGGTGATGTTGTCACTGACACCGCTGTTGTCAGTCTCGCTCTCCCGTTGTTGTTGGCCGGGTGTTGGAGAGGGTGGGGGAGGGAGGGAGAGGGAGAGGGAGGGGAAGAGGGAGGGGGAGAGGAAGGGGAGGGGGGAGGGAGGAGGGAGAGGGAGGGGGAGAGGAAGGGGGGAAGGGATTTTGTTGTCATTGACGCAACAAGTAGGAACTGTGCTTGCGAGCGACTCCCTTGTTGTTGTTGTTGTTGTTGTTGTTGTTTATATAAGGGCGTTACTGGTCGTTCCGTTACCTGTGTAACGACCAGTCGACGCCTTTATCACGGCACTTGACCTCTAGCTCTCTCTCTCTCTCTCTCTCTCTCTCTCTCTCTCTCTCTCTCTCTCTCATATCTACCACACTTCCCACCACTTGTCATGTGGTAGATCTCTCCACTCACAGACCCGACCCGACCAGACTAGACCCGACCCGACCCGAACAGACTAGACCAGGCTAGACCCGACCACACTAGACCAGGCCAGACCCGACCAGACTAGACTAGACCCGACCAGACCAGACCAAACCCGACCCGACCAGATTAGACCAGACCCGACCCGACCAGACGAGTCTACAACATAACATATGTCTCCCAAGGTTATACACGCCCCCGCCCCCCACCAGCTACCTAGGCTGCGCTCCTTACAGTAGCAGGAGAGAAACCCTACGGTGCGACTGTCGTAGTGGCAATGCCCTTCTCTCCCCCCCCCCCCCCCCCCCCCCCCCCCCCCCAGTGACACACCTTCATCCAAAGGTGACCTTTCCAACCCACTGGCGCGGTGTCGCCAAACGCGGGGTGGATGTCACCCAATGCGGACAGAGTCCGGTAACACCTTTCTTCTCTTTTTTTTTCCCCTCTCTCTCTCCTCATTTCGTTTTTTTTTTTCTCTTTCAAGGACAGCACGACTCGCGTGGTCGTCTACACCCCCCCTCCCCCCAGCACGACCTGGTCAGGGACGAGAGAACGCGACCAATTTTGAGCCGCCGTAGCTGCGTTACCTAGTGGCAAGACAAGGCTATACCAGCGAGACAACCGAGGGGGGGAGGGGGAGGGGGGAGGGTGTGTTATGATCAGACGTTTAAGGGTTAGAGTCAGGTGTTATTCGTGGGTCTTGTAACCCTTCCTTGAACATGACGGTAGTACGACCTTATGAGCAAGACGGTACGACCTTATGAGCACGACGGTACGATGACCTGAGCACGACGGTACGACCTTTGAACACGACGGTACGATGACCCTTGAGCACGACGGTACGATGACCCTTGAGTACGACGGTACGACCTTTGAACACGACGGTACGATGACCTTTGAATACGACGGTACGATGACCCTTGAACACCCTGATACGACCCTTGAGAACGACGGTACGACCCTTGACCACGACGACACAGGTCTGACCTCTGACCTGACCCCTTATATGAAGGCCATAGAGGTCACGGTTGCATCCGTGCGACGAGGGAGGAAAGGTTTTATCATCACCGCGACCTTGTGACCACCATCGTGGGCGTGGCTTTATCCCTGTGGGCGTGGCCTGGTCACGCCCTGCCCTGCCCACCTCGAAGCGCACACACACACACACACACACACACACACACACACACACACCTGGCTAATGCCAGTTAAGAATAAATGAAACGAGTGTCAATTAACCAGTTAACAGCACTTTACCTTACATCAATCGCCTCAAAGAGGCCAGGCTTTCACACCGGCAATCACCGTCTCGCGTCATTTCCCGGATGACGCCGGGTAGTACAGCTCAGTCTCCATGGTGCCCCGGGGGGGAGGAAGTGTGAGGAGGGAGGGAGAAGAAGAATGGGGGGGTGGGGAGAGAAAAAGGAGAAAGAGAACAGATAGTAATAATAATAGACCTTTGATCAGAAGAGAGAGAGAGATCACGGCTCGACTTACGAGGCTTGGGAAACTAGCGTTGCCCGCGGCCGACATGTGTGTGTGTGTGTGTGTGTGTGTGTGTGTGTGTGTGTGTGTGTAGTGGTCGTGATAACACATCATCACACACTCCTGGTACCTTCAGCGGACTGGTGTACACACACACACACACACACACACACCATCCTCAGAGAGGTGTACAGTCCACATAATGAAGGGGGCAAAAAATAAAACACTTTCCTTTACAAAAACGAAAACAGACTTTGGTGGTGGGGGGGGGAGTTTACGTTCTCATGATGACGTCAGGTCAAGGAGAGAGAGAGAGAGAGAGAGAGAGAGAGAGAGAGAGAGAGAGAGAGAGAGAGAGAGAGGAGTTCTCGATTGTGTATGTAGAGAAAATGTCTTGTAATTCCTCCGGTCACAGACCATGCTATGGGCGTGAAGGTGTGGGAACACACGAGAGTCATACCGTCGTGTTCAAAGGGTCGTGTACCGTCGTGCTCAAGGGTAGTGTACCGTCGTGCTCAAGGGTCGTGTACCGTCGTGCTCAAGGTGTCGTGTACCGTCGTGCTCAAGGTGTCGTGTACCGTCGTGCTCAAGGGTCGTGTACCGTCGTGCTCAAGGGTCGTGTACCGTCGTGCTCAAGGTGTCGTGTACCGTCGTGCTCAAGGTGTCGTGTACCGTAGTGCTCAAGGGTCGTGTACCGTCGTGCTCAAAGTGTCGTGTACCGTCGTGCTCAAGGGTCGTGTACCGTCGTGTTCAAGAGTCGTGTACCGTCGTGCTCAAGGTGTCGTGTACCGTAGTGCTCAAGGGTCGTGTACCGTCGTACTCAAGGGGTCGTGTACCGTCGTACTCAAGGGTCGTGTACCAGTTCAAAGGTCTCGTTAACGATAGTTTAACGTACTTTAACAGACGGGTAAGTTGAATGCCACCACACCTGGGGGAGGAGGGAAGGGGGGGAATGAGGCATAAACAAACCCCGACCATCTTCCCCTCCCTCCACCACCTCCACCTCCACCTCCACCACCTCCACCTCCTCCTTCTCTCAGTGTCAGACTACAGCCTCTCTCTCTCTCTCTCTCTCTCTCTCTCTCTCTCTCTCTCTCTCTCTCTCTCTCTCTCTCTCTCTCTCCGTCTTCCGCCTCCCTCCTCAACCCAATCCTTCTCTTCTCCCCCATCCCCAGTTCCCTCTCCCTCTCCCCCCCTCCCACAGTCGTGAGGGGGGAGGGAGAGGTGGTACAAGCCAGAGCCAACCAATCACGAACCTGTCACTTACTGTTGAGGAATTTCCATAACACGAGGTTGTTCGTGGCGGTGGTGGGGGGAGGGGGTGGTGGTGGTGGTGGTGGAGAGGGGAGTTGCTGTTGGTGGTGGTGGTGGAGAGGGGTGTTGTTCTTGGTGGTGGTGGAGAGGCGTGTTGTTGTTGTTGGTGGTGGGGGGAGGGGTGTTGTTGGTGGTGGTGGAGAAGGGTGTTGTTGTTGTTGGTGGTGGAGAGGGGTGTTGTTGGTGGTGGTGGAGAGGGGAGTTGCTATTGGTGGTGGTGGAGAAGGGTGTTGTTGTTGTTGGTGTTGGTGGAGAGGGGTGTTGTTGTTGTTGGTGGTGGTGGTGGTGGAGAGGGGTGTTGTTGTTGTTGGTGGTGGAGAGGGGTGTTGTTGGTGGTGGTGGAGAGGGGAGTTGCTATTGGTGGTGGTGGAGAAGGGTATTGTTGTTGTTGGTGTTGGTGGAGAGGGGTGTTGTTGTTGTTGTTGGTGTTGGTGGAGAGGGGTGTTGTTGTTGTTGGTGGCGTTGGTGGAGAGGCGCGTTGTCGGTAGCGGCGGTGGTGGAGAAGGGGTGTTGTTGGTGGTGGTGGTGGTGGTGGTGGTGATGGTGGAGGGATTGTGGTGTGTGAGGAGAGAGGGTTGTGTGCCGTGCACCTTGGCCGTGTGCAGCTACGCCCGGCGTAAGGGAATTACGGAATCCGTAGCACGGTAATGATACGCAAATGTGTGTGTGTGTGTGTGTGTGTGTGTGTGTGTGTGTGTGTGTGAACCATTTCCTGTTCTGTGTTCCTGTCTGTTATTCCGTCTGTCTGTCTGTAATACTGAGCGAATTAGTCCCTGTACTGCGTGTCTGTCTGTCTATTTCTTCGTCTGTCTGTTAACCTGTCATGTCGTCTATGGACGCAGTGGTGTCTGTGTCTGCTACTGTCTGTGTGAGCTATTTCTTTCTTTTTCTTTCCGTCATCTCTCGTCTGTTAAGTTTGTCTGTGTGGGTGTGTCCCTGTTCGTGTGCGTCTGTTGCCGCCGCGCGTCTGTTATCACATTCCGTTGGCGCAATACTGAGTGTCCTTTATCCTCTCTCTCTCTCTCTCTCTCTCTCTCTCTCTCTCTCTCTCTCTCTCTCTCTCTCTCTCTCTTCTCTCTCTCGCCCTACCCTACCCTACCCTTCTCCCTACTCTCTCTCTCTCTCTCTCTCTCTCTCTCTCTCTCTCTCTCTCTCTCTCTCGCCCTACCCTACCCTACCCCTCTCCCTACTTCTCTCTCTCTCTCTCTCTCTCTCTCTCTCCCCCTCTCCCTCCCCCCCTCCTCCTCCCCCTCGGCCGTGATCCTGTGTGTTCAATGGAGGCTCTCAACAGAAAAATGAGCAAAAGGAATATTCAATGACCTGCGTATTTCGGAGTCAAGGCGTCTGTGGTCCGAACTGCATCAATATTCCAGTGTGTTTCGTCCTCCCGGCGCATCGGTTCGACTCTCCCGTCCAAACCCCCCTCCCCCCGGGGGTTTTAAGGGGGGGAAGGGGGAGGGGGTGATGGTGGTGTTCGAGGAGTCGAGGCTTCTGAGACCCCCTTGTGAACCCCGAGCCGGCGTCGAGGTTTCTGAGGTCTTGTCTAACCCCCCTGTGAACCCCGAACCATAGACGAGATTTGTGAACCCCCTTGTGAACCCCAAACCGGAGTCGAGGTTTCTGAGGCCTTGTGAACCAACCCCGAACCGGAGTCGAGGCTTCTGAGGCTTTGTGAACCCCTTATGAACCCCGAACCACCCACAATTAGGGTCACACCACCTCGAGTGCTTCGTAACAATTAAGTTTACAAACAAAACAGGTGGTTTGAAATGTACTAACGAGGAGGGAGAGGGGGAGGGGAGGAGAAGGGAAAGGGGGGAAAGGGAAGGAAGGAGCTCCCTTCCACACGAGACAGACAAAAATAGTGGTGCACAAAAATTCAAAGAGAGAGAGAGAGAGAGAGAGAGAGAGAGAGAGAGAGAGAGAGAGAGAGAGAGAGAGAGAGAGAGAGAGGCCAAACAAAACGATCCCTTTTGGGACGGTGTCACGGTGAACAGCGGGAGGGAGGAGAGAGAAACACCCACCCACCCACCCACCCACCACCCACCCCTCTAAGAAAAAAAAAAGAAAAAAGGAAAAAGGTTGGGAAAATTCAATACGAATTCGAGAGGGTAAAATGTCTTGGTGGAGAACAGGCAGCTCGGAGGTTGTGGCCCGTGACGCTAGGCACCGTCTGTGTGTGTGTGTTGTGTGTGTGTGTGTGTGTGTGTGTATGTGTGTGTGTGTTTGTGTATGTTTGTCTGTCTGTCTGTCTGTGTGTGTGTCCGTCCGTCTGTGGAGGTGGACGCATCGAGCTCGGCCCGTCTTTGATGTCTGTTTCCGGCCCCCGCGTCGCGTTTTCTACGTGTGTCGGATTGGTGGGTTGGTGGGTGGAGGTGGAAGGGTGGATGGGGGCGGTGGGGCGGGTGGATGGGCTGGGCTGGCCTCTTGGTAGATGTGGGTGGAGGAAAAGGTGGAGTGTGGCTAATTTAGAAGGGATGATGGGGGATGGATGGGCTGGTTTTGATGGGAGTGATCTACAGAGGGGTTTAGGTTGATACACACACACACACACACACACACACACACACACACACACATGGGTATGGTGGCACTTGGCGCACATTAGTGGAGTACGTGTGTGTGTGTGTGTGTGTGTGTGTGTGTGTGTGTGTGTGTGTGTGTGTGTGTGTGTACTGTCTTCAGCTAAGGCATGAAGGTCGTTGCGCTATGTATCATCATGTGTACGACATGTATCATCAGTGTGCTCAGCCCTGGGGGGGAGATGGGTGGCGTGTCCAAAAATAAAAAAAAAAAAAAAACCCAAGAGGAGAGAATGAGTGACTCCTCCATGCCTGGGGAGTCTGGTTTGGAACGCGGGGTGTGGGGTGTGTGTACGTCTTCCGCTGGAGTGGCCGTTTAAGTTTGGGAGGTGGGGAGGGGGTGGGGGTGGGGGTGGGGGTGGGGGGGGCTTGTTGTGTTGTTGTGCCAGTTGGGTCATTCTGGCGTGTAGGTGATTGGCCAATGTCGTGTTTGATGGAGAAGAGGGAAGGAGGGTTTGGGAGGGGGGGGGGAGAGAGGAGAGAAGAGAAGGGGGAGGTGGAGGTGTGAGAGAGAGAGAGAGAGAGAGAGAGAGAGAGAGAGAGAGAGAGAGAGAGATGGGGAAGGTCTGTGGTGGTGTGTGGGTTACGAGGCATCTGTAAATTTATGTTGCTGAAGCGTGAGTGAGTGAGGGAAGATGGGTTGAACTGCTTGTTGCAGAGGACTGAGGGAGGGAAGGGAGGGAGGGGAGGGAGGGCCACAACCAAGCAATCGGAGGCACAGGTGGCATCCAGCGGAGGCACACACACACACACACACACACACACACACACACACACACACATCTTCGGTACACCTTCACCTTCTGCCACGAGAGAGAGAGAGAGAGAGAGAGAGAGAGAGAGAGAGAGAGAGAGAGAGAGAGAGAGAGAGAGAGAGAGAGAGGCATATTGATAATGTTATTCCAATTCTGGAGCCAATTTACAATTTACTTAACGTTGTGTGTACTTCAGTAGGGCTAATTTACAGTTTACTTAATGTTGGCTGTACTTCAGTAGGGCTAATTTACAATTTACTTGTGCTATCGGATTATAATTACGTTGGTGGTGTTATTACTGCATTTACAGTGGTGATGGTGTTGTTCTTTTACAGCATAATTACATTTAAGGGCGATTACGTAGATTACATTTATGGTATTTTGATTACATTCAAGGGCGATTACGCTCATTACATTTATGGTGCTTTAATTACATTTAAGGGCGATTACGTTGATTACATTTACGGTACTTTAATTACATTTAAGGGCGATTACGCTGATTACATTTACGGTACTTTAATTACATTTAAGGTCGATTACGTTCATTACATTTCACGGTGTTAAGTGAATAAGTACATTTTCAATGGTGTCCATTACATAATTACATTTTACGGTGCTACTTCGGGCCGTTTCTTCATTTACGTTCCTCATTACGCACGCTACAGTTACGCTCGATGTGTTGATTACATTACGCTGCGATTCCATTTATGGCCTTCCGTCGCACTCATCAGTCATCCACTCTACCACTCCCCCACCACCCCCGCACACCAATAAGGACGTTCAGCAATTAAACCTAGGACACTTAAGAAGGCCTTGGGAAACAAGATATGAAAAAGAAAAAAAAAAAAAAACACGAAATATTATCAAATATGTCAATATGGCGGGCCAATATTTCTCTCCTCCCTCCCTCCCCCTCCTTGCCTTCCTCCCTCCCTCCTTCCCTCCGCGCCACCTCCTCCCCTTCCCTCCCCCCCTCCGTGCGACGTATCTTATTATATATCAAACGTCATTAGGGAGTTAATTGGCGGCAAGATGCACAGGTTGGCACCGGGCGCCACATCCGGGAGCTCGTAACGCGGCAACCACCACTACAAGAATGCCATGACCCCTCCCTCCTCCCCTCCCATGACCCCCTCCCCTCCCATGACCCCTCCCTCCTCCCCTCCCCCTCCCACCTCAACTACCTACCTCCCTTTCCCTCCTCTCTCTCTCTCTCTCTCTCTCTCTCTCTCTCTCTCTCTCTCTCTCTCTCTCTCTCTCTCCTTCCTTCTATCTTTTTTCCCCCTTCCCCTCACCCTCTCTTCCCCCTCTACCCCGCATCCCTCACCCTCCCCTCCCTTCCCCCCTCCGTCATCCAAGGTTAGAGCGAATTAGGCCGTTAATGAAGTCACTCTGAGGATATGAAATTCCTCTCACGACCCCCCTTCTTGAACACGATGGTACAATCACCCTCCAACACCCGCCCCCCCACCCACCTCTCCTCTCCCCTCCCCTTTCCCCTTACCCCCCACACCACTCCCCTTCCCAGAACTACGACCCACGGGTGGGTAAAGGTAAGGTAAGGTCGTACACTGCGACGGTGTACGACCTACCTACTTAACCACGCCCACCTACTAGATCACGACCCTGGAGAGGGAAAGGTACAACCCTTGAACACGACGGTACGACGACCCTTGAACACGACGGTACGACAACCCTTGAACACGACGGTACGAC
>NC_092286.1:9619543-9622043 GCF_036320965.1 Panulirus ornatus
TGGAAGCTTGGTGGACTGGACAACCTGGAGAGGACTGGCTGGGGTTCTAGTGAGACAGTAAGGGGGGGTTGGACAGGGCTGGAAGCTTGGTGGACTGGACAACCTGGAGAGGACTGGCTGGGGTTCTAGTGAGACAGTAAGGGGGGGTTGGACAGGGCTGGAAGCTTGGTGGACTGGACAACCTGGAGAGGACTGGCTGGGGTTCTAGTGAGACAGTAAGGGGGGGTTGGACAGGGCTGGAAGCTTGGTGGACTGGACAACCTGGAGAGGACTGCTGGGTCTAGTGAGACAGTAAGGGGGGGTTGGACAGGGCTGGAAGCTTGGTGGACTGGACAACCTGGAGAGGACTGGCTGGGGGTTCTAGTGAGACAGTAAGGGGGGGTTGGACAGGGCTGGAAGCTTGGTGGACTGGACAACCTGGAGAGGACTGGCTGGGGTTCTAGTGAGACAGTAAGGGGGGGTTGGACAGGGCTGGAAGCTTGGTGGACTGGACAACCTGGAGAGGACTGGCTGGGGGTTCTAGTGAGACAGTAAGGGGGGGTTGGACAGGGCTGGAAGCTTGGTGGACTGGACAACCTGGAGAGGACTGGCTGGGGTTCTAGTGAGACAGTAAGGGGGGGTTGGACAGGGCTGGAAGCTTGGTGGACTGGACAACCTGGAGAGGACTGGCTGGGGTTCTAGTGAGACAGTAAGGGGGGGTTGGACAGGGCTGGAAGCTTGGTGGACTGGACAACCTGGAGAGGACTGGCTGATGAGGGCGTCAGGTCAAAGGCTAGACTATCATCTCAAAAGGTCGTACCGTCGTGCTCAAGGGGTCGTACCGTCGTGCTCAAGGGGTCGTACCGTCGTGCTCAAGGGGTAGTACCGTCGTGTTCAAGGAGTCGTGCCGTCGTGCTCAACACACCATCAAGACGACCCAGATGAGGTAAGGTTACATCTGTATTGTATTATGTCTAACGTTTTCCTATCGTTTTTTTCGTTAAAAAAAAGGCTTAAACGTTTTAAGCTTTTACCCTTAGGTCCATCTGCCACGTTTTTCTGACTTGTGACAGAAAAAAAAAACGTTTTACATTATTTGACGTTTTTACTTTTGGCTGTTACGACTCTGAGTGTGTGTGTGAGAGAGAGAGAGAGAGAGAGGAAGAGAACGTTTTAAACGTTTTCATCGTTCGCTTGTCCGCAAACTTCTCTAATGTTCTATTTTGAAGGTTTTGTTTCAGTTATATCATCTCTTCCTACACCATCAACCTTCACTTAATGGTTAAGAAATCAAGGGTCAGGCTCACTCTATCTTCCTCTTCTTCGTCCTCACTGCCAATTATCACCTTCTCTTATGAAGCTATATATCTATATATATATATATATATATATATATATATATATATATACGAATAAAGTGCATATGAACGCGCACCTTCGTAGAACATACAAACCTCCAACAGCCAGGATCGAACCCGGGACCCCTGTGCAAGAGGCAGGCATGCTAACCGCTAGGCTATGGGACTGTATAATAGAAAACAACTATTCGAAATACTAAGTACTCGAATACCCTTTGTCTCACAATGGTGAGCAACGGGGTCTATACTTGGTTGTTTCCAAACAGACGCACATAGCCAGCTGATAGCGTTTTACCGAACCTAACTGTACAACGCGGAGGTATATGAATACGAATAAAGTGCATATGAACGCGCACCTTCATAGAACATACAAACCTCCAACAGCCAGGATCGAACCCGGGACCCCTGTGCAAGAGCGAGAGGGGAGGATTTCCACCCCCCGCTCCCTCCCCTTTTAGTCGCCTTCTACGACATGCAGGGAATACGTGGGAAGTATTCTTTCTCCCCTATATATATATATATATATATATATATATATATATATATATATATATATATATTATCGTATGACCACACAATAATGTATCCCACAAACAAGGCCAAAATACGAAAAAAAAAACCCTGTAATTTCAAGAGTAACGGGCAATTCGAAGAAATAAAAAGCAAGTCAGAACCCAGACAGAACAAAGGAATGCGATAGAAAGATAAAGGAAAAAAAAATAAATACATACACCCCCCCTTGAAATAAGATCAACTGCAGAAAACGGAAGGCATGATGGCCTACCCTGATAAAGATGTGTCGAAAGACCATAAAGGCGTTGATCACAGGACTCGGGCAGATGATTACAACCCTTACGAACATAACCCGTGAGGGACCCCCCCCCCCCCCACCCGTGACAGACACGGGGCCATAACAGGACGTAACAGGCGGGTACGGAGGGAAGATAACAACACGGTGGGGGGGGGGGGGGAGGGGGGGAGGGTATAACTTACAGCAGTGTCTGTGGGGCAGTGTGGGGGTGGGTGGGTGGGTGGGGGTAAGGTGCCAGAGAGAGAGAGAGAGAGAGAGAGAGAGAGAGAGAGAGAGAGAGAGAGAGAGAGAGAGAGAGAGAGAGAGAGAGAGACATACACACGCACACGCGGCGCGCGCGCGCGCACGCCTT
>NC_092286.1:9627043-9639543 GCF_036320965.1 Panulirus ornatus
TCCTTAGAGACCGAACAACACCTGCGGTGCTTAGAGACCGAACAACACCTGCGGTGCTTAGAGACCGAACACCTGCGGTGCCACCAAACACCACCTGCGGTGCTTAGAGACCAAACAACACCTGCGGTGCTTAGAGACCGGGAGAGTTTTCTCAGAGGCCCTGCCCCCCCCACCCTTGGCAGTCCTGGTCGATAACCACCGTCTTTTCCATATGGATTCAAGTCCATAAAAACAAGGCGCGTTCCGTCCCTTATGCAAATACAGGGCGGGCGAGCGGAACGGAACGAACGAGAGGCCCTCGGAATGATAGCTCTCTCTCTCTCTCTCTCTCTCTCTCTCTCTCTCTCTCTCTCTCTCTCTCTCTCTCTCTCTCTCTCTCTCTCTTATTTTCTCCCCAGTGACGTCTTGTGTCAGTCAGTCACAGTCTCTCTCTCTCTCTCTCTCTCTCTCTCTCCCCTTTCTCTACACCCCACCCCACACACCACGGGAAGGTAAACCAACCCACAACCCCTCCCTTCCCCTGGCTTCAAACAGCTTGCCCGGATCACTATTAAACCCCAGACGACGTAATCCATCATTAAAATTCAGCGGGACAGACAGAGAGATAAAGGCGGGAAAAAAATATAAATATATAGATGACGAGATGGATAGATGTATAGACGCCATGATGACTTAAGGAGGAGGGAGGGAGGGAGGGAGGCCAAGAAACAAACGACAAGCGGAGGGAGAGGGGAGAGGGGAGGGAGAGGGGAGGAGGGGAGAGGAGGTAGGGTCTCTCTCTCTCTCTCTCTCTCTCTCTCTCTCTCTCTCTCTCTCTCTCTCTCTCTCTCTCTCTCTCCAGGAGGGGCGTCTCGGGGCCCCGCCTCCCCGATCCCATTTTCCCGATGCAAAGAGGATCCGATGCTCCCTGACACGCGTCGTTGAGGAAATAAGCCGGAGTTCCAGGTAGTCGATACTCAGGCCGGCCGCGCGCCAGACAAGGAAAGAAGGTTTGAGCTTGATTTACTTATTGATAGGCTTGGAAACTCCCGCCCCGCGGAATTGAATGCTGACACTTTGAGGAGTTTGAAGGAGGGGCGGGGCGGGGCGGGGCGGAGGCGCGGGGTTCGGGTTGGGGGAGGGAGGGGGTAGGGATAGGGGGGCTGGCGCTAGGGTGGTGGGGCAGGGTAAGGGCGGCGGGGCGCTGGGGTGGGTGGGGCAGGGTAAGGGCGGCGGGGCGCTGGGGTGGGTGGGGCAGGGTAAGGGCGGCGGGGCGCTGGGGTGGGTGGGGCAGGGTAAGGGCGGCGGGGCGTTGGGGTGGGTGGGGCAGGACAAGAGCCAGGGGTGGGGCAGGGTAAAGGCTGGAGGGGGGGGGGGGCTGGGGGGCGCTGGGGAGGGGGAGGTGAGGTGGTGGGGCAGGGAAAAGGCTGTGGGGTGGGGGGCGGGGGGGCAGGTCAACATACAGGGGTAATTATTATCAATAATGACCCAAAACGACAAAAAAGAAAAAAAAAATTCCTTAACTCTATACAAAAAAAAATTTCCTTGACTTTATATATATATAAAAAAAAACGCAAGAAAATACTATATTTCTTAGTTAAACACAAATATAAACCATCAAACCCTGGTGTTCACCTGTACACACACCAGAGGCCGAGGAGAGAGAGAGAAAAAAAAACTAGAACGAATACAAGGAAGAGCAACGAAACCAAGTCCGTCCTTCAGTAATAACGTCTTATGGAGAGAAGGCTCAGAGACCTACTCTCTCTCTCTCTCTCTCTCTCTCTCTCTCTCTCTCTCTCTCTCTCTCTAAGACGCCTTCTTTGTCAAATGTCTCACTAACTTCTTCAACCTGAGTGGGTCCAGTGAACGCACATAACAGTAGAAACATTCGAAAAAAAGGAAAAAAAATAAAAGGCAATTCCAGAGTAATGTGGGCAAGTCATTTCACATTTCATTTCTTTGTTTTTGTTTGTGGTTGTAAGAGTTGTAGAATGCTGGACCAGACGATCATTTATGTAGTGTGATACACAGACTTATCATTACCTTGTGTACCCAAGCTACTCTAGCATTTTCTGTTGATCTATACACATCTGTACTTCCATGACAATACACATCCCTACTTCATGACTATACACATCTCTTCTTCTTGACTATACACATCTCTAATTCAAGACAATACACATCCCTACTTCATGACTATACACATCTCTACTTCATGACTATACACATCCTTGCTACATGACAATACACATCTGTACTTCCATGACAATACACATCCCTACTTCATGACTATACACATCTCTTCTTCTTGACTATACACATCTCTAATTCAAGACAATACACATCCCTACTTCATGACTATACACATCTCTACTTCATGACTATACACATCCTTGCTACATGACAATACACATACTTAATTCATGACTATACACATCTCTTATTCTTGACTATACACATCTCTAATTCAAGACTATACACATCTCTACTTCATGACTATACACATCCCTGCTACATGGCAATACACATCCTTACTTCATGACTATACACATCTCTAATTCACGACTATACACATCCCTACTTCATGACTATAGACATCCCTACTTCATGACTATATACTTCTCTACTTCATGACTATACACATCTCTAATTCATGACAATACACATCTCTACTTCATGACTATACACATCCCTACTTCATGATAATATACATCTCTACTTCATGACTATACACATCCCTACTTAATGACTATACACATCTCTACTACATGACTATACACATCTCTACCTCATGACAATATACACGTCTCTAATTCATGACAATATACACATCTCTACTTCATGACAATAAACACATCTCTAATTCATGACAATATACATCTCTACTACATGAAATTACACATCCCTGCTACATGACAAGTTACTACATCTTACGATCTTTGATTACATTTTCCAGACACCAGCCACAGTTGGACCAGCTTAGTGTGAAGTGGGCAACCTTTCCCGTTCACACTTCCCTAAAAACTTCCCTAAGGCAGTATACTTTCTCCACACAGGAGACCGCTTCGCTTGCACCTTGGGTCTATGTGGCTCTTGTATTTACGTAACATGGTGTGTGTGTGTGTGTGTGTGTGTGTGTGTGTGTGTGTGTGTGTGTGTGTGTGTGTGTGTGTGTGTGTGTGTATGGTTTTTCACATCCTTCACCTCCACCCCCTTACCCACCTTCTCTACCGGGAGTTGAGCCGGAGGGAGAGGTGGGTGGGTGGGGAGATGACGATGACCATCATCTCGTCGTCTCGTGCTGTGCTATCCTCTTGTCTCTCATCATCGCATTTTTTGAGACCACAGATCATCAGTCTCTTCGTACACCATCAGGTCACCTGTGATCTGTGTCGCTTGCCACACACACACACACACACACACACACACACACACACACACATACACACACACACACAAAACACACACGCATACACACATACACACACACACTCCAAACACATCTTCGCTACACCAGGGTGTGTGATTGTGTGTGTGTGTGTGTGTGTGTGTGTGTTTGTGTGTGTCAAACACGGACGATGCGTTCCTCGTGTGCGTCAGGCTGCGTAACCGACGCAAGAATGCGTATACGCAACGCAGAATAATTAAGAGCTTCATCAACACTCTTCCTGCCACAGGGATACATCTATCGGCCACCATCACACAGGACACAGAGCTTAGTCATATATATATATATATATATATATATATATATATATATATATATATATATATATATATATATATATATAAACATTCCGGCTGATTATATTCTCTGGCTGAGAAGCAAATCGTACGAGAGGAAATTAAATCACTTGAATCTATTTCAGTTTCGAAAAGAGAAGTGGTCGAGAGGCGATCAAGTACCATATACTCCAAAATGGGGTTTGAAAGCCTTCCATCACATTCATTTATGAAATCACTCGGGATCTTGAGTCGTCGGGAATTTAACTCGTTGAGGGCAAAAATGCCTAACCTCGAATGAGGAAGGTTGATATAGGGGACGAACTGCCAATTAGCAGTGGTTGACAAGCGCAGGGTAATCACCACAAGACGTGTAAGACCAGACCTGGTCAACATTGCGCTTCTGAGTCCCACTCGAGAATTTGCTGGGTTGTCTTCGTGTAATGACCTACACATACCTTCCAATCCTCATCTCACTTATCTCTGAGTGTCTAATGATATCTACTAATCTACTAATCTACTATCTACTATCACAAGTAATCGACAAAGGACCCAGTGGTCTGTAGCTGTTCAATTTCTATGTATGCCCTTGTTTATATATATATATATATATATATATATATATATATATATATATATATATATATATATATATATATATATATCACATACAAACCTCCAACAGCCAGGATCGAACCCGGGACCCCTGTGCAAGAGGCAGGCATTTAACATGCCTGCCTCTTGCACAGGGGTCCCGGGTTCGATCCTGGCTGTTGGAGGTTTGTATGTTCTATGAAGGTGCGCGTTTATATACACTTTATTCGTATATATATATATATATATATATATATATATATATATATATATATATATATATATATATATATATATATATATATGTGTGTGTGTGTGTGTGTGTGTGTGTGTGTGTGTGTGTGTGTGTGTGTGTGTGGTCCCAGAGGGACTCTACCTTGCCCTGCTCCTGCGTGGGGCGCAGGGTATGCCTTGAAGCTGCAGGAGCCCCAGTGATGAAAGGGCCTTAGGGCTACAATGATCTATACTCGTGTGAGGTCATCACCCTAATGGATCTGACCCCCGACCACCCCTCCCTGACACTGCCTAGACCCCCCACCCCCCCCCCCTTCCTCCAAACCAAGAGACTGTCTTCCCCCATCCCCCCCCACCCCCCAGGCATCTTCCTCTCTCCCCTTAATGGCATATTCCTCTCTCTCTCTCTCTCTCTCTCTCTCTCTCTCTCTCTCTCTCTCTCTCTCTCTCACCCCTTAATGGTATCCTCTTTCTCTTTCTCTCTCTCTCTCTCTCTCTCTCTCTCTCTCTCTCTCTCTCTCTCTCTCTCTCTCCTTTAATGGTTGGTCTCCCATCCCCATGTGGTAACGACCCCCCCTTCTCCCCCTTCTAATGGTAACAGCCACCCTCTCCCCCTTCTAATGGTAACACCCCCCCATTATCCGCCTAATAAGTATGCTCTTTGCCCCCCCCTCCCCATGGTGACCACCTTCCTATAAGGCTACCTCTTCAACCTTTCCCTTTTCTAAGACCTTTTCTAACCCATTTGAAGCTCCTCTTGAACCCCTTTTCAGTGCCATTAGACCTCATTTTAAGGTCTCCCCTTAACCCCTTTCAAGACTCCAATCACCCACCTGAAGTCCCCATCTAACCCTTTTTAAAAGGCCTATTCAAATCTTTGTCAAGACCCCCTTTAAACCCTTTTAATAACCCTGTCTAACCCTTTATAAAACAATTCAACCACTTCCTTTTGGATTCCCATCCTTTTTAATGACCCCTTAAGGCTTTTATGCCCCTTCCTTAACCCCTTCAACCCCTTTTTTTATAAGTCCTTCATCCACCCCCCTTTTAAACGCCCTTTTAACCCCCCTATTTTTTCAAACCCCTTCCATAAATGTTCAAACCTATCCTCAACCCTTTCCAACCCCCTTTTTTTTTTTTTCCCCAAGCTATTTCCAATCGCTTTTTAAAAAAACCCACCCTTTTCAACCTCTTTTTTTTTTTTTACAGTCTCAACCAACTGATCATGGCTCAAGACCCTTTTCTAAAAAAAAAAAAACCCTTTTTGGTCTTGTTCTTCTCATACTGAACTATTCTTTCTTTTCTCATCATCCCTTCTGTATACCTCACTCCAGTCTACTGGCCTCGCCTCCTTTACTATCACCTCTTCCCCCCCCCCTCCCTCTCTCTCGTCTCCGCACGACAGCTCCCTCCACTTCAAAAGGCTGTAACTACTCTCTCTCCCCCACTCACTCACTCTCTCTCTCCCCAACTAACTACTCTCTCTCCCCCACTCACTCACTCTCTCTCTCCCCCACTCACTCTCTCTCTCCCCCTACTTTCTTTATATCCTCCCCAATATGTTATATACCTTCATACAGCTAATGGTTCCATAACAGCTCTTCCCCCCCCTTCTTCCTCCCTCCTCCGCCTTCCCTCCTCCTCCTCCTCCTCTCCATCACCCACCTTCCCTCCTCCCCCCAAACCCCTCCTCCACCCCCCCCCCCTTGGTCCTACACTACTGCCATCTACCTGACGTAAGCCCAACTAACCTCAACTCCTTTTGTACCGTAAACAACCCAATCCCCAACCCCCATCCCCCACCCTCCCATATCGTAACCCCCCCCCCTCACTTCAATCCCCCATATCCTCCTCTGAACCAATTTCATGTCAAGTGGTACGCGTCCCATCATCCAACTAGGCTGAGATGGTATGTACCGTACACACACCCGTCTCTCTCTCTCTCTCTCTCTCTCTCTCTCTCTCTCTCTCTCTCTCTCTCTCTCCTTCCACCCCCCCTCCTTCCCACATCACCCTACCTACCTACCTACCGTCTGCTCTGCGCACCATCACCAGCAGCAGGAGGAGGAGCAGCAGGCAGGACCAAAAGGGCCGCGCCCTCGTAATGAAATTTGCCCTCGTGGCCACGGGACAAATTTTAGGGCTGTCCGCATCTTAAGTGTGTGTGTGTGTGTGTGTGTGTGTGTGTGTGTGTGTGTGTGTGTGTGTTGTGTGTGTGTGTGTGTGTGTGTGTGTGTGTGTGTGTGTGTGTGTGTTGTGTGTGTGTGTGTGTGTGTACACCAAAAACACTTTCACAAGAGCTAGTCGCCAATTGCAAACTAGTGAATTATGTTCTATTCACTCCAATACATTCTAATTTCTAGGTTAAGTTTCATGTCTCAGTTTAGTTTCATGTCTTAGTATAAAGGGAACAGCTATCTATTATACCTTAAGTTTCATGTCTTAGTATAAAAGGAGCAGCTATCTATTATACCTTAAGTTTCATGTCTTAGTATAGAGAAAACATCTATCTATTATACCTTAAGTTTCATGTCTTAGTATAAAGAAAACATCTATCTATTATACCTTAAGTTTCATGTCTTAGTATAAAGAGAACATCTATCTCTTATACCTTAAGTTTCATGTCTTAGTATAAAGAGAACATCTATCTATTATACCTTAAGTTTCATGTCTTAGTATAAAGAGAACATCTATCTATTATACCTTAAGTTTCATGTCTTAGTATAAAGAGAACATCTATCTATTTCCCTTAAGTTTCATGTCTTAGTATAAAGAGAACATCTATCTATTATAAATTAAGTTTCATGTCTTAGTATAAAGAGAACGTCTATCTATTATACCTTAAGATTCATGTCTTAGTATAATAGAGAACATCTATCTATTATACTTTAAGTTTCATGTCTTAGTATAAAAAGGCCATTTATCATCACTGTCCTCAAAATAAGTTCATATTCCATCTTTCCCAGTTTTCCGCGTAATGCGACAGGGGCTCACGTTAAGATGAGAAAAATAGCTTTCCAACCATTACTCGTTACGGATTTAATCCCCACGCTGCGTGGAAAACAACGGCCATTCATCACACACACACACACACACACACACACACACACACGCGGACACGTAAAAATCCCCAGACAACATCGTGGTTGGCGGGGTCGGACACATCGTCTGTGTGACACAGTAGCAAACCTCTCCTCCCTCCCTCCCTGTCCTCCTCGCTCGTGACTTAAGGCCATCCATATCTATTTTTTTTTCTTTCAAGTTTCTCCTCTTCCAAGCAAAAGGGGTAGGAGGGGGGGAGGTCACCCAGCTAGCTCCAGCTCCTCCTCGGGAATCAAAATATCTACGTCTTCTCAAACTTTCCAGGGAATTTAGCCGCATGTTTTTTCCCGCCAAAAACTGTCTCGATCCCCAGCTTGTGAGTTGGCCCGCCGGGTGGCTGCGATGTTTCCATCTCTCCCTCCCATTTTTTTTTTTATCTTTTTTTTTTTTTACAATCATTAGCGAAGCGACTTAAGTGAAAGCCCAGCGTGCGAGAGAACAAGGTTAACCTCGTTACCACGCTTGGGTGATTAGGGGAAGAGTAGTTGGTCCGTGTGTGTGGGGCGAGAGAGAGAGAGAGATAGAAATGAAAACGTGAATTCCCTAGCTGGCACCTCGGTTCCCCGCATCTGGTCAGCCGGGCGGGATTTCGGGCGTGCCGCTTTATAAAGTCGCCCGCCAAGTGCACACAAGAAAAAGTGGTGCCCCCCCATATCGTTCCGATCCTCTCCCTCAAGCCCCCGCTCCCTCGCCCATTTTCCACCGTATCATATACCCAAATGCGTCATCGTATGAGATATGATTTAATAACACACTCGTGACTATATGGCATGGGAGGAATGTACGTTTGTGGGTGGGAAACGAACGCTAAAAGGGTCCCTCGAAGTCGGGGTTGGTCACGGCGGGCGGGGGTTCGGACACGGTTCCAGCTGTTTCCCCCGGGCCGTCAGCTGAGGAGGGTTCGTATAAAAGCGAGGAAGGACTCGATTCTTTAATATTTCAACACCGCGCGAAAATACACACACACACACACACACACACACACACACACAGGAAAGTGGGAACTGACGCCAAACAACCCAACAACCCATGAACCACTTAACTAGAGAGAGAGAGAGGAAATATATTTCCCTCCTGTTAACGAAGAATTAAGAAAGAGGAAGGGCCTGCCTACCATCACACCCTCAACCTGAATTCATTTTCCTTTCTTTTTTTTTACTTTATTCCAGCTACGCTTGTAGAGAGAGAGAGAGAGAGAGAGAGAGAGAGAGAGAGAGAGAGAGAGAGAGAGAGGGGGGGGCGGTGCTTCTACCAGCTGTGATCTAGGGGAAGGGGAGGCTGGGAGACTACAGTAACAGCCGACCAACCGCTCAAATTGATCAAGTAACGGCCCAACCACCATTTTCTTGAGGTGAAAATGACGAAACCTAAAGGAATGACCCGAGACACGAACGTCTGACGTCATATTCCTGATAATAATAACAATAATAATAATAATAACAATAATAATAATAATAACAATAATAATAATAATAATAATAATAATAATAATAATAATAATAATAACAATAATAATAATAACGATACTAATAATAATAATAATAATAATAATAATAATAATAATAATAATAAAAGGCTGCTTCACTCACAGTGTATACTCGCTAACTCACTCCATTTTCATTCGAACTATTATACTGAAATAAGTCAAATACGGCTTGGAAACCCATTAATAAGACAATAATACGTATTATACAAATCAGACGAGAGATTTACATACCAGATGTCGCTATTCCCTGGTGAATATGGGTGATAGAAAATGGATCGGGGTAGAACAGAACTACTACTATATCAGGGTTGGGTAATGGCTTAAATGGTAACAGGGATTGGCAAATAGGCGTTAGCCATGGCCATAGTGACCCCCCCCCCAAAAAAAAAATAGGTCTAGGAAAGAAGGGAAAAAATAGGATTAAAATAGGTGTTGGACATAAAAATAGGGGAAAATAGGGATTCTTAGAAAATAGGGACCATCCATGGATTGTGTATTGGGAGTAATGATGAAGTCAGTGGAAGGGGAGGGGAGGCTGAAAATAGGTGCAGGAAAGGAGATAAAAAAAAAAATAGGATCAAAACAGGTGTTGGACATAAAATAGGGGAAAAAATAGGGATTCTTAGAAAATAGGGACCATCCATGGACTGTGTACTGGGAGTAATGGAGAGGTCACTGGAGGTAGGGGAGGGGGGGTGAAAAATAGGCCCAACGACAGCATAGGTCTAATGATGATCCAAATGGGTCAGTGGGGTAATTGGGTTAGTTACGGGCTAAGGTTAATGTCTGGACGAGTGATTAACTAGTAATTAACGACTTAACTACATTTGGCAAGGTATTTGTGACCTACACACACACACACACACACACACACACACACACATACATACATACACACACACACACACACACACACACACACACACACACACACACACACACACACACACACACATACACACACACACACACACACACACACACACACATACACACACACACACAGACAAACACACACATACCTACCTATATATACTTATCATACTTTTACAGTGTAAGAGTGGTGGATGAATGGGATGAAATGAATAATGAAATGTGAATGCTGACAAGAGAACCAAAGTTCAAAAAACGTGTATGATAAATAAAGTTTCGAAGAGCTGATGGGGGGGAGGCAGGGACCACATAAATCTACAACTCTCTCTCTCTCTCTCTCTCTCTCTCTCTCTCTCTCTCTCTCTCTCTCTCTCTCTCTCTCTCTCTCCTTTAAGCTACACAATGCACGCAGGCTGATGGGTTCTTGAGGTGGGAGAGGTTCCTAGAGTATGAGGGGGAAGGTGGGGGGAGGGAGGGGGAGAGTGCCATCCCCTTGGTCGACTATTGGGGGGGGGGGAGGTACCCCACCCCAATCCTCAGTTCCCTGCTTTCTAGTGAGGTTCGAGGGGGGGGGGAGTGGGTTGGGGTATGATGTATATGTGTGTGTGTGTGTGTGTGTGTGTGTGTGTGTGTGTGTGTGTGTGTGTGAAGGAAGCCATATTCCTCTCTGTAGTTGTCAGCTTGAAGGAGGCAAACAACAGGACCAATGTGGTATACAGGGGGCGACGTGGTATACAATGGACAGAACTAGGCATATCTATTGGTCAAAGTAAATCACACCAAACCATCTGGAACTGTCTTGGACCATCTAACAAGGCTTCGTATGAATGTCTAACAAGGTTTCGTTCGAATATTGTCTTTGCTCATACCACGCAGGGTTGCCAGTCCTTCTCGCGGTACATGGTACAGTCTTTCCATCCTTCGCTGCAGGGATCTCGTAAATCTTCTACAGAGTCATTTTTTTTCCGGTATATTCCATTGTATCATTACCGAGTTAACATATTTGTTTTCTTCGCTGACGAGAAGCTATCAATTGTGTGTGTGTGTGTGTGTGTGTGTGTGTGTGAGAGAGAGAGAGAGAGAGAGAGAGAGAGAGAGAGAGAGAGAGAGAGAGAGAGAGAAAGTGTCCGTGTCCGCTCTCTCACCCACAGTATGTTATGTACAACGGTACCGTACAACTAGGCAACCCGCCTTGTGTACTCTGAAGAAATTCCTCTAACACTAATCCCCTTTCACCCTCCCCTCCCCTCTCCTCTCCTCCCCTCCCCTCTCCTCCCCTTCCCACATCCCCCTAGCTCGGCTGCCCCCCCCTCCCTCCTCCCCAACACCATGTGCCTCAGATCCAACCCCCCCCCCCCCCCATGACTCCCTCGTACGAGAGGGGTTTCGAACCCTGCACCACTTACACATGACACTCACAATCGAACTCACAACTCACAACCTACCCCTTTCTCTCCACTCCTATCCTAACCACCCACACCCTTATCCCTTCTCCTCCCTACATCCTTTCTCTATCTAAAACTCCACCACCTATTCCACCACTTTCAACCCCCCCACACCAACCCCCCAACCCCCCACCTCACATCATCGCCCCCCTCCCCTTCCCCTTTCACCCCCTCCCTCACCACCGCCAGGCAAGACTTAATACAACTAGACCTCTCCACCTCATCCCCCCTCGCGCTCTTCCTCCTCCTCCTCCTCCACCACGAACCCCCCCCCCCCCACAAGACCCCCCCCCCTGAACCCCTCAGTGAAGCGGCCTGCTCAAGAAATAAGATAAATTAATTTGCGCGTCGCGGCAACCTTGTTGCACGCGCCCGAACACAGCATACGAAATCAGTTTGAGAACTTTAAGGGGGGGAGGGGAAGGGAGGGA
Source organism: Panulirus ornatus (assembly GCF_036320965.1). Taxonomy (NCBI): domain Eukaryota; kingdom Metazoa; phylum Arthropoda; class Malacostraca; order Decapoda; family Palinuridae; genus Panulirus; species Panulirus ornatus. The sequence goes on from NC_092286.1 coordinate 9,638,914, forward strand.
GGGAGGGAGAAAGGGAAGGGAGGGAGGGAGGGAGGGAAGGCAGGGAGAGTAGGATGTGGGGCACCTCTTCTCTCTCTCTCTCTCTCTCTCTCTCTTTCTTTTTTTTCACCCTCCTCCTCCTCCTCCTCCTCCCATTTTCTTTTTCAGCCAAGGAGCCCTTGGGAATCAGTTCTGATCTGATGCCTCTTTACCTTCCACGGCCTTAGCTCACCTCACAGCTCACACCTCACCTCACAGCTCACCTCACCTCACAGCTCACCTCACCTCACCTCACAGCTCACCTCACAGCTCACACCTCACCTCACCTCACCTCACAGCTCACCTCACACCTCACCTCACAGCTCACACCTCACATCTCACCTCACAGCTCACACCTCACCTCACCTCACCTCACAGCTCACACCTCACCTCACACCTCACCTCACAGCTCACCTCACCTCACACCTCACCTCACCTCACACCTCACCTCACAGCTCACCTCACAGCTCACCCCAGTCATCAAGGTGGGGGGGAGGGGGTAGCCCCCACACCCCAGTCGATACTTTGATATTTTTCCTCCTCCTCCTCGGGTCAAGTTGGTCGAGGGGCGGGGTTCGAATCCTCCCTCCCAGATGCTCAGTTGTTTTCTGT
>NC_092286.1:9642043-9659543 GCF_036320965.1 Panulirus ornatus
AAACTCTCCAGAGTTAAAAAAAAAAAAAGATGAAATAAATATATATATAAAAAAAATCTATATTTATTTTTCCCAACAAAATAATGAGAAGTTTGCATAGCTGTCGGTATATATATATATATATATATATATATATATATATATATATATATATATATATATATAGATAGATAGATAGATAGATATAGTTATAATATATAGACATAATATATATATATATATATATATATATATATATATATATATATATATATATATATATATATATATATATTATATATATATATCAAGTCTTCACCCCTAAGGGCCAACGCTTGGCCCTTAGGGCTCAGCCTTTCTGATGGCGCAACCCTATCATTCAGCCCTTTTCCCTGCACGTCCGGGCAGCCCTGCACGTCGGGGGCACGTGCGTGCACGAGCAGCACACACGGTGGGACCTGTGCCATCTGGGGAGGGTGACCTCCCACCCTTGACCTCCATCACGTCTTTACCCACAAGATCAAATAGAGGGAAGGTAGAGGGAGGGAGGGAAGGAGGGAACAGCGGTGAGGAATGTTTCGAATTAGGAGTGAGAGTAGTGGGTTAGTGAGAGGGAGGGAGGGAGGGAGGGAGGGAGGAAGGGAGGGAGGGAACAGCGGTGGAGAATGTTTCGAATTACAGGTGAGAGTAGTGGGTTAGTGAGAGGGAGGGAGGGAGGGAGAGTAGAGAGAGAGTAAGACAGGGAGAGTTGGTCAAGAGCATTAGAGGGAAGTACACTCTAGCGGGGTTTGTCTTTTATCTCCCTTATCATCTATTTTTCCTCTCTCTCTCTCTCTCTCTCTCTCTCTCTCTCTCTCTCTCTCTCTCTCTCTCTCTCTCTCTCTCTCTCGTCCTTATCTGTTATCTGCTGTTATCTAACCTCTTTATCTTATCTACGTCAACCTGTTCGTACAACTGTGGTTCTGACCCCGTGTGACCTGTTCTGTCTAGCTACTGACCCCGTGTGACCTGTTCCGTCCAGCTACTGCCCCCGTGTGTGACCTGTTCTGTCCAGCTACTGACCCCGTGTGTGACCTGTTCTGTCTAGCTACTGACCCCGTGTGACCTGTTCCGTCCAGCTACTGACCCCGTGTGTGCCCTGTTCTGTCCAGCTACTGACCCCGTGTGACCTGTTCTGTCCAGCTACTGTCCACATGTGACCTGTTCCTTCTACTGACCCCGTGTGACCTGTTCTGGCCAGCTACTGTATCTACTGTATTCGTCGACAATACAGCTGTTGTTCGTGCCACAGATGGCGCTGCTGTCGCCGATATCCCCGTCCAGGGGGGGGGGGTAGCACTACAGCTGTTGTGGTCGTTGTATTAACTGTATTACGACGAGGGACGACGTTACGAGGATCTCGTCAGCCACGAGGTCCAGCGGGAGATGATGGGTCTCGGGAGACCTGGGTCAGCCAGGGAGAGGTGGTGGTACTTCCCAGGAGGTGGGGTGGGGGTTGGAGGGGGATGAGGAGGGTAGGAGGTGGGGGTTGGTTGGAGGGGGGGATGTGGAGGGTAAGGGGAGGGGGGGTTGGGTCGTCCTCCGGCTCGAGAGGACGAGGAGGAGGACGAGGAGGAGGAGGAGGATGAGGAGGAGGGGGAGGAAGAGGACAAGGAGGATGAGGAGAAGGAGGAGGAGGAGGAGGAGGAGGTCTCGTTCTCGTGGCACAAGGCCCTGGTCGAGACACCATCATCTGGGGCGGGATGGTAGAGTTGTGTAGCGTCTCAAGATGATGTCAGGAGGGGGAGGACGACAGGCGTGAAGGCAGGAGGAGGAGGGGGAGGGGGAGGGAAGGGAGGAGGAGGAGGAGGGGAAGTGATGAGGTGAAGCAGAGGGGCAGGGGAGGGGAGGGGGAAGAGGGAGGGAGGGGGGGACACTATAGACACACGTCCCTCGCTGGAAGTGTGAGGTGGGGGAGGGGGAGTGGGGAGGGGAAGGGGGAGTTCTGTCTGGCCCTCTGAGGATGCGACAGGTGAGGAGGAAGAGGAGGAGGAGGAGGAGGAGGGAGAGGAGGAAGAGGAAGAGGAGGAGGAGGAGGGAGAGGAGGAAGAGGAGGAGGAGGAAGAGAAAGAGGAGGAGAGGAGGAAGAGGAGGAGGAGGAGGAGGATGAAGAGAAGGAGAAGGAGGAGGGAAAGAGAAGGAGGAGGAAGAGAAAGAGGAGGAGGAGGAATTGGAGAAGGAGGAGGAGGAGGTGGACGAAGAGGGAAGGAGGACGAAGAGAAGGAGGAGGGAGAGGAAGAGGATAAGGAGAGGAAGAGAAGGAGAAGGAGGAGGAGGAAGAGGAGAAGGAGGAGGAGGAGGAGGAGGAGGAGAAATACCCCGCACCACACACACACACACACACACACACACACACACACAGGGGTCCGGGAAGGGGGCGTGCGGGGCTGAGGCTGGCGGCTGCTGACGGCCAAGATAACGTAAGGGGGTGTGTGTGTGTGTGTGTATGTGTACTCCATTTTCATTGATGAATAAATGAGCCGACGACACACCTGCATTTCGCGGCGTGAATCAAAAATAACCCTTGCCCTGTTGCACCTGACTCCGCCATCAATAGTGGAGCAGCTCACGACGACCTCGCTAGTCTGGCCTGCTTCACCCCCTCCTTCACACACACACACACACACACACACACACACACACTCACACACACACACACACACACACATACACACACACACACACACTCACACACACACACATACACACACACACACACACACACACACACACACACATATCGAAGAGCGGTGGGAGTGGGGAGGAGGTGTGGACAACTCACACAACCTATAGAGAGGAGGAGAAGGAGGAGGAAAGGGAGGGGAGGAGAAAAGGAGGGGGGGAAGAAAAGAAGAGAGGGGGGGCGGAAGAAGGAAGGGAGGGGGGGAAGTTGAGATGTCCACACGGCACTGGAGAAGGAGGGAGGGAGGGAAGGAGGGAGGGAGGGAGAGGGGGTGGGGTGTGTGGGTGTTGTGGTGAGGTGGTGGTGTTGGTGGTTGGTGGTGGAGGAGGTGGGTGGAGGAGGTGGATAATGCTTTCGCACAACACGACCCGAGCTGACGAAAACGCCACACTGCAAACACGACCTTCTCCCCCCACTCAAAAAAAACTGTTAATAACACACCTGGGTGGGGGCACTCTCTCTCTCTCTCACTACTCTCTCTCTCTCTCTCTCTCTCTCTCTCTCTCTCTCTCTCTCTCTCTCTCTCTCTCTCTCTCTCTATGAGTTCTGTGAGACCATTTTAAGACCTCTGGAGAGAGAGAGAGAGAGAGAGAGAGAGAGAGAGAGAGAGAGAGAGAGAGAGAGACCACCACTATCTCACCCTACGTGACATCAAAATCTTATAACATAAAAATGGGTCTTATGAACACCCATCTCCCTTACCCACCCATTTCCCCCCTCACCCCTCACATCAAGGACGATAGATAAGGACCAGGTGGAGGGTCCACCGTCGATAGACATGGACCAAGGGATCGTTCTATCGTCCAAAGACAGGGACCAAGTGATCGTCTATCGCCACGATCTACTCCCCACGGACCCCCCGCGATAGTTGAGCAAACCATTAACAATAATATAAATCTATATAAATCAACACCATGGAAAAAATGGGAAAAAATGGGGGAAAATAGGGAAAATGGGGAAAATGGGAACTTTACATTATATATATATATATATATATATATATATATATATATATATATATATATGTGTGTGTGTGTGTGTGTGTGTGTGTGTATCATCTTCATTAACAAATATCTTTAATTATCAATTACATATTCAACTACTGTCATTATGAACACCTATTAAGTTACTAATTAACCTCAACTGTAATCAAGTGTTTCCAAACCTCTTAAAAGCCATTTGAAAGGTTCAATTACCAATTACGTAAATCACTTTCAGCATTAGTGATAACATGTTTAAAAACTTAGTTCTTAAGTCAGTAACTTTAAGTCAAACCTTGAATTAGGAATTAAAAACTTCTCCATTATTAATCACTTTCTAATGCAATCAAGTAATTACAATACTGTAATTACCTTTTCCCCAATTACATTACACTAATGATTCCTTTAAGTAAGCACATAACATCTAAATAACTGAATGAAATTAAATTACACATATATATATATATATATATATATATATATATATATATATATATATATATATATATATATATATATATAAAGTTAATGACGTGTACATAAGGCCTAGAATACTATTAACCACTCTCTCTCTCTCCCCTTTAACCATTAAGAAGAAAACTAATAACTTTTGCAACCAGACCTCGAAAGAAAAGTTCTCTCTCTCTCTCTCTCTCTCTCTCTCTCTCTCTCTCTCTCTCTCTCTCTCTCTCTCTCTCTCCCCTGTTAATCCTAAGAGGCAATTTAGTCAAGTTTAAAAAAAAAAAAAAACTTAAAAATTCTCTCGGTCTGATCTAGGATTTTAATTATTACTATTTTATCTAATTTTTTTTTTTTTGTCCACTTGATCACGTATTCAGACCTTACACACACACACACACACACACACACACACACCTACGACCAGCCACCTACGCATCCATTTTCACCCACCTACGTCCACTGACAACCACCTCCACCCACTTAAGCCTATTGACAACCACCTACACCCATCTTGACCTGTCCATATCCACCTACAAAACACCTGCGTCTACTGACATGCACCTACCCCCATGTAGGCCCACTGTCGTCCACCTACACCGTCATCTTCGTACACCCATGTACACCACCGCATCCTTCTACACCCATGTACACAATCGCCTCCCCTCCTCCACACCCACGTACACCACTGTCCCCCTTCAAACCCACGTACACCTCCCTCTTACATACCCATGTCCACCACCGTAACCCCTTCAAACCCACTTACACCACCGCCTACTCTCCTCCAAACCCACGTACACCACCGCCACCCTCAACCTACGAACACCAACCCCCTCCACACCCATGTACACCAATCCCCTCCACACCCACGTACACCACCACCCTCCCCATCCACACCCACGTACACCACCACCCTCCCCATCCACACCCACGTACACCACCACCCTCCCCATCCACACCCACGTACACCACCACCCTCCCCATCCACACCCACGTACACCACCACCCTCCCCATCCACACCCACGTACACCACCACCCTCCCCATCCGCACCCACGTACACCACCACCCTCCCCATCCACACCCACGTACACCACCACCCTCCCCATCCACACCCACGTACACCACCACCCTCCCCATGCGCACCCACGTACACCACCACCCTCCCCATCCACACTCACGTACACCACCACCCTCCCCATCCACACCCACGTACACCACCACCCTCCCCATCCACACCCACGTACACCACCCCCATCCACACCCACGTACACCACCCCCATCCACACCCACGTACACCACCACCCTCCCCATCCGCACCCATGTACACCACCAGCCTCCCCATCCACACCCACGCACACCACCCCCATCCACACCCACGTACACCACCACCCTCCCCATCCACACCCACGTACACCACCACCCTCCCCATCCACACCCACGTACACCACCACCCTCCCCGTAGGGCACCCACGTCCCCCCACCTCCACCCAACCCAATAGGGAACCACCTTCCCCCGTCGGGAGCCACGCCCCCCCTCCCCCCACCTGAGGGGATAATTACCCTCATCAGATGGACTCCCACGCGCATCATCACACAAGTTACGTGTGGCGTGTGGTTACTGCTCAGGGGGGGGAGGGGAGGGGATCATCCAACCCCCCCTAATTCCCCCCTTTCCCCCAAACCGAGCAAGCGTAGCGAGATACACCTGTGTAAGGGAGGGTTGGGGTGTAAAGGAGGGTGGGGTTGGGGGGGTGTTTTGGTCATTAACGGGGGTTGTGGGGGGATATTCCAACCCCCCCCTTCCCCCTTCCCTAAACCGAGCAACCGTAGCGAGATACACCTGTTTAAGGGAACAGGGTTGGGGTGTAAAGGGGGGTGGGGTTGGGGGGTGTTTTGGTCATTAACGTGGGTTGTGGGGTGTGATGAAAGGGGGGGGTTATGAGGGGGTGGGTTGATCATTCACACCCCTATAAGTACGACGGTACGACCCTTGTACGACGGTACGACCCTCTTGTCGAACGACCTGGTGGCCCTATTGTGACCTGACCTGACCTGGGGTCAGGTCAGGTCACAATAGGGCCACCAGGTCATCATTATACCTAAGGGTTGTAACGTCGTGCTCAAAGGGTTAACTAGTTATTGTGCTTGTTCTCTCTCTCTCTCTCTCTCTCTCTCTCTCTCTCTCTCTCTCTCTCTCTCTCATTCTGTGTGTGTGTGTGTGTGTGTGTTTCTAACCATGTTTTTCACACACAACTAGTGTGATCTTTACACCACCAGTTCATACCTGACCCAACCAGCAAACAACCTTAAACTGGAAACGGCCCAATTCAACTAAACCCCCCCCCCACGGCAGGGGGAGGGGGAGGGGCAAGATAAGGAGGTGAACCCTTTCACTCCCCCCCCCTCACACACGCCCCCCTCACTTAGAGAACGTGGAAACCACGTGCTGGTCTCACATTATCGGAGAGGAGAGGGGGGGTGGGTGTGAAACCCGACCCTCATCTCCCCCTCCCCCCCACCCTTAAAACACCCACACTGCTGGGGGAATAGGGAGGGAGGGAAGAGGGAGGGAAGAGGGAGGGGTGTGAGCTAGACCGGCCCCCCCTCCCTTCCTCCCTCCTTCCTTCCCTCCCTCCCTCCTTCCCTCCCTCCCTCCTCGTGTTTCAGGTCCACCCAGGTTGACCCAAGTGTAGCGTTGCCAAATGACCACGTAACATGGTGACCGATAATTACTTCCCTCTCACTGTGTACGGCTCTTGTGTTATCATGATGGTTACATTTTTTTCATCTATATATATCTATTCATTATACTGCGTCGCTGTCTCCCGCGTGAGCGAGGTAGCGCGAGGAAACAGACGAAAGAATGGCCCAACCCACCCACATATACAGGTATTATCATTATTATCATCATTATCATTATTATTAATATTATTATTATCATCATTATTATTATTATTATCATTATTATTATTATTATTATTATTATTATTATTATTATTATTATTATCATTATTATAATTATCATCACCAAACTATTATCATTATTATTATTATTATTATTATTATCATTATTATCATTATTATCAAATTATCATTACCATTATCAAATTATTACTATCATTATCAAATTATTATTATCATTATCAAATTATTATCATTATCAAATTATTATTATCATTATCAAATTATTATTATCATTATCATTATTACATCATTTCACGAGCCTGGCATCCTTTCCATAGGGTTTCCTGTAGCTCTAAGGCTGCGCTACGTTCAGCAGCAGGGAAATGAGGGACTCCTTCGTATGAAGACGGTCTTCGGCAGCTGACGTCACGGGTGACTTTCCTTCCCCCTCCCCCCCACCCCGTGTGTCTACATTTCCCTGCAACTGGACGTAGCGCAGTTCGTCAGTCTCCTCCCAACGCTCCAGTGGGGGGTGGGGGGGACGGGGGGGACACACTGATACCATTCCTGGGATGGGATGGGAGGAGATGGGATGGGATTGGGATGGGATGGGATGGGATGGGATGGGATAGGATGGGATGGGATGGGATGGGAGGAGATGGGATGGGATGGGATAGGATGGGATGGGAGGAGATGAGATCGGATGGGATGGGATGGGATGGGAATGGGATGAGATGGGATTGGATGGGATGGGATGGATTGGTGGGAGGTTTGTGGGGGGGGAAGGAGGGAAGGAGGGAGGGAGGGGGGTATGATCATGCGTGGAGGGTAAGTGACCCTTCCTTAACTACCCATAACTCAGTCCCTAACTCGTTCGAGGTCACTGGACAAAGTTCTTGACCCGCTGAGGACCCAGGCCATCCCTTAAGGAGGGGCAGGGGTGGGGGGGGGCGGCGGACGGGGGGGAGGGGAATTTGGAGGGGGGGTAAACCTGGCCAGCTTATGGCCAAGTGGTGGGAGGGTGGGGGGAGGGAGGGGTAGGGGGTCAAAGTTCAGGCTAGGGAAAGAGGGGGGGAAAGTGGGAAGAGGAGGAGGGAGGGATGTGAGAGGGAGGGGGCGTGTGAGAGGGAGGGGGCGTGTGAGAGGGAGGGGGCGTGTGAGAGGGAGGGGTGTGAGAGGGAGGGGTGTGAGAGGGAGGGGGCGTGTGAGAGGGAGGGGGCGTGTGAGAGGGAGGGGTGTGAGAGGGGGGGGTTAAGTGTATGAGCCCGGGTTTCGACCAGTGATAACGTACGGGAGCAAAACGGAAAGAAAAAAACGGCACTTAGAAATAGATTTTGAGAGAGAGAGAGAGAGAGAGAGAGAGAGAGAGAGAGAGAGAGAGAGAGAGAGAGAGAGAGAGAGATGGAAAGGGGGGGACCAAGATGGAAGAGATTTCAGTCGACAGAACAGAAGCCTCCTCCCAAGGGAGGCGCCGTAATGGGAATGGGAATGGGAATGAGAGAGGGGGGGAAGGTGGGGGGGTTGGGGGGAGAGAGAGCCAGGGCCAGGGGCGAGCAAGAGGGAGAGAGAGAGGGAGAGGGAGAGAGAGAGAGAGAGAGAGAGAGAGAGGGAGAGGGAGAGGCGAATGTCGCTCGTAATTTGAATAATACGTCACCAGACGACCCAATTATATACACCGTCACGACCCACACCCCCCCTCCCCCCCTCGTTAGCAGCTGTTGTTACCCGAAAACGAAACGACCCACCACGACCTGTCGTCTACCTACCTACCCCCCTCCCCCCTCCCTCCCTCCCTTTCTTCCTTCCCCCTCACCCCCCCATCACACCCCCCCCCTCTCCTCTCCTCTCTTTTTCCCACCACCTCACCACATACGACCCTCATCTCTCTCTCTCTCTCTCTCTCTCTCTCTCTCTCTCTCTCTCTCTCTCTCTCTCTCTCTCTCTCTCTCTCTCGACCCCGAACGATAAGGTGGTCGTCGTGGTGCCGCGGCAGGTCGTCCGGCTCTGGTCGTGGACGGTCGTCGCTAACAAACTTCCTGGTACAGAAGGACGCACGGACGTACAGAACGACGTACAGACGTACGGAACGAAGTGCGGACGTACGGAACGACGTACAGACGTACGGAACGACGCACGGACGTGCGGACGTACGGAACGACGTACAGAACGACGCACGGACGTGCGGGCGTACAGAGCGACGGACGTACGGACGGAGTCGTGATCCGGGTCGTACTCCTCATCGGCCGGGGGGGGGGGGGTCGTATGTGGTATAATCATCCGCCCCGGGTGACGTCAGCAGGGTCGTTATGGTCGCACCAATACGCATCAGCCAATCAGCTGAGAGCATGATTATAGACGTTGACAGCAGAATTATAGATGTGTTATAGAAATGGTTATAGATATGTTTAGATAATGGGTTATAGATGAGTCAGATAATGGGTTATAGATAAGCAGAAAATGGGTTATAGATATGTTTAGATAATGGGTTATGAGTTAGATAATGGGTTATAGATAAGCAGATAATGGGTTATAGAGAAGTCAAGTTAAGGGTTATAGATAAGTTGTATAATGGTTTACGGGTAAGTTTACATAATGGGTTATAGATGTTTACATAATGGGTTATAGATAAGTGTGATAATGGGTTATAGATAAGTCATATAATGGGTTATAGATAAGTCATATAATGGGTTGTAGATAAGTCAGATAATGGGTTACAGATAGCTTAAGCTAATGGGTTATATATAAGTCTGATGATGGGTTATAGATAAGCCTAGTGATGGGTTATATAGATAAGTCTGATGATGGGTTATAGATACGCCAGATAATGGATTAGAGATAAGTTAGATAATGGGGTTGACAGACTATCTATCCCAAGAGGTTATAGAAAAATCATAGGCGGTTATAGACGAAGCAAGTAAGTGGTTATAGACGAGTTATATATAGACAAGAAGGTTATAGATGACCGAGATCGCCTATATCAGTGACCTACAACATATATAGAAGAGGTTAGACGTTGAGTTATAGAGAGAGAGAGAGAGAGAGAGAGAGAGAGAGAGAGAGAGAGAGAGAGCGAAGTGACAGAAGAATGACGAAAGAAATTATAGATGATTTTAAAAGACGACGATACAGACCAGTTATAGAAAGGGTTATACAAGTTAGGTTAGGCATCAAGCTACAGAAGGTGTTATAGATGAATTATAGGAGGGCTGTACAAAAAAAAAAGGTTATAGACGGGTTATAGATGTCATACGCGAGTTGTGGAAGACGCGGTAGACAGGGTATGTTACACAGACGGATTATAGATGGGGGGGGGGGGCCACAGAAGAGGTTATAGGAGCAAGTTGTAGATGTGGCCACAGAGAGCGTGTTGTATAGCAGAGCTGACGACCTTATTGACGAGTTCCATCCTGGGAGAGAGAGAGAGAGAGAGAGAGAGAGAGAGAGAGAGAGAGAGAGAGAGAGAGAGAGAGAGAGAGAGAGAGAGGGAGGCGGCTAATGACGTCAGACGGGGGAATGGGGGATGGGGAGGGGAGGAGTAGGCGGGCGGGCGGGCGGGTGGAGGGGGGGGGAGGGAGGGGAGGGGTTGGGTGGGGGGATGGGGGGGGGGGTGTAGATGGTAACGCGTCAGTGATTGTCACGATTGTAGTCATTGTTCGAGGGATAATCAGGCGTGAGAGGCAAACACCCCTTGGGAGAGAGGGGAGAGGAGAGAGAGAGAGAGAGAGAGAGAGAGAGAGAGAGTCGGAGGGTGGGAGGGAAGGAGATGAGGATCACCATACGGTACACAGAACTGATCAAACCTGTGGTAATATATATATATATATATATATATATATATATATATATATATATATATATATATATATATCCTATGAATCCACGGGGGAAAATGAAACACGATGACTTCCCAAGTGCACTTTCATGTAATAATCACATCATCAGGGGAGACACAAGAGAGAAATATAAGTCAGTTGATATACAACGAAGAGACGAAGCTAGGACGTCATTCGGTAAACATATATGTATCAAATACCCATCTACTTCTAACTGCCTGTCTCATCTACTTCTCATCTACCCATCTAATCAATCCACCACATCTACCTACCTACGTATCTATCTATCTATCCACCGACAGAATGAAACAAAACAAAACAAAAAAATCAATACTGGAGCTAATTACCCTAACCACTCAACTAATGATCAGGTTATCAATAACCTGAAGCATAATTGGCAGTTTTGCACCGAATTATCAATAAGACTTTCTAACTATATTAAACTAACCAGTGGACAACCTTCAAGTGAAATATGTCTTCCTGGGATTTCTAATAACCTAACCACTGTCTCTCAGTCTTAACTAATGCTTGATTGCTCATCTGCATACGTCTAACTTCTTGTCCATAATGCTTATATCACACTACTACTATAATGATTATAGTCACACTATAATGATTATATTACACCACAATTATGGTGGGTTAATTTGGAAATACAATGTCAATAATTGTCCTTCTTTTCCCTCCAAATTATTATGTTATAAGTGTTTAGCTGTCACTATAATGCCAATAAATGTCTTATTTATCAATTATACTTTCTTGTAAATCCTTAATTCGCAAACTATGATGCCCGGGATCGTCTTACTTTTCAATTACATTGCTGACAAATGTTTGATTTGGAAACTATAATGCTTATGTATTTGTCTCAAATCCCAATTATAATACTTAGATAATTTGGAAAGTATGATAACTATTTCTTATTTCCCAGTCATAATGCTTACATGTACTACATTTGGAAACTATGATGCTTCTGTTCGTCTAATAACCTAGTCATGACCCTTACAACCGTACAACACCAGGTCCTGACCCCTGACTCCTCGTTCAGCCGTTACAACACTTGTTTAACAACACCCGGGACGGACTGGACACACTTCCCGTACGGTTGTTAATGACGCGACCAGCTTGTGGACGGGTTGTGACCAGGTCGTCTTGACCTTGAGAGGTCTTGCTGACAACCATCCATCACAACCTTGAGTTGTTATGGGTAGAGAGAGACAGATAATAACAACCCTCCACATCACAACCTTGAGTTATGGATCAAGAAACAGATAACAACCACCACATTACAACCTTGAGTTGTTATGGATCAAGATACAGATAACAACAACCTTCAACAGTAACTTTAAAGACCTTTTTTTTTTTTATTTTGTTTTCCCCTGACCTTACGATAACATATACTGCAGACAGTACACTGTATAGGCCAGACGGACGGACGGACGCACGGACAGACGGACTTAGGGACGTACGTACGGACAGTCAGACGGACGGGAAACGCCAAAGGAAAATAAAATATATCCTTCTATGGGGCCAAAAGCCGAGCCACGGGTTAGGTTCGTTAACTACATACTAGAACACTAGGGTAACGCTGTCAGTTACGTTCTACACGTGCGAACGAACTGTCGTAACTCGATCTTAAATCACATCGTTGAAGTAGGTCTAATAATGAACCAGCCTCACAAACAAACAAACACATACAAAGCAATATATCTCACATCATAACAAATACACTAATTATAAGACTTACCTTAGCAACATTCTATTTGAAATTACAATAAAAAACTTAATAATAAACTTACCTTTGGCGATCAAAACACTCAGAAAAAATATATATATATATATATATATATTCAAATGAGAGACATTTCATCATTAATTTAATTCTCTAAGATAAAAACTGACTGTCTTATGATAATCAAAGCCACAAACCATTATTATACAATCAAAACATCAAATATGGCCAGACAGTCTGTTAGTAAGACAAGAAAATAATATTACGTTAAAAATCATCAAAAAAGAGACATTAACACGGAATTTATATATATATATATATATATATATATATATATAATATATATATATATATATATATATATATATATATATATATATATATATATATATATATATATATATATATATATATATCCTATTAAAGGAGAAAATTAAATTTGCGATAATTTTGTTCTTTTTGACAAAAATTTTAATTTTTTTTCTGAGCCAAAATGCAATTTTAAAACCATCTTGTTCAGTAAACGTTTCAGGCCTCATTTCAATTTTCATAATATGCAAATATTTAAGCTTATTTCAATATCTGCAGATGTGTATGAACGATGTGGATGATTCTGTGAACATCATATAAATCTACAATGCTCAATGACACTCGAAAAAAAAAAAAAATGTTAAGTTACAATTGAAGCCAATTTATCATTACCATTAATAACAAATGTTAATGAATAAAAACCCGAGAATTTTTTTCTTTTGTCTTTTCATAGACATTAATAACAGGTCCTGTATAATTAACATTCCGTTATCATAACAATTCGTAATAATAACACCAACACACTGTCAGGTTTTTAAAAAAAAAAAAAAAAACCCACAGCTATAGAAAACGATGGTATTTAGACCCATTAGAACACGACGGTACGGTACGGTACCGTCGTGTGCTTAATGATCGTACCGTCACGTGCTTAATGACCGTACCATCACGTGCTTAATGATCGTACCGTCATGTACTCACGGGGTCACAGGGGAATGAATAATCACATTGATAATTACTCACCTACATACCTCACTGCACCGGACCCAGCCCTTGGCGTCGCCTGCAACACACAATGGAAAAAAAAAATAATGAGTAAGGCTCTATATATAGACCCCTATATCACACTATATCCCCTATATCACTATATCCAACATACATATAACACAGCACTAAAATAAATGGATAAAAAAGGATATATATGCAACAGTCATATTATTGTCATTACGTCATACTACAGCATTATGATACAGCAGTGTACTGTAATCCACTGTAATATATATATATATATATATATATATATATATATATATATATATATATATATATATATATCACCATATACACACTATCAATTCACTGCTATCATCACCATTTCACTACATCACCACACACACATCCACTACATCAACAGACTGTTATAATTAAAAGAAACTCACTCGCCTCCTGTATTAACACCACACTTGATCATAAGAGAAATATCGAGTCACCGTTAATATATTACACTCGCCAAAACGTAAACACTCCCTCCTCCCCTTCGGCCATTACAACCGCCAACTCCAAAATGACAAGATATCGTCAGCAGGTAAACACACACACACACACACACACACACACACACACGTGAACGAACAACGCTGATCCGGGACTCGCTTCGAGACAATGAATCCTCCTCCTTTTATACCGCTGTCTTCACATGAAAACGTCAAAGTTACAAGTACTTGTATTTAAGTCCTTTAGCAAACATGGCATTTACGGCGTTTATACATATGTCGAAGGAGAAAAGGTGGGGAGGGGCTAGGCTGTGGGGTTGGGGGTTAGAGGTGGCAATTGAAACTACCCTGGTAACTCGACACAAACGACTCAAACTGGTTCGAAGAAAACGAACCGAAGCAGTGGTTGGGGTGAATGAATCTGGGGGGGGGGTCCCCCCATTCCTTCTAAGGTCTCACGTACCAAACAGCAATTTCAAAAACCCACCTCCATTACCGTCATCACTCACACACGTAAACACACAGACGACACTTCCTATAACCAATTCACAACTTCGTCCGGTGGTTGTTTTGTGAAGATATGATGGACAGAGTACAACACATGAAACTTTTGAGTATTCGAACGATGGTAATTGTTAGCCACACTGGCCAATTTCCTGTAACTGGTTGTTTCATTGGGTTGTTTGTAAGACGTATGAACTGCCAGGGTCATTAAGGTCGTCTCCAAGGATAATTATAATACTACATACACTATATATTTGGCCTAGGTCTATGCAATGCCAACACATCGTACAAAATATACAAATTTGACACAAAAGTTAACTATTATGATGGTAGGGAATATATGTGAGGACAGATGGGCCTTGCAAACCATCTCACTGAAGATAGGATAAGGCCAGCCTTGGACGCTCGAAATATCAGAATGTTATGATCAACTCACGCATTACTCTTCCTTCTTCCATTATGGAAGTAAACGTATCATACCTAAAACTCTCATTTCTAACTCAGGTGTCTGTGTATTCAAGTACAATCTCTCTCTCTCTCGCACTCCTCTGAACTTCCTCTAACAGTACTATCTGTGCTTTTTGACAATTGTGATGACCAACCACAAAACCCGTGTTCTAACTTCGCTTCACTAGGCCGTGTGAATCGTCACATGGATATTTCGTTATCCACATTTCTTAAAGATAAAAAAAATTTATTCTAATACTCGCTAGCAGACAGTGCGTCTCTCTTATAGCTCTCCAAAGTTTACTGATATATATATACATACATATATATATATATATATATATATATATATATATATATATATATATATATATATATATACACACATATACATTTTTTTCCCCCTGTGTGTTTTTAATCCCAGGGGCTATTAATCACAAAATGCTAGGGCAGAGAATTAATTAATGAAATCTCGTTTCATAGTGATATGCCGCACAGAGCCAGTAATTACCTGTATTGCCACAAAAAGACAACACTCGCAAGTATAATTATCAGAGCATATTGCTACTAGGCAAAAGATTATAAAAGATTCCATTTATGACATTATGTTATCTAGGAAGCCTCATATTATATATATATATATATATATATATATATATATATATATATATATATATATATATATATATATATATATACATATATATATATTCCTATGAGTCCACGGGGAAAATGAAACACGAAAAGTTCCCAAGTGCACTTTCGTGTAATAATCACATCATCAGGGGAGACACAAGAGAGAAATATAACAGTCAGTTGATATACATCGAAGAGACGAAGCTAGGACGACATTTTCCCCGTGGACTCATAGGAATATGCATATATATATATATATATATATATATATATATATATATATATATATATATATATATATATATATATATATATATACATATATATCCTCAGAACGTATTTCTCTCAGAGGGTTAATACAACTTCAAGCCTGGGCTACCTCCAGCAGCAGAGATTACAGAGGAATCCAATGTGGTAAGAGTAGTTCTATGTAATTATTCAAATTAGAAAGATATTATGCATTTTTTTTTTTTCATGTAGCTGAGGAGGCGAAGATCATGTCATTCGTGGATCTGAAGCGAAATGTTTACCGAGTCTCTTGTGGGCCGCCGAGGGTCGAGGGCATGGGTTCGAATCCCGGTTGCGGCAGTCGGTCCACAGTCAACCCAGCTGTTCATCCATCCTTAACGAGTCGGTCGATACGATGGGTATCTGTCTCAAGCTAGGAGACCCAGAACTGACCACACATTATTCAAGACGGGGACGCGCCAATCATCTGTGAAGCGAAAGCATAATTTCCACCTGTCTTTAAGACTCGCCAAGAACGACCTATGAATACAAGAATTTTGAACTCCTTTTTTAACTACTCCTGTGTACTGTCTACTCGGCTTTCGATCTCTTAAGAGATGATTATTACACCCAAGTCTTTCTTTTTTTTTTCCTCATTTATCCTTCGCAGCTCATCAGAATTCATACTGTGAATGGCCTTTTCAGTTTTACCACCGAAACGTAACACTTGGCCCTTACTACTGTCAATCAAAATCTATTCGCCCCCTCAGGAGACCCCAGTCTATCTGTCTATCTTGCATCCGTTCGAATCCGGTGACGTTCAATTTTCTGTGGTGGATATCTTTCCTTAAGTTAGCATTGTCTGCGAATTTCGACAGCTTACAATCGTAAGCCAGGATTGTTACCATTAATATATATATATATATATATATATATATATATATATATATATATATATATATATATATATATATATATATATATATAAGAAAGAGAACAGGACCCAAGACTGATCCTTGTGGCACACCACTTGTTACGTCTAACCACTCTGAGGCTTGACCATCAATCACAACTCTTTGTTTACGACCAGTTAACAACCACTCTTACAAAAACCACGAAGTACAACCCGATCTACGCCATGTGACTTTACTTAGTAACCTCTCATGTGGAAGTTTAGAGAATGAGTTTTGTAAATGTAGACAGATGACATCACCTGCTTTACTTTCACCACACGAGGTGATTATATCGTTGTAGACATCAAGCAGGTTGGTCAAAACACGAGCGATTTTCGTCGAAAACCAGACTTAAGAGCTATTCATTCAGTGGTGGTCCTCGGAATGGTTTACATACACTTTAAACCCAAATGATGGTTTACATAAGTTTACCACCTACAGACCTTAAGCTGATTGGACGGTAATTACCAGGTTGTGAATAATTACCTTTTATGAATGTGGATGTTACATTAACAAGCTTCCACTCCTCTGGTACTTTCTCCCGTAACGAGCGACTTATGGAAGAGAGTCATTTAAAGGGTTTAACTATCTCATTTTTTTTTCG
>NC_092286.1:9664543-9682043 GCF_036320965.1 Panulirus ornatus
ATTAAAGCTATCTATCTATCTATCTATCTATCTAACTATATATATATATATATATATATATATATATATATATATATATATATATATATATATATATATATATATATATATATCCTAGTGTAAGCCAGGTTTCCTATTTCATCAACCAACGCCAATGGGACGATGAAGAGCTGGGTTGACTGTGGACCGACTGCCGCAAGCAGGATTCGAACCCATGCGTTCGGCCCGTGAATGCGCCACTACATCACTTAATTACTCTTTTGAATAAGACTATCTCTCAACGACACTGAAGAGAATTACCTTTCACTTACATTGAATATGATTATCTTTCAATTACACAACATAAGATATCTTTCAATTACATTAACCTATGAAGGCTCTGATTCATGATGTCTTAGCTTTAATGATTATATATATATATATATATATATATATATATATATATATATATATATATATATATATATATATATATATATATATATATATAAAATAAACTATTTTCAAAAAGCCTTGAATTAATATGATTACATTTTCTTTCCATACTAATTCGTTTCATCATTCGCGTAATTCACTTTTCCTTCTCATGTATGTATCCCGTTCTCTCAAATTTCATTTTTCTTATCTTTTTTTAATCCCTCTTTTTTTTTTTTTTCTTTCAAGTCGGCCATGGTCAGCCAGCTCTTAACTACCTGTTATCTGTAATAAGCTTTATCAATCATTTTTTTTTCTCATCTTCGTTTTTCCCGTGTTCCATCTTTGACATGCGTTTCCCATTTTCTTTCTCAATTATTTTTTTCTCTCTCGATTTTCTTCTAGTGTCTAATTCTTTGGAACGATGCATTCTGATGTTTCAGGGGTTCACATTCTACTGTTTCATGGGGTTCACTTTCTACTGTTTCAGGGGTTCACAATCCACTGTTTCAGGAATTTACATTTTACTGTTTCAGGGGTTCACATTCTACTGTTTCAGGGGTTCACTTTCTACTGTTTCAGGGGTTCACAATCCACTGTTTCAGGGGTTCACATTCTACCGTTTCAGGGGTTCACATTCTACTGTTTCAGGGGTTCACATTCTACTGTTTAAGGGGTTCACATTCTACTGTTTCAGGGGTTCACACTCTACTGTTTCAGGGGTTCACAATCCACTGTTTCAGGAGGTTCACATTTTACTGTTTCAGGGGTTCACATTCTACTGTTTCAGGGGTTCACAATCCACTGTTTCAGGAAGTTTACATTTTACTGTTTCAGGGGTTCACATTCTACTATTTCAGGGGTTCACAATCCATTGTTTCAGGAGGGTCACATTCTACTATTTCAGGGGTTCACAATTCACTGTTTCAGGAGGTTCACATTTTACTGTTTCAGGGGTTCACAATTCACTGTTTCAGGAGGTTCACATTTTACTGTTTCAGGGGTTCACAATCCACTGTTTCAGGGGTTCACATCCCCCCATCCCCAACCCTTGGCAGACTGACCCCTCCGGAGTCTGGGGGAGAAAGCTTAGTGAGTGATAGATAGATAGATAGATCCACGTACAGATAGACAGGTGAGAAGATAAGTAAGTACGTGGGTAGGTAGAGAAGTAGATAGGTAGATAGGTATAGATAGAAAGATAGCTAGATAGATATGGATACAGATAGAGAGAGAGAGAGAGAGAGAGAGAGAGAGAGAGAGAGAGAGAGAGAGAGAGAGAGAGAGAGGCACAGAAACACAACCAGACAGACATAGGCAAATAGACAGACGTGCAAATAGATAGATAAACACACAGATAGACAGACAGAGAGACCATTCTTCTTCCCCCCCCCCCACCACCACTTGAACCTCGTGTCAATGAGCCGGGTCCTGCAAGTGGGCCACTGGGAAAGACACGTGTTAGTGGGCGACGAGAAACTGGACCCCATCCCCCCCCACACACACACACACACTGTGGAAGGCGAAGGGAAGAATCAGATGTCACACTGTGACCTTTGACCCTTTTGTTCCAGTGTGGTCCACTGTTCCAGCCAGACCTCCTGTACCGCTGTACTTGTTCCACTGGACCACCTCTGCTGTTCCACTGGACCACCTCTCCTGTTCCACTGGACCACCTCTCCTGTTCCACTGGACCAGTTCTACTGTTCCACTGGACCAGTTCTACTGTTCCACTGGACCACCTCTCCTGTTCCACTGGACCTTAGAACAAGCCTAGCCTCTGGAACACACTTCCAGCCTATAATTCCCACCATTCCAGGCCACACTAGCCGCCATTCCAATCCACGATTCCTTCAATTCCCGCCTAAGGTTCCCACCACGATTCCCACCATTCCATCACACACACTGAGCCACCATTCCGGCATCACCCATTCCAGCCACCATGTCTGCCATTCCCTTCCCAGGATCCTCACCATTCCGGAAAACGCGTTCTCCCACCATTCCATACCCATTCCAGCCACGGGTTCCTGTCCCGTCTCTCCCATGCATGCATTTCATTTCTCATACGTGTGTCCTTAAATATATATATATATATATATATATATATATATATATATATATATTCCCGACTTGTTATTACCCATTTCTAAGACCTAAGCACACTCCCAGTCCCATTCCAGCCATTCCCAGTACACTGAAGCCATGTTAACCATTCCAACCACCCATTCCCACCATATCCGGCCATTTCCCCCCCATCATATCCGGCCAAGGTTTCCATCGGTGTATAGGCAATGTGTAGCCCCAGGCGGTGGGGTGGGGGGTGGGGGGGTGGGAGGTGGGGGGGGGGTGTTGAGGGCCCAGGTTTGTGATGGTGGTGGTGTGAGCACTACGTGGTGTGAGTGATGGTGGTGAGGGCCCTCAAGTGGTGGCAGTTTTGGTGGTAGGGGCCCCAGGTGGTGTCAGCGGCGGTGATAGGGCCCCAGGTGGTGTCAGCGGCGGTGAGAGAGGGCCTCAGGTGGTGTCAGCGGCGGTGGCAGGGGCCCTAGGTGGTGTCAACGGCGGTGGCAGAAGCCCCAGGTGGTGTCAGCGGCGGTGAGAGAGGGCCCCAGGTGGTGTCAGCGGCGGTGACAGAGGCCCCAGGTGGTGTCAGCGGCGGTGACAGAGGCCCCAGGTTGTGTCAGCGGCGGAGAGAGAGGGCCCCAGGTGGTGTCAGCGGCGGTGAGAGAGAGGCCCCAGGTGGTGTCAGCGGCGGTGGTAGGGGCCCCAGGTGGCTCGGGGATTATGACCGGGAGCCAACAATGGTCCGCGCAGCTCCACACACATGGCGCCTTTGTCCAACACGCCCTCAAATAATGCCCCCCCCCCCTTTTTTTTTTTTGGCCCCCCCCCCTTCCCTTCCTTTCCCGCGCCCCCACCCCCCCTCCCCACCCCCCCTTTTTTCCCCCCCTTTTTTGGTCTCCCCCTACCCCCCCAAACCCCCCTCCTCTCAACCCTGGTCCTCCTCGCCCCTGGATTACAAACTAGAGAGAGGGGAAGAGAGGAGAGAAAAGAGAGAAAAGAGAAGAGAGAGAGAAAGAGGGGAAAAGAAGAGAAGAGTGTTATCGCGGTAGTGGTGAAAAAAAGGGAGATTTAGTTTGGGAAGATAGAAATATTTATTTTTTAGTAGTAGTAAAACTGTAGTAGGGGGGTATGGAAAATGTGTGGGTATGGAGTGGGGTAGTAACAACAGTTACAGGAATAGTGTGGGTATAGGGAAAATAGGGACTTTTGTTGGGGGCAAAACCACATGGCGGTAAGATGGGTCAAAAGCCCTTATACACTACCCCAGAATAAATATAATATATATAAAAATAAAATAATATATATAAAAAATTATATATAATATATATATAAATATATATTATTAACGAACACGCAGCATTTTGGCGTGATCTGAACTGCTTGTTACTACAGGAAAATTGAAACAGAAAAGTTCCAATGCTTTTCGTGTATGATCACTCCTGGGGAAAGATACAAGAGTAAATTAAAAACGTAAACGTTATTTTCATTAACAAGGAAGAAAGTACTAAGCCCTTTTTGGTAAAACGCTTTTTTCCCAAAAATGGCGTCCAAACTACGTCTCTTCTTTTGTATACAACGACTGTTATTTCCCCCCTCTTGGTCCCCCTAGATGTGATTTTTACACGAAAGTGCCTTGCCCTTACGTTTTCCCATTTTCTCGGGGCTCATGGGAATAACAGATCCGCGCAAATCGGGGCCTTTTTCCCAAATACAATTCTACCCCCTATCTACATCTATCATCTATTATATATATATAATATATATAATATATATATATATTATATATTTTTATATAATACCAGGGGGCTGTCACACCTGGGGAACCGCGTAACACGACCCCCAACCCAAAATTTCCCTCAGCCCCCGTCCTGTCGCCCCCCCCCAAAATCCCCCCCCCCTTATTTTTTCCCCCCCCCCCCCCTTCCCCTACCCCCTTTTTCCCCTCCTGATCAATTTCCCCTTCCCCCTTCCCCACACACCCTCCCTCCCCCCCCCCGCTAAAGGCGGTGACAGAGAAGGTGGAGATGTGGGTGTGTGGGTGTGGGCGGGGGGGCGGGCGGTGTGGGCCCCTGTTTCCGAAATTTAAGCCAGAACGCCTTAACCCCGAACGACGACCGACGACGACGGACGGTGGGGGTGGGGTGGCGTCCCCCGGGACGCTTTTTTCTCACACAATGCTCCCCCCCCACCCACCCCCCCGGAAAACGTCACATATTACCCCCCCCCCCCTCCAACCCGTCCCCCCTTTCCCTCTCTCCTCTCTCTCATAAACCACCTCCTCCCGCTCCTGCTGGGGGGGGGGGGGGCAGGAGGGTGACACCCCCCCTTCCCCCCCCCCCTCTCTCTCTCTTTTTTTTCCCCCCCCCCCCCCCCTCCCTCCAAACCCCCCCCCCGTAACGCGGGGCCCCAAAGAAGAGTCGGGGGGGAGATAGCAGGGAGGGGGGGGGGGGATGTGGACCTTTATCATAACTCCCCCTTCCCTTTTTTTTCCCCCCCCTTCCTCCCCACCAACCCCCCTTTTCCCTTTCCCCTTCTCACCCCCTCTACGACTTGCAACCCACGTTTTGTGACAAGAGTGGGGGGGGGGGAAAAAAGAGGGGTGGGGGGTAGGGGTGGGGGGGGGTCTGACCCCAGGGGCCCCCCCATGTTTTCCCCGGGAGGGGGGCAATCCTAAGTCCAGATCTCATGAATAACCTTTAAAGGTTTAAATTTTCGCGTGTGGGTGGCACCACACCCCCCGTTTTCCCTTCGTCGCAATATTTATCCTCCCTGAACCACCCCCCCCGTTTTGTTTCCGAAAAAAAGAAAAAAGGTAATATTTCTAAACGGGAAAATAACTCAGCAAAACATACGTTTCAAAATTTCAGGAATTTTCATGGGCTTTTTCTACAAATTTCCTACGACGTTACGACCTGGCACGACCACGACCCTTTACACGACGTACGACCCCTTAGCACATTACGACCCTGAGCACGACGGGAAACACCCCTTGAGCACACGGGACACACCTTGAAACACGGTGTACCCTTTAGGACGACGTACACCCTTTGATTTTCCCCGGGTACACCCCCTTTAAAACACGACGGTATGACCCTGAAAACACGACGATCACTCCTTTACCGACTAACATCCTACACCGAAAGCCCGAGCACGACGTAAAAAACGCCCTTAGCACGAAAGTTTTAAAACCCTGACACGACAGTACAAAGGGCCCCTTTACCGACGGTATACGACCCTTGAGCAGAAAGTACGCGCCCTTAGCACGACGTATACACCCTGACACCGGAAACACCTTACACACGAATACTCCCCTTGCACGAAGAATACCCCCCTTTACACGACGGGACACCTTGGACACCCTCGTGTCAAAGCCGCGTATCGTTTTGCTCACAGTCGTACCGTTGGGGGGCAAGAGTTAAAAATTTGGGAACCCTCACAAAACAACGGGTTCCCGTAACCGTTTATTAGGTAGGCTGGAAAGTCATACGGGCTATACATATAGGGGAGTTCCAGTGTCCATGAAGAGAGAGAGAGATGAGAGAGAGAAAAAGAGAAAAAGAGAGAAGAGAAAAGAAAGAGAAGAAGAAGAGAAGAGAGAAAAAGAGAAAAGAAGAGAGAAAAGAAGAGAGAGAGAACTCTGGCCACACTGGAAAAAAGCAACTTTGACATTTACCACTACAATTTAAATCATCCCTGTGCTCCACACCCCAACTTCGTTGAACAACGGTAATAGCCTCGCGTGCCCCCCACCCCCACACTTCGTTGAACAACGGGTAATACCTCGTCTGTGCTCCCCACCCCCACACTTCGTTGAACAACGGGTAATAGAGTCCAACAGACGTGATCGAGAACAACGGCAGGAAGCAACAGAGGGGATGCATAAACAGGCTTCTTTCCTCCTCCTCTTCCCCTTCCCCTTCCTCCCCCTCCCCACTCACTCCCCTCCCCCTCTCTTTCCTTCCCCACACACTAACCACTTCAAGAGAGGGGAGATGAGGAGGAGGGGGAAGGGAGGGGAGGGGAGGGAGGGGGTTTTTGAGGGGATGATGTTGGGGGGGAGGGGGGGTTTGTAGTATGCCCTGCGCCCCCCCTTCACCGCCACGCCGTGGCTGGCCTGTGGGTGTCGTTGGCTTACGGGGAAGAGGTGAGGGAAAAGGGTGGTAGGGGTGGTGGTGGGGAGGGTGGTTTGTTAAAGAAAAGGGGAGAGGAGGGGAGGGGAGGGAACGCGACGATTGCCTGGACGACATAATATCCCTCGTCGTCCCCTTACCCGATGACGACCAACCCCCCCCCCCCCCCCCCGCCCCCCCCCCCCACACGACCTCCTGGGGCTTAAATTTTTTTCCCCGCGAGGGGAGAGGGAGGGGGAGGGGGAGGGGGAGGGGGAGGAGAGGGGTAGAGAGAAAAAAGAAAAGGGGAGGAGGATGAAAGGGAGGGGAGAGGAGGATGAGGGAGAGGGGGGGATGGATGCCAAGCCCCCCCTAAGCCGGGCTGTGCAGATATGGCAGGGAGGAAGGGACAAGAGAGAGAGAGAGAGAGAGAGAGAGAGAAGAGAGAAGAGAGAGAGAGAGGAGAGGACAGGGTTCGAGTCGGGGTTCGAGTCTCCCTCTAGATGGGAGGGGGAGGAGGGTGGGAGGGGGGGAGGGGGGGCACGACAGGAATCACCAGCGTCCAAGACTGACTTACCCCCCCTCCCTCCCCCCTTTAACCCCCCCTCCTCCTCCACAACCCCCCCCCCCCTCCACAACCCCCTACCCTCTGATTTCCCACTCCCCTACAAGAATCAGGTCAGGTCAGGTCAGGTCTGGTCCCCCCCCGCCCCCCCACAGTCAGGTCGTGTCCCCTCTGTGTGTGTGTGTGTGTGTGTGTGTGTGTGTGCGGCTGTTCATTTAACAACCACCTGTTCTTTAAGAAATGAAGGAGAACAACACGATCGACCCGATGGTCAACCACCCGATCAACCAGGCTGGTTGATGACGTCAGCTGCCCCCGCGGCTACGGTCAGCTCGCTCCTGACCAGCGTCTAACGACGTGATCAACGACTCCTCGCCATTCAACCATCGTTAACCATTTCGATTAACTGCATGGTGTCTGTCACCCTGCTCCCCCCCTCCCTCCCCAATCCAGTCAACCACCCTGCCAACCAATCGACCATCCACCCTACCTACCAACCACCCTGCCAACCAACTACCCACCCAGTCAACCACCCTGCCAGCCACCCCAATCAAATCCCCACCCCTCCGCCCAAAACCGCCCACGGGGGGCGAACCACCCGGCCAACCACCATTAACCACCCTGTCAACCATCCGGCTACCACTACCCGACCACTATCCTCCCCCCCCCTTACTCACTCCCCTCACCCCGATTGTCGAGGGAAGGGGGGGGGAGGGAAGGGAGATGGGGTATGTAAGTCCCCCCACCCATCACCACCCTACCCCTTACCCATACCCTATCAAGCACCCCCCCCCCCCTCCCCCTCTCTCTGATCCCTCACGCCTTCCCCAGTGTCCTTTACCTCCCCTCCTCCCTTCCCTCCCCCCCCCCATCCCCTCCCCCTTTCATTCCCTTTGTCCCTCCCCTCTCTTCCCCCCCCCCTACTTACCCCAGCTTGGTGGCAGCAGTGGGTTTGAGTCGTGTCTCTCTCTCTCTGTGTGGGCCAGGGAAGGGATCTCGCCACCCACTGAACAATGCCCTGGAACCCCCCTACCTACCCTTACCCCCCCTCCCCCCCCTGCGTACTCATAAGCGTCTGTATACCAACGTTCCATTGTTTGCCTCAGGGGGGGGAGGGAGGGGAGGAGAGGGGAGAGGGCGTAGAGAAGCTTGGGGTTTTAAGGGGGGGGTAGTAATGGGGTGGAGGGGAGGTGAGGGGAGGGTTAAGGGGAGAGGGGGAGGAGGAGGAGGATAGGTTTTCTCACCGTGTCTTTTGTTCCACTTTCATTTACAGAGTTCCTAGCGTGTGTCTTTTGTTTACATGTAAAAGAACCTCGAGTGTGTAGAGATAGACGTCGGGTGGTGGGGGGGTGGGGGGTGGGGGGTGGGGGGGGGGACGACAACAACTCCCCAAACCTCAACCCAGCCCCCCCCACCCCCCTTAGTGTTGTTTATACGTTTAGGTGGGGGAGGGGAGGGGAGGGGAGGGGAGGTTGCAGTGGTGGAGGTGGTGTTGCAGTGGGGGGAGGGAGGAAGAAGGGGGGGGGGAAAATAAGGACTATTCTTGTGTTTGGTTTTGGGTGGGAGGAAGCATGAGTGTGTGTGTGTGTGTGTGTGTGTGGGTGTGTGTGTGGTAGTGTGTGTGTGTGTGTGTGTGTGTGTGTGTGTGTGTGTGTGTGTGTGTGTGTGGTGGCTGCTACCACCACTGGCCACCACCACCACCAGCTTGTTGTATCTGGGAGAGAGAGAGGGGGAAAAGGGGGGGTTGTTGCTCCCCTCCCCCTCCCTCTCTCTCTCTCTCTTCCCCTCTCCTTCCCCCCCCACAATACACACTATTATCCTCGCCTCTTTAGCACTCCCCCTCCCTCCCCCAACGCGCCCCCCCCAATCCCTACACCCCAATACCCCCCCACCCACCCACACCCCCCCAACACACACACACACACACACACGTCTTGTCCCATAGCACATCCTAACCTCCCCCCCTTCTCTTCCCCCCTCCCTCCTTAACACCACCACCCCTCCCACAACCGCCCTCCCCCCCCCAAAAAAAAAGCCCCTTTTCAAAGAAAAAAAAATAGGGGCGAAAAATCTATCGTGGAGGTCAGGATGCTCAACCATAAACGCCCCTAACGATGTGATTTTGTAGTTGGCGTTGTTTTCATCCCCCAACTTATTTTCTTGACCATTTTTTTTCTTTTTTTTTAAATGGTTTTTTTGTAAATGGTTTTTCTTATAAGTTATCGTCAGACATTTTCTTTTTCTTTCTTTTTAAGTTTAACTTCTGATTTATCTATTGAGATGCATCGAGTGTTTGACTGTATTGAGTTTGTGGTATATCGTCTGACACACACACACACACACACACACACACACACACATACACACATTTCATTTATCTATTATACTTTGTCGCTGTCTCCCGCGTTAGCGAGGTAGCGCTAGGAAACAGACGAAAGAATGGCCCAACCCACCCACATACACATGTATATACATACACGACCACACACGCAAATATACACACCTATACATCTCAACGTATACATATATATACACACAGACATATACATATATACACATGGATATATTAATACTCTCTGCCTTTATCCATTTCCCGTCGTCACCTCGCCACACATGAAAAACAGCACCTTCCCCCCCTCCCCCCACACGCCCGCGAGGTAACGCTAGGAAAAGACAAAAAAGGCCGCATTCGTTCACACTCAGTCTCTAGCTGTCATGTAATAATGCACCGAAACTACAGCTCCCTTTCCACATCCAGGCCCCACACAACTTTCCATGGTTTACCCCAGACGCTTCACATGCCCTGGTTCAATCAACTGACAGCACGTCGACCCCGGTATACCACATCGTTCCAATTCACTCTATTCCTGGCATGCCTTTCACCCTCCTGTATGTTCAGGCTCCGGTCGCTGAAAATCTTTTTCACTCCATCTTTCCACCTCCAATTTGGTCTCCCACTTCTCCTCGTTCCCTCCACCTCTGACACATATATCCTCTTGGTCAATCTTTCCTCACTCATTCTCTCCATGTGCCCAAACCACTTCAAAACACCCTCTTCTGCTCTCTCGACCACGCTCTTTTTATTTCCACACATCTCTCTTACCCTTACGTTACTTACTCGATCAAACCACCTCACACCACACATTGTCCTCAAACATCTCATTTCCAGCACATCCATCCTCCTGCGCACAACTCTATCCATAGCCCAAGCCTCGCAACCATGCAACATTGTGTTGTATATATATATATATATCATTCTAACCGTGTTAAATTTAACTCCTCACATCTGCTAGGTTAAATCTGAGCCTGAGCTTGACTCCGTCTAACTTCTTTGCTAAATTATGTTTGATCTTTTAACTTCTATGCCTTCCTTGTTGAATTATTTGATCTCTTTCGTCTTGTTAATTTGGTTGAATTCAACCATTCTATTCTCCTTGTTGAGTCTGGAGCTTACGATGTAAATTACAATGTTAAATTTCCTTTTTAGTAACAATGTTCATTATAATGTTAAATTTCATTTTCTAGTGACAATGTTGATTATAATATTAAATTTCCTTTTTAAGTAAGTTTATCTGTGTCTTTACTCTTTTATTGTCTTAACTCTCTCTCTCTCTCTCTCTCTCTCTCTCTCTCTCTCTCTCTCTCTCTCTCTCTCTCTCTCTCTCTCTCTCTCACCACCCACAAGCCACCCATTCTCGCTCCCTCTCCTCTAACGGCCAATCTTCAATTTAGTCTCCTCCCCCCCCACCCCCCAGCTTTAAAACCAATACCTAATCAACCAATCCATGAACAAAGTTCTTCTCATTTCCACAATTCCTCTTCTATACAGTCCTTGATTAATAGATAATTATCTCTCCCAATCTTCACTAACTAATCCCCCCTTTTTTTTTGCTTCTCCAATCAATTCTCATACTATGTATACCAATCCTTCACCAAAACTAATCCTTTACCAATCATACGAACCCCTCACCAATCATTCACAATCTGAATTACAATCTTCTATACCTCCCCTTCCCCTTCATCCCAATCTCTACTCCAATCCTCCCTCTCTCCTCCTCCCCCCCCACCATCCTAATCTCCCCTTGCCACTTCTAATCCCACCCTCCCTCCCTCCTCCATTGATCTCCCCCCACCCACCCCACCCCATGGGCCTCTCTTTACCCCCCACCCGCTCTATCCGCCCCTCCCCCCCTCCTCTCCTCCACTGTTCTCTAATCACTGACCTAATCACAATCCATCGGGTCTAATCCGTTTTCTCCCGACGACACGGCGTCCCCACGCAAGCCTGGGTGAGACAGAAGGACCGATAGACAGACACAAGATGATGGATTGGATAGATTAAAAAAAAATGGACAGACAGGCAGACGGATAGATAGACGGAAGGTGTTAGCAAGAGGGAAGGAGGAGGAGGAGGAGGAGGAGGAGGAGGAGGAGGAGGAGGAGGGGGAGGAGCAGGAGGAGGGGGAGGAGGGGGAGGAGCAGGAGGAGGAGGAGGAGGAGGAGGAGGAGGAGGAGGAGGTGTTAGCAAGGGGGGAGAGGGGGGAAATGGTGTTGCCCAACGAACCTCCGGGGGACCGACGAACCAAAGTCGGATGGTTGGGACAGGCACGGCACGAAAGCCAGCCACGAATCCAGGTGGTCTCGATCACGAACGATTACCTTACCCCCCCCCTCCCCCCCTGAACAACTATCGGCTCATCAAACACGAGCCCATTAATCAGGGGCGGCCCAAGATGCAGGAGTAGACTAATCACAACGGACGAAGGGAAAATAAAGGCACGGAGATATAATCACAATGATTAATACGATCACAATCGATGGCGATTAATACAAATCAGATATGTCTGTTAAATGGGCAATGTTTATTAATAGAGTCTAAAATGTATGGGGCATGTCAACTTATGGCAAATAATCGGATTAATGAAATAATCATATAATTCGAATATAATTATGTAATTCTGTGCTCAACGCAAATAACTGGAATGATGAGATAAATAATTACACAATTAGAATATAATCATACCATCCTTGACTCAATTTGAATAACTAGGTGGATGATATGAATAATAACATAATCCAAATATAATTATACAATTCTAAAATAACTTCTTTAAACAAATATAATCGTCCAATTCTAAAATAACTGCATCAATCAACTTTAAACATGTCTGACGAGATGAATAATACCATAATCCAAATACAATTGTACAATTCTAAAATAACTGTATCATTAAACTTTTAAAATTTCCACCCCCCCCCCCTCCTCCCAAAGGTGGCGAACACTCACAAAATTACTTGTATTAAAAGGTTACCATCACGAACACTTTAATTGTAAAGTGAATATCACTGTGTCCCTGCTGAAGAACCTGGCAATATTAAAAGTCATATTGTAACTTTTATTAACGCATTTATCTTTCTGGAAATTATACACACACACACACACACACACACACACACACACACACACACACACACACATGCACACACACACGCACATGCACGCGCGCGCGCGCGCGCGCGAGAGAGAGAGAGAGAGAGAGAGAGAGAGAGAGAGAGAGAGAGAGAGAGAGAGAGAGAGAGAGAGAGAGAGAGAGGAAAAAATCAAACTAAAAGAAAAATGATAGGGAAAAAAAATTATAATTCACCTCCCTTAGAAAAAAAATAATTAAAAATATTACAAAGATTATGATTTTAATATGAAGATGATAGAAGAAACATATATATATATATATATATATATATATATATATATATATATATATATATATATATATATATATATATATATATAATATTTACCGTTGTTTCTACCTTTTATATGCATGCCTTGCCTACCAATGCAATTCGGAGAGGCCGTAAAGAGGTTATCTACAATGTGATTCAATCCATTAGTGAAAATGTAACGCGGTACATTGCCAAAAGAAAACAAGGCAGAGCTGGCCATTGGAAACTCACATTACAGACCTGTAATTATCCCCCGGCTCGCTCAACTGGTAACGCTGCCTGGCGCCCCTTTTTTTTCTAATTGGTCATCTTGGATTGGCAACACCTAAGTGTGCTACCAACGTTCATGGCTCGCGGTGTTACTGCTACTGACTGTTACTGTTACAAAGTGTTACTGCTACAAAGTGTTACTGCCACTGACTGTTACTGCTACAGTGTGTTACTGTTACTGCGTGTTACCGAGTGCTACTGTTACTGCGTGCTACTGTTACTGCATGTGACTGTTACTGACTGAGTGTTACTGTTCCTGTTACTGAAAGTTACTGTCATATCGTGCTTAAGAGACCCACCGTCGTATTCAGGGGTCGTAACATGAAGTCGTACAAACTCATGGGTCAGTCGTGCCTATATATATATATATATATATATAGGGAGGTGAATGCAAGAGTTTTGGCATGAGGGACAAGTATGCAGTCTGTTGTGGATGAGAGAGCTTGGGAAGTGAGTCAGTTGTTGTTCGCTGATGATACAGCGCTGGTGGCTGATTCGTGTGAGAAACTGCAGAAGCTGGTGACTGACTTTGGTAAAGTGTGTGAAAGAAGAAAGTTAAGAGTAAATGTGAATAAGAGCAAGGTTATTAGGTACAGTAGGGTTGAGGGACAAGTCAATTGGGGGGTTAATTTGAATGGAGAGTAACTGGAGGAAGTGAAGTGTTTTAGATATCTGGAAGTGGATTTGGCAGCGGATGGAACCATGGAAGCGGAAGTGAATCATCGGGTGGGGGAGGGGGCGAAAATTCTTGGAGCCTTGAAGAATGTGTGGAAGTCGAGAACATTATCTCGGAGAGCAAAGATGGGTATGTTTGAAGGAATAGTGGTTCCAACAATGTTATATGGTTGCGAGGCGTGGGCGAGAGATAGAGTTGTGCGGAGTAGAGTGGATGTGCTGGAAATGAGATGTTTGAGGACAATATGGGGTGTGAGGTGGTTTGATCGAGTAAGTAATAATTGGATAAGAGAGATGTGTGGTAATAAAAAGAGTGTAGTTGAGAGAGCAGAAGAAGTTGAGAGAGCAGAAGAGGGTGTTTTGGAATGGTTTGGTCACATTTAGACAATGAGTGAGGAAAGATTGACCAAGAAGATATATGTGTCGGAGGTGGAGGGACCGAAGAGAAGTAGGAGACCAAATTGGAGGTGGAAAGATGGAGTGAAAAAGATTTTGAGTGATCAGGGCCTAAACATGCAGGAGGGTGAAAGGCGTGCAAGGAATAGAGTGAATTGGAACGATGTGGTATACCGGGGTCGACGTGCTATCAATGGATTGAACCAGGGCATGTGAAGCGTCTGGGGTAAACCATGGAAAGTTGTGTGGGGCCTGGATGTGGAAAGGGAGCTGTAGTTTCGGTGCATTATTACATGACAGCTAGAGACTGAGTGTGAACGAATGTGGCCTTTGTTGTCTTTTTCTAGCGTTACCTCGCGCACATGCGGGGGGAGGGGGTTGTTATATTCATGTGTGGCGGGGTGGCGATGGGAATGAATAAAGGCAGTAAGAATTATGTACATGTGTATATATGTATATGTCTGTGTGTGTATATATGTATATGTCTGTGTGTGTATACATGTATACGTTGAGATGTATAGGTATGTATATTTGCGTGTGTGGACGTGTATGTATATACATGTGTATGGGGGTGGGTTGGGCCATTCTTTCGTCTGTTTCCTAGCGCTACCTCGCTAAAGCGGGAGACTGACAAAGCAAAATAAATAAATAAATAAATAAATAGATACATATATATATATATATATATATATATATATATATATATATATATATATATATATATATTACACGTCAGTATATAAACTCATCATCATCCCCGTCACCCACTTCCCAACACAGGCTCGCGATATGAGCTCATTACTTTTAATTAAAAAAAGATAGATAGATAGACAGAGAGAGAGAGAGAGAGAGAGAGAGAGAGAGAGAGAGAGAGAGAGAGAGAGAGAGAGAGAGAGAGAGAGAACAAGAAAAATATAATACGACCATCACAAGCTGACAAGAAAAAAATAGAAACGGGAATTAAATCTCGCTGATCATATGTATATATTATGCAAAACAGGAGAGAGAGAGAGAGAGAGAGAGAGAGAGAGAGAGAGAGAGAGAGAGAGAGAGAGAGAGAGAGAGAGAGAGAGTCATTCTGTCTGCTCCGCTATGTCCATGATGTGTATAATAAAAAAAAAAAAAATTTTTCAACTATACCATTCCAAAAATTGGAGGAGGGGGGGGGGGAGAAATTAGATATAGATGGTTATGATTTACATATATATATATATATATATATATATATATATATATATATATATATATATATATATATAAATACGTTCGTTCTCCCTTGTTCTCGAAGATATAAAAACATTCTTATATATATTCTCCATCACTCTAACCTATAAAACCCATATTTCCTCTCCTCCCTCATGACACCCCTTCCCTTCCCTTCCCTCCCTCCCCCTCACCCTTCCCTCCCTCCCTTCCCTCCTTCACTCTGGAAACCTATACACCATGACGTCACCACTCACGAAGTGTGTGTGTGTGTGTGTGTGACGACGATGGGTCGTCCTCCACGACCGTCGTCCGAGTCGTTCTCCAGCCTTAACCACCCCCTCCTCCTCCTCCCCCTCCCCCCCAGAGCGCGGCGGGGGGGGGGGGCGGCTGGGCAAGGGCTGACCGAGAGAGAGAGAGAGAGAGAGAGAGAGAGAGAGAGAGAGAGAGAGAGAGAGAGAGAGAGAGAGTGCCCGCCCGCCCGCCCTCGGCGCGCCGCAAAATAATGGTATGTTGATGTTTTCAATAAAGTCGGACACTCCGGGTCGCCCCTCCGTGCTCTCCGCCTTTCATATTCCCAGCGCCATATGGCTACTTAGTGAGCCAATGAAGCGCGCTCCCCCTCTCTCTCCTCCACCCTACGCCCGCCCAATGAGAACCCCCCGGGGAGCGGCGGACGACCTTTCGATTGGACGCCCGGGCCGTGACGTCACGCCGGGGACGTGTTTCCGGGAGTGACGGCGGCGGGGGAGGAGGGAGGTGAGGGGTAAGGAGTTAAGCCAACTTTTTTCATTACTTTTCACGTGTGGTAAAACGATTGCGTCTCTCCCTCTCCTCTCTTCTTCTTACGGTTGTTGGCCAGACGAACAAGAGGATCAGTTTAATATAATAAGAAACACCCATCTTCCTTAATGGAGACGCTAAATCATGTAATAGAGACGAGTGAATTGATATGAACGACGTACGAAGTGGGCGTCGTGGACGAAAGAGAAAGAATAGGGAAAAAAAAAATAAAAAAGACGTCAAAATTGTTACTAACACGACGGCCCAGGGTGACGGACGGAGCGCGCGGTGTTCCACAAAGCATCGCTCGGGGTGGAGGGGGGGGTGACCCTCCCCCAGGCAGCCATGGCTTTATTATGTTTTACTCTGGCTATAATCGACGCGCGTCACCAAATAATTCGTGGAAACGGCTGTGCAGCCGGCTAATACACAAGCCGGATTACCGTCGGCTTCTTAATAATGTGGCCTGGGGGGTGGTGGAGGGGGGGAGAGGGGGTACGACTATACAACAACAACACCCCCACCCCCACTATAACCTTCCCTTCCCCCTCTCTCCCCTCTCTCTCTCTCTCTCTCTCCTCTCTCTCCTCTCCTCTCTCTCTCTCACTCTCCCCTCTCTCTCTCTCTCCCCTCCTCTCTCCTCTCTCTCTCTCTCCTCTCTCTCTCTCACTCTCCTCCTCATCTCTCTCTTCTCTATCCATCCTCTCTCCTCTCTCACTCTCCTCTCTCCTACATCTCTCTCAATGCGTCTACTACCCCTCATCCCTATAACCCCACAGCTTTCATATACGATACTTATATAGCTGTGATATATATATAATATATAATATATATATACCACATATATATATATATATATATATATATATATATAAATATACGAATAAAGTGTATATGAACGCCGCACCTTCACATATATTATATATATATATATATATATATATATATATATATATATATATATATATATATATATATATCACTCCTAAGTGTCGCTCTTGGAGGAACTGGTCAGAAATCCTCCCCTCCTGAATTATCACTTCCCGCACACAGGAACAGGGGAGGATATTCTCCCCCCCCCCCCCCCGCCTCCTCCTCTCCTCTTCTTCCCCTGAACCACCGCTCAACCCCCCTCCCCCCCCTTCCCCCTCCTCCTCATGGCTTACCTACCTGTTCCTGGTTCGTATCACGCCAAGGCTTGAGAGAGAGAGAGAGAGAGAGAGAGAGAGAGAGAGAGAGAGAGAGAGTGGGGTATCTTTATGCTAGTAGTTAGCGCTGAGTGCTACTCTCGCCATTACCG
>NC_092286.1:9687043-9696589 GCF_036320965.1 Panulirus ornatus
AGAAAAAAAACCCCCCCACCCTAACAAGGCCTTAACACAGGAGTCGGAGCTAAACACGAGCAATATGTGACTAGCTTACATACGATGTCTGATCTTGAAATGAACGCTAATTACCTGACCCGGAGTTAAACTGTCGCTGACACGGGTCATATTACGTGGGAGTCTGGGGCCCCATCGGCTCGCGCCACCGGCCCGAGGCGGGTCGGAACGAGCAGAATGCCCGAGTGGCCTCGGGAGGAGGAGGAGGAGGAGGAGGAGGAGGAGGAAGAGGAGGAGGAGGAGGAGGAGGAGGAGGAGGAGGAGGAAGAGGAGGAGGAGGAGGAGGAGGAGGTCATGCAAGGTCGGGACGGTGTCTAGCTAACATGGGGGACAGGTTGTCATTACATGGTCGTTGGCAATGTGTGTGAGAGAGAGAGAGAGAGAGAGAGAGAGAGAGAGAGAGAGAGAGAGAGAGAGAGAGAGAGAGAGAGAGAGAGAGAGGAACACCACCTCGCCTCACGGACACCGATGTTCATCTTCACGACTTCGAGTTGAGATGTGGAGTGAGTGGGAGTGTGTGTTCCCTCCGCCACCTTATACGTGCCAGGAGTGAATGACCTCAGAAGAGGGATCGTTGAAGAGAGACATATACATATGTGTGTGTGTGTGTGTGTGTGTGTGTGTGTGTGTGTGTGTGTGTGTGTGTGTGTGCCTCCATACCTGGGACGAAACCTCCTTGCTATTTACCCTCAGTAGAGAGACAGAAGCATCGCCCGAGGAGGCGAGGCAGTCGTAATTTTCCCTGAGGGAAATACAGATGAATGAAAAACAAAATACCATAACGATTGACCAGTCATCGGTATTTAAGTGCTAATATTGATGGGTGCAAGAGGAGGAGGAGGAGGAGGAGGAGGAGGAGGAGGAGGAGGAGGATAGGGAGGAAGAGGGGTGACTATAGAGATGTACACGAGAAGAAAGTCATATGAAGCAACAGGGGGTCAAGTCAGTGTCACTCAATATATATATAATATTCCTCTCTATATCATTAAGACCTGGAGACCGTGAGGGAAGGGGAGGGGACGGGAGGAGGAAGAAGAAGGGGGGGGGGGGAATCACTAAACTCCTCTTTCTTTCCCTCACCTCCCCTCAACCCTCAACCCCGACACACACACACACACACACACAACCCCATCTACACCCCACCTGTGTGTGGCAGGCATTTGCTCGCCCGTTTCTTATGATGATGATGGTGATGGTTTTTTTCTTCTTCTTCTTCTTCTTAGAAATTACCTCCTGAAGGAGGAGAAGACCTCGAGTTCCTGTGGGGTTAAGGGGGAGAAGGTCTCTCTCTCTCTCTCTCTCTCTCTCTCTCTCTCTCTCTCTCTCTCTCTCTCTCTCTCTCTCTCTCAGCACCCATCACGGAGCTGGAGGACTTCGCCCACCACCACCACCTGCGCCACACACACACACACCGAACAGCTGTGGAAAAAGGGGTGTTGGGGGAGGGGAGTGGAAGGGGAGAGGGGAGGAGGAGGATAGGGGAGGGGGGTCAACTACCAAACAAGATCCACGACCCAAAATGCTTCTTTGGGGTAGAGAGGGGGAGGGATGAAGGGGAGGAGGAGGGAGGAGGAGGAGGAGGAGGAGGAGGAGGAGGAGGAGGAGGAGGAATGGGGGAAGGGGGAAGAAGAGGGGGGAGGGGCGTCGTCAAGGGCACTCGTCTCAACGGCAGAGCAATTTTCCGTCATTGTCACCACCAAACCCTGGTACCGCCCGCCGCCCCTCCTTCCTTCCTGGTACTTGTGCCTACTTAGAAACACTTAACGATACGGATGACACACGATACAGCCCTCCTGCTCCCTGTACATACTTCCCTCCACACCTCCCCTCCACTCTCTCTCACCTACACACACACACACACACATACACACAACACCGTGACACGTATACATATATATATATATATATATATATATATATATATATATATATATATATATATATATATATATATAGACACACCCCCACCACCACCACCACCCACAACAACAACAACAACAACCCCTCCTCCCCCAGACACCCCCACACAACCCACACTATGACGACGACAACCTCTTCCTTCCTCCCCCCACGAGGAAGGAGGACAATATAAACAAGAGTCGGTCATTATGTTTACAGTGTTAGCCCGGGCTGGCCGATAGACAGCTCTCCAGGGAGGAGTACAAAATAAAATTATCCCTGGTATGATATATTGTCCGCCACGCCCCTCGCCAGCCTCCTGAATTATGAAGCAGAAGGCGTCAGTTCCCGGCCTGATCCCTGGTCATTGATCACTCACACACACACACACACACCAGCACGGAGGAATGAGGAGGAGGAGGAAGAGGAGGAGGAGGAAGGAAGGAGTGGGAGGAGGAGGAGGAGGAAGGAAGGAGTGATAGGAGGAGGAGGCGTGAGAGGAGGACTGAGAGGAGGGGAGGTGGTGGAAGGAGGAGAAACGAAACGAGCAGCCAACACTGTCTTCCTGTTTTCTTTCTTGTTTTCTTTTTCTTCAAGAGTTATCGTGCATCATCGGCTGGGGTGTCATCAACTATCGTACGGCTTATGTAATGTATCGTTTGACATCATTACATGGACATCCATAATTATATATATATATATATATATATATATATATATATATATATATATATATATATATATATATATATATATATTACGATATCTTGGACCACTCAACAGTCGACTGCCAATCAATCACACACATAAATACGAGGGTGGAACTCCCTCCCTCTGTACACACACACACACACACGGATCCCTCCCCACCCGAGACATAAAACTCTTCAAATTTAATATTCCGCAAGGCAAACTACACCTCATTTACACCTTATCTGCCAACACAAACACACGGGGCACTTAACACGCGAGCCCCCAGTATCGCCAGAGATATCTCTATCTATCTCTCGCTCCTTTAAATTTGAGGTAGTGAGTTTATATTCCACACGGTAGAAGAAGAGAGAAAAAAATATATATATATTTTTCTTGATGTGAAGATAATCCTAATTGTTCTTCATATTTGTTGTACTATAAACGTACTGGTGTGTGTGTGTGTGTGTGTGTGTGTTTGTGTGTGTGATTAGCAATTTGTACAGTACGGGGAGGGAGTTCTACACTGGCGGAGCCCCATCTCTTATACACACACACACACACACACACACACAGATAAACACACACACACACACACACACACACACACACACACACACACCGTAACTCATACCAGGGACCCCATTTTCGTCGACCATCCCCTAAGGGTGGATGAACAGCTGGAGGGACTGTGGGCTAAGGTTCGAACCGATGCTGGTTTGGCCCCGTGCGGCCCCGTACACGTGTGACGGTCAATGACGCTAACCGCAACACCACGAAGGCTCGTGTGTGTGTGTGTGTGTGTGTGTGTCCCCCTAGCAAAACTCCTTCGTATCGTTACATTTCTATATTGATCGCTTCCTCTCTAAGTTTTTTTTCCTTCTTTTTAAAGAACCAATTACTATATCGACATTTTCAAATCGATTGAAGAATTTGAGAAGCTGTAATCATGTCTCTCCCCTTCCTTCCTTCTTTCCTTCCTTCTTTCCTCCATTCATTCTCTATCGCAGCGACGCGGGGTTACGTCTATAGACGCTGACCCTATTACACCCCCCCCCCTATTAAACCCAAAACCCCCTCCCTTCTCCCACACCCCCTATTAAACCCAACCCTCCCTCCTACACCCCCCTATTAAACCTAACCCCCACCCTTTAAACCCAACCCCTCCTTCTCTCTCTCTCTCTCTCTCTCTCTCTCTCTCTCTCTCTCTCTCTCTCTCTCTCTCTCTCTCTTTCATGGGTGGGGGAGGGGGGAATTTGTGTCCCCCCCCCCTCTCTCCTGTACACCTGCTGTAGCACATCTTAACCTGGCCAAATTCTGTCGCATCTTTCATAACCCTTCTTGACCACTGTGTTGGCTATGTCTTTTTCATGTATTTCTACTTTTATCTTTTATTTTTTTCCTTCGTCATTTTTTGGGGGACATGCGTCGCCCTGAACCATGTCTCAAGTCTGTGAACCAGCCAGCCAGGCAGCCAGCCAGCCACCTACAACCTGACCCTCCAGCCACACAGACACACCTGTGTGTGTGTGTGTGGAAGTCTGTTCCATACACTCGTTGTGGGATTCTGTACCCTAGTTTAAGGTCAGTAATGGAATACAAAAAAAAAAAAGCTATTTGGGTCTGTAAAAAAAAAAAAAAAGCTTTTTGGGTAACAAAAAAATGCTTTTTTTTCTTTTCTCTTCCATAGTATCAACTGTTTTTTTTTTTTGCTTTAAGTGAAGGTGTTCCTCTCTGGTTTTCGTCTGTCAGTTCCCTGGACAGACTGTACGTAACTCAGGATCATTATCTTCATTCCTGTAATGTGGTGGGTCGCTGTAGTCGTTACTGTAACCTTAAATGACCAGGTCCAATCCTGGCGTGGGCATCGAACCCGGCCACTCCTCGTGTGTTCTGTGGTCATGCTGGTCAACAGGGGGGAAATAAGAACCTGCGACAGAACGAGTATCACCACTCCCCTTCCCTACCACAACTACCACCATTACCACTACCACAACCACTACTTTAACCACCCCTCCCTCACCCACTCTCCTCCCCACCTCCCCGCTGCGTGTACCACAATCTCCCTCCCGTGAGTTCGTGCGTAATTACTTCCTTGTACTGTACTCGGGTGGTGGGTGAGGGTGATGGGGTGAAGGAGGGTGAGGAGGGGTAAGGGAGGGGCGGGGAAGGGAGTTGTACACTCGTGTGGCGCCCCATCACTTGACCATTCTCTAACCAACAGACAACTTCTATTTTTTTTTTAAGCTTCTGTATGTGGCATGCATTCACAGTTCCCTCATTCACTTTATCCCATTCATCCACTTCATTATACAGGTACGTCTATGCATCATTTTCTAACAAGTTTCCATTTTCTAAATTCCATGTTATGTTCACTGGTTGTTCTGTCCCTCCAACCCTCGAAGAACTGTTCACTGTAGGTCATCAGGCTGGTTTAAAAACCTCCAGGTTGTGATATCAGGTCACCCCTTACTCTTCTCTCTTCCACGGTGGACACATTCAAGCCTTCCCGTGTCACTCATCATCTCATAATTCAGTTAGCATGTTGGTCTTGTCCTCGTGTGTACCTTCTCTCTCAGCTCTTTGTGCATCTTGCATGTGCCAGGGTTGAGCCCAGCTGAGAATGGTATGTGTGTAGTGTGTGTGTGTGTGTGTGTGTGTGTGTGTGTGTTGTGTGTGTGTGTGTGTGTGTGTGTGTGTAGTTTGGTGGTAGTGTGAAGAGCTTGGCTCAATATTTCCTTAACCATATACTTGAAGGCTATTCTAATATTGGCCACCACACACTTGGCTCTCCTTAACTAATGTGCCGCTCTGGCCCCCCACCACACACCTTAGGCACCAGGTGTGGGTGTGTGTGTGTGTGTGTGTGTGTGTGTGTGTGTGTGTGTGTGTGTGTGTGTGTGTGTGTAGTTTGGTGGTAGTGTGAAGAGCTTGGCTCAATATTTCCTTAACCATATACTTGAAGGCTATTCTAATATTGGCCACCACACACTTGGCTCTCCTTAACTAATGTGCCACTCTGGCCCCACACCACACACCTTAGGTACCATCTTCACAGTCACCCAGTTTACAAGGAATATCAACACATGTATAAAATCATACAAGTTTACTGGGTAAACCACAGAAGTATACGCGTGAGTTACAGTGGTTTACAGTACGCCACACCAGTATACGATAAACGGTCAAGTAGTTTACTTGTATATCGCAAGACTAGTATACTCACGCATCCTCGTAGTCTACAGGTATACCTTACGATCGTATGCAATGAGTATACGCAAATATACACTAATTTACGAAGTATAACATGAGTATACGCATGTGTAATTAATTTATGGGTATACTAGATGAGCATACGCACAAATTACGCGAGTTTACGAGGTATAACACATGAGTATACGCCCGAAATACACTAGTTTACAGAGTACATCATGTAAGTATACGCTCAAACTAGTTTACAGAATATACCAAATGTCTAAACGCTCAAATTGCCCAAGTGTACCGGGTATACCACATGGTTATACACTCCCAAAGCACTAATATAGAAGGTATACCTAATTTCTATACGCTCCAAATGCACTAGGTTACACATTATACCACATAAGTATACTCTGAAATAACACTACCTCACAGTGTATAACCCCATCATGAGTATACGCTCCAAACACACCAATGCGCATAGTATACCAATAGAGTAAGCAACACGTTTTCTTTCTTTTTTTATTTACACTCCCCCTCCTCTCCCACACCCACCCACCCACACAAACACACACAAACACACACACCCACCTACACACACACACACACCCTCCCACCCACACACACACACATCTAAGCCAACCGTTTCTCTATAAATACACAGCCAACACAGTCCACAAAATAAGGCTCCCGGGCATTGAAATTAACGCGATACATTAGTCATATACACTAGCCAGCGGGGGAGGGGATGGAGGGGAGGGTGAAAGCAGGGGAGGGGGTATATCAAGCAAGGGGGGGGGTTGGGTGGCGGGGGTGTTGCTTAGTGGGAGGGGTGAAGAAGAAGGAGGGGGAGGGAGGGAGGGAGAGGGGAGAGGGAGGGCAGAGGGGAGAGGGAGGTGAGAGGGAAAGGGAGAGGGGTGGGGGGGGGTGTTGCTTAGTGGGAGGGGTGAAGAAGAAGGAGAAGGAGGAGGAGGAAGAGGGAGGGAGGAGGGAGAGAGGAGGGAAGAGGGAGAGGGGAGAGGGAGGTGAGAGGGGTGGGGGGGTGTTGCTTAGTGGGAGGGGTGAAGAAGAAGAAGGAGAAGGAGGAGGAGGAAGAGGGAGGGAGGAGGGAGAGTGAGAGGGAAGAGGGAGGGGAAAGGGAGGTGAGAGGGAAGGGGAGAGGGGGTGGGGGGGGGGTATATAATATATACATCCTACCTCCTCTAATTAGCATACGACAGGTCGGGTATTAAAAAGATTCTTAACACGTAGTTATTACCCGGGACCTCCAGTGGCCCCCAGAAAGAGGGGGTGTGGGCACGCTATCATGTCGTCAGGTTTGGTGGGGAAACGTGTGGTAATACATGACCTTCTAATTATCTAATTACCATCATCACTACCACCACTACCACCACTGCCGCTACCACGATCGGTCATATCAAACGTGGGAGAGGGGGAGGGGGCTGAGGGTGGGGGGGGGGGAGGGGAGTTATTACTACTACTACTACTACTACCACTATCTCTACCACCATCTTTACTGCTACTACTATTACTACTACTACTACTACTACCACTATCTCTACCACCATCTTTACTGCTACTACTATTACTACTACTACTACTACTACCACTATCTCTACCACCATCTTTACTGCTACTACTATTACTACTACTACTACTACTACCACTATCTCTACCACCATCTTTACTGCTACTACTATTACTACTACTACTACTACTACCACTATCTCTACCACCATCTTTACTGCTACTACTATTACTACTACTACTACTACTACCACTATCTCTACCACCATCTTTACTGCTACTACTATTACTACTACTACTACTACTACCACTACTATCATCATTACTACTACTACTTCTACTACTACTACTACCACCGTTACCACTACATGAGCAACCACTATACCGCTACACCTACCACCACTGGTACTACCACACCCCCACTAACTAAAAACCCGATAACCAACCCCCTTCCTTCTATCAACCACAATCCCCACCACACCAACAACCCCACCTCTATCAACCACAATCCCCACTACACCAACAACCCCCTTCTATCAACCACAATCCCCACCACACCAACAACCCCACCTCTATCAACCACAATCCCCACTACACCAACAACCCCCTTCTATCAACCACAATCCCTACCACACCAACAACCCCCTTCTATCAACCACAATCCCCACTACACCAACAACCCCCTTCTATCAACCACAATCCCTACCACACCAACAACCCCACCTCTATCAACCACAATCCCCACTACACCAACAACCCCCTTCTATCAACCACAATCCCCACCACACCAACAACCCCCTTCTATCAACCACAATCCCTACCACATCAACAACCCCACCTCTATCAACCACAATCCCCACTACACCAACAACCCCCCTTCTATCAACCACAATCTCCACCACACCAATAACAACCCCCTCTATCAACCACAATCCCCACCACACCAACAACCCCCTCTCCACCTCCCTCCCATCATAACCAAGACACCACCATCCC
Organism: Panulirus ornatus; assembly: GCF_036320965.1. Taxonomy (NCBI): domain Eukaryota; kingdom Metazoa; phylum Arthropoda; class Malacostraca; order Decapoda; family Palinuridae; genus Panulirus; species Panulirus ornatus. Next base: position 9,695,390 of record NC_092286.1, read on the forward strand.
ATCCTCCCCTCCACCATCTCCCCATTCTAAACCAACTCCCTTTCCATCCCATCATCCCCCCCCATACAAGCACCCACCATACCACTTCCCCTTCCTCAAGCAAACACGGAGGGTGCTCTTATCTCCCCTCCCCCCCATGCAAGCACCCCCTCTCCTAACATACCCCCCTCCCCCTTCCCCAACAAGGAACAACCCCCCCCCCCCCCAAACGTTCAACGGCGAGACCGATAAGGCGTTGATAATTCCCCCGGGCCTGACGAACGTACACAACAACAAACAACCAAACAACCACCACAAACAACAAACATTAACGCCGACCTCTGACCCCCCCTCCCCCCCCGGCCGGACACACGCTGCTAAACACCCCCCTCACCCCCCGCACCCCCCCGGAGGAAGAAGGAAGAAGGAAGGAGGGAGGAAGGGGGTGTGTGTGGGCGGGTGTGTGTGTCGGGGGGTGTCGTGGGGGGGGGGTGTCTCACCCTTATCTCTCCCTATCTCCCCCGTGACGCTGGGGGGGGGGGCGATGGGGGGGCGAAGGTTATATCTGGATTTAATAACCTGCCACTGCAAATAATGAGTGGATGGCCCCCCCTACAACACCCCCCCCTCCCCCTCCCCATTTTTCTTCCCCCCCCTTATCCCCCCCCTCTCCCCAGCCCTGAGTATCAGATACGGGTAGAGATCGGCAGAGATACAGCGCTAGACCGATCACAGATAAGGACGGAGGGGGGGGGGAAATATGATACGAGGGGGGGGGAGGAGGAGGCCAATTGCCCTAGCGTGTCTGATAGCTGGGGGATAACAGCTGCTGATAGTACTACACACACACACACAACACACACACACACACACACACCCAGAGGTGAGGGGGGGAGGGGGGCGTAGGAGGGCTTCGAGTAGTACAATCTTCCTCCACCGTACACTACAAACAGGTCGTTACAGAAAGGTCAATACACAATCACACACACAAACACACACACACAAAGATTAATCAATTGCATGTGTTGTGTGTGTGTGTGTGTGTGTGTGTGTGTGTGTGATGTGTGTGTGTGTGTGTGTGTGTGTGTGTGATGTGGTGTGTGTAGTGTGTGTGTGTGTGTGTGTGTGTGTGTGTGTGATTAATTGTCACAACCTATCTCTACTGTATCGCCCCCCCCACCCCCAAACCCATCATTACTAAACCGTTAACTTTCTGTTTAT
>NC_092286.1:9706689-9709189 GCF_036320965.1 Panulirus ornatus
ACACACACACCCCCGGCAACCGCTCTTTCTATTCTGGCCGTGGCTAGACCGTAAAGGATAGAGAGGCCAGGGGTAGTATACAAGCGACTCCCTCTCCCTGACCCTCCCGTCTTTGATGGCTAGGTGGTGTTGCGGGTAGCCTGGCCATTCTGGCGCTGGCCTGTTACTGGTTTGGTCGGGACCGAGAGGGGCCGGGGGGGAGGCAGGGGGGAGGAAAAGGGGGAAGGAAAAGGGAGTAAGAGAGAGAGAGAGAGAGAGAGAGAGAGAGAGAGAGAGAGAGAGAGAGAGAGAGAGAGAGAGAGAGAGAGAGAGAGAGAGAGAGAGAGCTGTGGGAGGGAGAGAGAGAGAGGGAAGGAAGGGAGGGAGGGAGAGTTTGGGGGGGATAAAGGGAGAAAAGGGAGAGGTAGACGAGGAGATTAAAGTGGAAGAGAAATGAGAAAGAAGGTCGAATGTGTCAACTGTATGAGACTCTCCACACATCTACCACCAGTTCTTCTCGTCTACTGATCATACCTCGCCTCCATAATACATTTACTGATAGATACTTACTCTACTAATTCCAGTTCATCTTTACATCTCTCTATCTCATTCATCTACCTTCTCTACTTATTGCACGTCGTCTGTTCCTCTCTTTTTATCCTTGTATTTACATTTGTTTATCATCTACTTCCGTCTCTACCCCTCATCTCCAGTCCTCACAAACTACTGTAGAATTTCCTCACATGTACAGTTGTGACTACAACCTTGAAATACCCAGACACCACAGCCATCACTGTGGCGTCCCCCTGTACTGTGGCGTCCCCCTGTGCTGTGGCGTCCCCCTGTACTGTGGCGTCCCCCTGTACTGTGGCGTCCCCCTGTACTGTGGCGTCCCCCTGTACTGTGGCGTCCCTCCCTGTACTGTGGCGTCCCCCTGTACTGTGGCGTCCCCCTGTACTGTGGCGTCCTCCTGTACTGTGGCGTCCCCCTGTACTGTGGCGTCCCCCTGTACTGTGGCGTCCCCATGTACTGTGGCATCCCCCCTGTACTGTGGCGTCCCCCTGTACTGTGGCGTCCCTCTGTACTGTGGCGCCCCCCTGTACTTAGGCGTCCCCCTGTACTGTGGCGTCCCCCTGTACTGTGGCGTCCCCCTGTACTGTGGCGTCTCCCTGTACTGTGGCGTCCCCCTGTACTGTGGCGTCCCTCTGTACTGTGGCGTCCCTCTGTGCTGTGGCGTCCCTCTGTACTGTGGCGTCCCTCTGTACTGTGGCGTCCTGTTCCATATTCAGGCATCCTCCTATACTGAGGGGCAATCCCGTCCCATAGGGAGGCGTCTGGTCCCATACTGGGGATGGGAGGAGGGAGGGCGTCCCGTCCCGTCCCACAGTGAGGCGTGCCCTTACCCAGCGTGGCCCATCATGCCTCACTCCTCCCCGGCCTTATCATGTCCCCCGGGCACTGGGCAGACGGCCATTGTGCCTGACCACTCGCCTGTACCGCCATTATATGGTTTGTATTACATTTTGTTGATCGGTCGGTCGGTCGGTCGGTCGGGGGGTCGGGAGGGAGGGTCGGGGGGAACCCTCCCTCCTCCCACGGCCAAATGAGCGACCGACACGCAGAACACTTCGGCCGACTCCGCCACCTCCTCCGATCCGTCGGTTCTCCTCGGGATGCGACGGGGGTCCGACGGGGGTTCGACAGACGTCGTCCTCGTCCTCCTCCTCTTCGTCGTCGTCGGGAAGCGGCGGGAATCATCCCCCCTACCACCCCAACCCCACCACAGCAGGAGGCGAGTCGGGCCGGCTAACGAGGCAGTTCGGGCTAACGAGGGCAGGAGCCGTGTAAATTGAGCCATTGGGCTGACAGGCGGTTATTATCAATGTTCAGAAGCAGTGAGGCCATTACGAGGGCGCCATTGTACCCGGGACGGTGGTAAGTGTGGGGAGGGGTGCGGTGACGTGGGCCATTGAGGCTCCTGCTGCTGCTGCCAGGGACGACGCACCACCGCCCCCCCCCCCGGGGGGAGGGGGGGGGGATTTAGTTCTCCCTCTCTCTCCTCCTCCTCCGCCGACCCACCACAACCCCCTCCCAACCCCAAACTCCACCCCACTCTGCCCAAGGGCTCCTGCTGTTGCTGCTTTATATATATATATATATATATATATATATATATATATATATATATATATATATACTTCCCGCCGCTGCTCCTACTGCTGCAATCTGCTGTTGCTTCTGCTACTTTTCCAGCTGTATTTGTTGCTTCAGAAGTAACTTTTGCTGCTACTTTCCTTGCTGTTGTTGTTGTTGTTGTTGTTGTCCTTAACAGTAATTCTGTCTCTGTTTCATTAATGATGTGCAGCTGTTACTAATGCTGTTCAGTCTCCTGCTATCACTGCTGTTCATCTGGCTGCTGTTCAGCCGGGTTGCTCTTACTACTGCTGCATGTTCTCCTGCTGCTGCCGCTGCTGTTCAATCTCCTCCTCCTCCTCCTCCTGCTGCTTCAGCTGTTCTCATT
>NC_092286.1:9714189-9731689 GCF_036320965.1 Panulirus ornatus
TATCTGATCTACTGGAGGATGTGTAGAGGAAAGCTACACACACACACACACACACACACACACACACACACACACACACACACACACACATATACACTTCTGTTCCCCCCTCCCCCCTTTTCCCCTTATTGAACTAGTGAAATCGGCCAATACGAAAGACTAACAAGCGTGACCTGACCCCGAGTGATTAGCCCGAAGACCACATCTGACACAGTCCATATCAATAACTACTACTAATGTTCCTTCCTCCTTCTTCTGTTGAACAGGGCAGAACTATTGAACTAAACAGAAAATAAACAATAAAGACTCACCCACTGAAGTAAGAAGGTCGAGGCGAAGGGCTTCTCCGCTGATGATAGAAAGCAAACCTAAAAAAAAAGACATAGAGAAATAAAGAAATAATGAACATTAAGTAGAGATAATTTGCATATCATAGTAATCATTGCGTAAAAAGGCATTTATCATCGATCAATTTGAACATCAGCCTCGCGTAACCCTCCGGAGCTACGTTACTAGGCGAAAGTGATCCTGATTAATATGCAAATGTATGCATCTTCGTAAGCCAGACTGTTTATCACTTGGCCATCTCTATAGTGGGGCATCTATAGTGGGGCATCCATAGTGGGGCATCTATAGTGGGGCATCTATAGCGGGGCATCTATAGTGGGACATCTATAGTGGGGCATCTATAGTGGGGCATCTATATTGGGGCATCTATAGTGGGGCATCTATAGTGGGCAGATCTATAGTGGGGCATCTATAGCATGAGTGGAGAGTTTCTATCATTTATCACTTTCGAGTTACTGTGGTGGGAAGAATGTGTTCTATAGGGAGACCACACACACACACACACACACACACACACACACACACACACAACACACACACACACACACACACACACACACACACACACACAACACACACACACACACACACAACACACACACACACACACACATGTACAAATTACTCCACGAGGTGACGCCATAACGCACCGTATGCATACGCATATATAACGTACCGTATACATACGCGTATAACGCACCGTATACATACGCAAGGCGTAAAAGCGTGACATAGAAAAATCTTCCGAACACACTCAAAAACAGGAAATTAAGCAAATAAAAACACACCAGTTGAAACACACACACACACATAAATACACACACACACACACACACACACACCTAAACACACACACACACACACACACACACACACACACATAAACTCACACACACCTAAACACACACAAACCAACAGCTAAACACACACACACACACACACACATAAACTCACACACACCTAAACACACACAAACCAACAGCTAAACACACACACACACACACACACGGACGTGGTCATGGTCCAAGTGTGGGCATGCAGCCAAAAGAATCAGTGTTACCACTGGTTTGTCCCGCAATCCCTCCTAACTAGTACCACGGCTACTGTTCAGGGCCATCCAAATACATGTACCCGGCTTATGGCAACACTGCTCCGCCTACCTCCCCCCCCCCCCATCCAACACCCACCCCCTCCCTCCCTCCCTCCCTAGTCCCCCCTTGTTAATATAGAGAAAATTCCAGTTTATTAAGACATGTTCCAGCTGGCTGGAGGTCTGTTCTCCCTGCGGACCAACCCGAAACCCCCCATCACCAAACCCGCTCCCGATGGCCTGCAGAGCAAGGGACCCGCGCCCGCCCGGTAAAACACACGGAGCGAATCTGTACGACGGGGTTTTCAATCCCCATGTCTTGAAGACTTCGATATTAGCGATGGCTTTGCGAAGAAGAAGAGGAGGAGGAGGAGACGGAGGGAGGAGGAGGAGGAAGAGGAGGAGGAGGAGGAGGAGGAGGAGGAGGAGGAGGAGGAGGAGGTGGGGGGGGGTTTATTTTGAACACTTTCGGACACACGCTCCAACTGACGGCTCGGGCAAGGCCACCCTACCACCCCCCCCCCCCCGTGAGCGCGTCTCTCTCTCTCTCTCTCTCTCTCTCTCTCTCTCTCTCTCTCTCTCTCTCTCTCTCTCTCTCCCACTGAGCTTCGCCCGCTCTCGTATTGCATCGCCTCCCTCACCCCCATTCAAACCTTGATAATAGTCAAGCCACATGAACTACCACTTTAAAAAAAAAGAAAAAACTCAGAACAATTAATTTAAATAAACGGGTCGTATAGTCCATTAATAATATAAACACTGGACGAGCTCTTAAGAGGAGATAAAGAGGATAATCTTTCTAATCGAAAGTGGAGGTGAGCGATCAAGGGGGAGGGGGGGGTCTTCGCTAGGGGGGTCTTCGCTAGGGGGGGTCTTCGCTAGGGGGGGGGGGAATAAAGTCTGGGGGGGAGTGAATGCGCTCAACATGGATGGCGGGAAGTTAGCGCACACGCGCCTCTCGCGCTACGACACTCAAATATTACCCCAAACATCCTGGCGTTCCACTTATCATTCATTCTTCTTCGTTGCTGTTCCCTGGGATTAAATAATCTACTCCCCCCTCCCCTTCTCCCCCCTCCCCAACCCCCCCAAAAAAAAGTTCCAGGAGGAGGGGGGGAGGAGGGGGAGGGGAGGGGGGGAGGATATTCCCTCAAAGGCCCAGTCCTCTGTTCTTAACGCTACCTCGCTATCGCGGGAAATGGCGAATAGTATGAATATATATATATATATATATATATATATATATATATATATATATATATATATATATATATATATATATATATATGTATATATATATATATATATATATATATATATATATATATATATATATATATATATATATATATATATAATTATCAAACTGGGAGATGAGACGAATTATCGTGTGTGTGTGTGTGTGTGTGTGTGTGTGTGTGTGGTTGGTGGCGGGGGGGGAGGGGGTTGGGGTTGCCGGGGGGCGGCCATGTGCGCCAGCTGGCCAACACACACACACACACACACACACACACACACAGTTAACGGTGTTTTATGTTTATTTCCCCGGGCCATCGGCGCCCGTATCTTCCATTCGGTGTTTTCATTTCATCAACGAATACATTCGCCCGCCCGCAATTAACGCTTGGGTTAATAGGAAATTGAAGTTAATGTGTATACCGCGGGGGAATAAAAGAGGAAGTGGCTTTAACATGGCGTTCTTTTTTTTTCCCCCCTCACACGCACGCCTACCTCCCTCCCTCAACCCACTTCAACCCCCTAAATAAATGAAAAAAAAACTACTTTTTTCCCTTCCCCCCGCCCCCCACGTCAACTATTTTGCCGACAATTTTGATTGGACGTCAAGACATCGTCCTGGCAGCTGATTGGCTGATCAAGCCTTTTGGATTTAGATTACATTTATCACCAGCCAAATATGAGATCAGATTACATTAGATTATATTATTTAATATTAGATTATATTATTTAATACTAGATTATATTATTTAATATTAGATTATATTATCTAATAAATAGGAGGGACATTTGGAGCAGAGGCCAGTTACTAAATGAGAGAGAGAGAGAGAGAGAGAGAGAGAGAGAGAGAGAGAGAGAGAGAGAGAGAGAGAGAGAGAGAGGATAGAAAGATCTCTCGCTCACTTAATAATAAACGCGAGGTTTATTATCTGTGACTGGCATATAAATTGGTTATACAGTGTCGTGTTGTTTGCCGGGAGCAACACACGTGCGTGCACGGGCAGTTAACCATGGGGGAGGGGGGGAGGGGAGGGGAGGGGGGAGGAATAAATGACTGAATCTTGGCTTAATTATTTCCAACCATGTTGTTGTGTATTTATATTTACTGGACTCTTGCGGTGTTCCTCGTCCATGTCCATCTGTTTGAAAAGGAACTTTACTGTAATTATGTTAACCAAAGTTTGATTTCGCTGGATGAATTCATTTATGGATTTCTCAGAACTGAACTGAACACCTCTCTCTCTCTCTCTCTCTCTCTCTCTCTCTCTCTCTCTCTCTCTCTCTCTCTCTCTCTCTCATAACTCAGGATAATGTCCATTACGTGTCCATTACGTGTTATTCATGTTATTCATAGCTCCTGAAGGGAAGAAAATTATGTATATATATATATATATATATATATATATATATATATATATATATATATATATATATATATATATATATGTGTGTGTGTGTGTGTGTGTGTGTGTGTGTGTGTAGTTACTACTACTACTAGTTTCACTAACTACTGGGGTCCGAACCCAATTGGTGTCCAGAGCCATTCTCAGTGTATAACACGTCCACCTCCGCTGAGTACGCCACCTCGCTAACAACTGTTCTCACTTTGAACACCTTGACCTGAACGGGAGCCATATATTTGACCCGAACCGAACCATTTCATAACGACCCCATTGGAAAATGGGGGTTCACTGTCATGGCGACGGGCGAAGACAGACCAAAGAACCCCTCAACCCAACCCCTCCCCCCACTCCTTCCCTTGATCTTGCTAATCACTACGCGCGCGAGGAAGGTTTTGAAACGCGTGACGTCAGCGGCGGGGACCGTTAAAGTCCGTTACGTTCGGCACCCGTTTTCAAATTCGCGCGGGAAATAATACGCGTTGATATCCCCCCCCCCCCCCCCCCCGCCCCGCGCAACAGGTTGTTTGCGTCGGGTCGACATGTTGTAAGAGGCGTTGCCAGCCCACCTCCGGTATCTCCACCAAAGGATGGGGGGGAGGGGGGGATCACCTCCAACACTTCCTCTATCTATCTCCACCAATAATAGACGGCAATTTCTCCAACAACAGGTTTTCAATATCATTAGTATATCTCCAACGAGAGATGATAACATGTACCTCCAACAACAGCAGCAGGCTCCAACAACCCTAGTATCTCCAACAATAGACGCCAACATGTACCTCCAACAACAGCAGCAGGTTCTGATAACCCTACATCTCCAACAACCGACGCCAACAATCTCCTCCAACATCTCTTTCCATGACTGACCCCCTGTAACTCCTCCAACACCAGGGTCCGGCATCCCACTGCATCTCCAACAACACTGGCCACCACCCTTCATCACTCCAACAACAGCGCTCGACACCACGCGTTATCATCTCCAACATAAACATCCACACACTTGTCACCCCCCCCCCCATACTAGGCCCCCTTCATTGTGCCCCCCCTCATTCTCCCCTCTCCCCCACAATCACTGCCACATCCCCTCCTTGGTCACGGTGTCAGGAGTGCACAACAGCAGCAGCAGCACTCAAGGATCGGTTCGAATCCTAGCCGATGGGGGTAGAAAAGCCAAGGTTCCCGGTTCGAATCCCATGTGTATTTTGTTTACGTCACTTGGTTCTGCCTACGAGATCTTCAGTATGAGTGAAGCGGACTCTATCTATCCATCTATCTATCTATCTATCTATCTGTCTATCTATCTATCTATCTGTCTATCTAGCTATCTATTTGTCTGTCCATCAATGTAAGGTGTCAGTTACGATTTAAACCACCCCATTACGACCTTGAACACGCCGGGACGACTCGAACACGACGGTGCGACCCTTGAGCACGACGGTACGACCCTTGAGCACGACGGTACGACCCTTGAGCACGACGGTTCGACCCTTAAGCACGACGGTACGACCCTTGAGCACGACGGTACGACCCTTGAGCACGACGGTTCGACCCTTGAGCACGACGGTACGACCCTTGAGCACGACGGTTCGACCCTTGAGCACGACGGTACGACCCTTGAGCACGACGGTACGACCCTTGAGCACGACGGTACGACCCTTGAGCACGACGGTACGACCCTTGAGCACGACGGTTCGACCCTTGGGTTATGACCGCTTGACCTTTGACCTTCATATACCATTATATGTTGACGTCATTATGAATTTGATAATAATAATAATAATAATAATAATAATAATAATAATAATAATAATAACGACAATCATACTACTACTACTAATAATAATAATAATAATAATGATAATAATAATGATAATAATAATAATAATAATAATAATAATAATAATAATAATTATATTATAATAATTATAATAATAAAAATAATAATAATAATAATAATAATAATAATAATAATAAAAATAATAATACTAACAACAACAATAACAATAATAATAATAATATTAACTTACAAAAGTCCTCCATTACATCTATATCTTACTTTAACAAATAATAAATATGGCCATCTTCTGTTTTACTGGCCATTTAATCTACATAATTGAGAAATGTAGAAAGTTAGTGTTGATTTTTCTAATCTCTCCTTTGCTTCTTCTTCTTCTTCTTCTTCCAGTGCGCTCACTCTCACCCCTCTCACACTGCCCACACACTCTCACAGTCTCCACACTCTTTCCCCTCGCACACTGCCCACACAACCTAAACCCTTTCACACTCTCCCACTGCCCAAACAACCTAATCCCTCTCACAATGCCCACACACTTTCACCCCTCTTACACACTCTCACACTGCCTACACACTCTAACCTCTATCACATTGTCCACACACTCTCACCCCTCTCACTGCACACACAAAACCTAAACCCTCTCACACTGCCCACACACTCTCACAATCCGTTAACACTACCCTTCCCACTCGATAACCCCTCACCCCTCTCTCTCCCCACTTACTGCTCTCCCAGCAATCTCCCTCTCCACCCTCTACTCTTCCAAGTACTCTCCCTTCTCTCCCTTGTACTCCCTCTCTCCACCCACTGCTCTCCCAGCATTCTCCCTCCCCATCCTTTGCTCTCTCAACACTCTTTCTCCCCATCCTATGCTCTCTCATCTCTCTCTCTCTCTCTCTCTCTCTCTCTCTCTCTCTCTCTCTCTCTCTCTCTCTCTCTCTCTCTCTCTCCACTCCTGCTCTCCCAGAACTCTCCCTCCCCACCCTCTGCTCTCCCAGAACTCTCCCTCCCCACCCTCTGCTCTCCCAGCACTCTCCCTCCCCATCCTTTGCTCTCTCAACACTCTTTCTCCCCATCCTATGCTCTCTCAACACACTCTCTCTCTCTCTCTCCCCACTCCTGCTCTCCCAGAACTCTCCCTCCCCACCCTCTGCTCTCCCAGCACTCTCCCTGGCCCCTCTCCTCTCCCTGGCACAAATCGGCTTTGGAACGGTGAATGGTGCAATCAACTGTGCTCAAGCCGAGCTCAGGCCACCATGTTCTTGCTGCCACCACCTCTGCCACCACCTCTGCCACCACCTCTGCCAACACCGTCACCCCCACGCTGCCAATACCGGCGCTACCTCTGCCAACGCTCACACCACCGTTCCCACCAACTCTGCCAACAATGCAGCCACTACGCCCCTGCCAACAGTGTTGCCCACCTCTGCCACCACCTCACCAACTGTCTGTGCTCCCGACGGCCTCTCTGCCAACGCTAACACCACCACTGCCACAAGCTCTGCCAACATTTCCCCCCCTCCCCCTCCCTACACTTCTACCAACACAGGCGTCACCTCTGACAAGTCTGCCACCACCTCTGCCAACACCACGACCATAAACACTTTGCTACCACCATCTTAAAACAACACACCGCCCCCCCCCCTCACCACGAATATATATTACCACCATCGCTGCCACCACTACTGCCAACACCACCACACTTTACCAACATCCCTATCACCACCACTACCACCATCCCTATTACCACCATTATTACCACCAGACACGTTCTATAAGGTCACCACGCGTCACCAGTTCTATCACCAACATTCACCACCATTCTCCACCACCAACACCACGCATCACCACCAAGACAACAACAACAACAACAACAAATACAACAGTACCACCACCACCAACAACAAAAACATAAATAAAAGAACGACAGACACACGAACAACAACAACAACAACAACAAAAACAACAAGTACAAGTGTAACTCCAACAACAACACGTTTCTCACAACAACCAGATCGCCATCAAAAATATACAACAACAATACTACCCCCCCCTCCCCCCTCCCCTTCTCCTCCATCTACACTCCCTCAATCACAAAGAATGATGGAGTTACGAAAAGACCTCCAAAGTCTGTTCCATCCTTTTTTCCTCCCTCCTGACTACATCACGCTAGCGGGAGGGAAGGCACCATCGTCCATCCACACCTTCCTTCTCCATAGTAAACCCATCACGTTAAAAGGGAGGGAGAGCATTTTAACGACTCTGCTACGCCAGTGGGAGGGAGCAGACCATCTCCTTAACCACTCCATCACGCTATAGGAAGACACTAGACTTTTTTTTTCATCCTAAGCCACTCCATCACGCTAGTTGGGAGGGAGTGGAACGTCTCCTTAGCCACTCCATCACGCTAGTTGGGAGGAAGGAGACCCTCTCCTTAGCCACTCCATCACAAGAAAAAGAAGAGGGAAGTGCACCTTCCTCTTAGTACCTCCATCACGCTAGAGTTGAGGGAGTGTACCACCGTCACCCCTTACCCCCTCCCTCACTCTACAGGGATGGAGTGTACCTCACCCCTCACGGACTCCATCCTACTCTCTCACCTTCCCTCGTGTTTCCCTCCCACCTCCATCTACAGGAGAGGAGATGGGGGTACGAAGGAGGCTTCTATCACATCTCCTCCCCCCACCTTCCATCTCCCCTTCCCCCCATCACCCCCACCACCAGCAGGAGCGGAGGGGGGGGGAGGGTTGGGGGAAGAGGTGAGGGAATGGTAAGAGGTAAGGGGAAAAGACGTGAGAAGGGAAGGGAGAGAGAGAGAGAGAGAGAGAGAGAGAGAGAGAGAGAGAGAGAGAGAGAGAGAGAGAGAGAGAGGGGGGGGGAAAGGGGGGCTGTGGGGTGGTTAGGGGTGGTGGTGGTGTTGGGGGAGGGGTGAGAGAGTGAAGGGAAGGGGAGGGAGGGAAAGGGAGGGGGTGTGGTGTGGTGTGGGGGGGTAAGGCTGGCTGTCATAGTATTAACGCTGGTTGGTGACGTTCAAACAAAGACGACCCTGCGCATTACGTCGTATCTGTCGCCTCCAGCAGCCCCGGCCCTCAGCTGCTCCCCCTTCCTCCTCCTCCCTCCCCCTCCCTCCCTCCCTCCTCCTCCTCCCTCCTCCTGATGGTGTGGTAGGGTGGTGGTGGTGTGGTGTGGTGGTGGTGTGGTAGGGTGGTGGTGGTGTGGTGTGGTGGTGGTGTGGTAGGGTGGTGGTGGTGTGGTGTGGTGGTGGTGTGGTAGGGTGGTGGTGGTGTGGTGTGGTGGTGGTGTGGTAGGGTGGTGGTGGTGTGGTAGGGTGGTTGTGGTGGTTGTAATGGTGGTATGTAGTGGTAATGGTGGTAGAGGAGTCATATGTACGACCGCCAAGCCATGGTTAACGTCATGTTTACTACAGGACGGGGTCGCTGTATTCATGACTGGTGCTCCGGCTGGACTTGGGGAAAAAAAAATACATCACGACCTTAATTGTGGTGGAGATGGCATTCATAATTATCCAACACCATTTATAACCATCAAACACCATTTACAATCATCAAACACCATTCATGATCATCAAACCATTTATAATCATCAAACACCATTCATGATCATCAAACACCATTCATAATTATCAAACACCATTTATAATCATCAAACACCATTTATAATCATCAAACACCATTTATAATCATCAAACACCATTTATGATCATCAAACACCATTTATAATCATCAAACACCATTTATGATCATCAAACGCCATTTATAATCATCAAACACTATTCATGATCATCAAACACCATTTATAATTATCAAACACCATTTATAATCATCAAACACCATTCATGATCATCAAACACCATTTATAATTATCAAACACCATTTATAATCATCAAACACCATTTATGATCATCAAACACCATTTATGATCATCAAACACCATTCATAATCATCAAACACCATTTATAATTATCAAACACCATTTATAATCATCAAACACAATTTATGATCATCAAACACCACTTATGATCATCAAACACCATTTATGATCATCAAACACCATTTATGATCATCTTACACCATTCATAATCATCAAACACCATTTATAATTATCAAACACCATTTACAATCATCAAACACCATTTATAATCATCAAACACCATTAATGATCATCAAACACCATTTATGATCATCAAACACCATTTAAAATCATCAAACTCCATTTATAATTATCAAACACCATTTATGATCATCAAACACCATTTATGATCAACAAACACCATTCATAATCATCAAACACCATTTATAGTCATCAAACACCATTTATGATCATCAAACACCATTTATATTCATCAAACACCATTTATGATCATCAAACACCATTTATAATCATCAAACACCATTCATAATTATCAAACACCATTTATGATCAACAAACACCATTCATAATCATCAAACACCATTTATAGTCATCAAACACCATTTATGATCATCAAACACCATTTATATTCATCAAACACCATTTATGATCATGAAACACCATTTATAATCACCAAACACCATTTATGATCATCAAACACCACTTATGATCATCAAACACCATTTATGATCATCAAACACCATTTATAATCATCAAACACCATTTATAGTAATCAAACACCATTTATGATCATCAAACACCATTTAAAATCATCAAACACCATTTATAATTATCAAACACCATTTATGATCATCAAACACCATTTATAATCATCAAACACCATTTAAAATCATCAAACACCATTTATGATTATCAAACACCATTAATAATCATCAAACACCATTTATAATTATCAAACACCATTCATAATCATCAAACACCATTTATGATCATCAAACACCATTTATAATTATCAAACACCATTTATGATCAACAAACACCATTCATAATCATCAAACACCATTTATAGTCATCAAACACCATTTATGATCATCAAACACCATTTATAGTCATCAAACACCATTTATGATCATCAAACACCATTTATGATCAACAAACACCATTCATAATCATCAAACACCATTTATAGTCATCAAACACCATTTATGATCATCAAACACCATTTATATTCATCAAACACCATTTATGATCATCAAACACCATTTATAATCATCAAACACCATTTATGATCATCAAACACCATTTATGATCATCAAACACCACTTATGATCATCAAACACCATTTATAATCATCAAACACCATTTATAATTATCAAACACCATTTATAATCATCAAACACCATTTATAATTATCAAACACCATTCATAATCATCAAACACCATTTATGATCATCAAACACCATTTATAATTATCAAACACCATTTAAAATCATCAAACACCATTTATAAATCGTACACGACAAGGATTTCATGAATCCTTTTGTTGTCTTCGTTGGTCGTGGAAGATGTGCGCCCCCCCCCACCTCCCCCAGGGTACAAGGGGGGAACGACACGAACAGAACGACAGCTGACGTCGTGTCGTTGTCGTGTTGACTCGCAGTCGTTCCCTCCCTAACAGTCGCGCTAACGAATCAGAACCCGACGACCGACGACCTTCAAACAAACAAACAAACAAACCTCCCCCAACCCCCCCCTCTCCCTCCCCTTTAACAAACTGTTCTGTCGTTCTGTTCTCCAGCCCTGGTCGTTCTGTTCTCCAGCCCTGGTCGTTCTGTTCTCCATCCCTGGTCGTTCTGTTCTCCACCCCTGGTCGTTCTGTTCTCCAGCCCTGGTCATTCTGTTCTCCATCCCTGGTCGTTCTGTTCTCCACCCCTGGTCGTTCTGTTCTCCACCCCTGGTCGTTCTGTTCTCCATCCCTGGTCGTTCTGTTCTCCACCCCTGGTCGTTCTGTTCTCCATCCTTGGTCGTTCTGTTCTCCATCCTTGGTCGTTCTGTTCTCCATCCCTGGTTGTTCTGTTCTCCATCCCTGGTCGTTCTGTTCTCCATCCCTGGTCGTTCTGTTCTCCATCCCTG
The DNA here is from genome assembly GCF_036320965.1 of Panulirus ornatus. NCBI lineage: Eukaryota > Metazoa > Arthropoda > Malacostraca > Decapoda > Palinuridae > Panulirus > Panulirus ornatus. Next base: position 9,726,086 of record NC_092286.1, read on the forward strand.
GTCGTTCCGTCTCAAACGACGGACGGGTAATTACGATACACCTCGTCGTGCGAAATGGGTCTCTTTAACAGCTGGTTGTCTATCCTCGACACCTCCACCCATCCCCATCCTCTCCCATCTCCCATCTCTCTCTCTCTCTCTCTCTCTCTCTCTCTCTCTCTCTCTCTCTCTCCGTCCGTCCGTCCATCCATCTATCTATACATCCATCCATCTATCTATCCATCCATCCATCCATCTATCTATCTATCCATCCATCTATCTTGTAGCAATCTACGGCGGAAGCTCGACCCATAACAACATCCTTCCCCCCCCCCTCCCCCCCCCCCGGCTACCTGAGCCGCTGTAATTAATCACATGAGGAGGTGAGGACGACCCCCCCCTCCCTCCTCCTCCCCCCCCTCGACTAATCGTTTCTTCAAGGGCTGGCTGCCCCTTGCCGACCCCCCCCCCCCCCCGACCCCCTCCCCAAGGCTATTCCATCAGACTCATTCATCCTCTCCCTCCCTCTCTCTAACCACCCACCCCCCTTACCCACACCCTGAGTAAGATCTTCCAGAAGGATTGGACTGAGTGATTGGGGTGTTTGGGGGGGGGCGCGGGGGAGGGGGAAGGTGGTCCCAAAGCAAGGTCTACTACCACCAATCTTAGGTGGATTGTGTGTGTGTGTGTGTGTGTGTGTGTAGGAGGGGGAGGGAGAGAACGAGGGGGGGTTGATATACTCTCTGTCAACAAGTTCTTGTACCAATCGTCGCTTTGATTGGGTGTGGGGGTACTTCGGCGAGGTCTCCTACCAATCCGGGATTGGACGGACTGGGTGGCACATGCTAGAGAGAAAATAAGAAATTCTACCACCAATCTGGACCGTCGTGTTGAAGGGTCGTATACCGTCGTGCTCAAGGGTCGTATACCGTCGTGCTCAAGGGTCGTATACCGTCGTGCTCAAGGGTCGTATACCGTCGTGCTCAAGGGTCGTACCGTCGTGCTCAAGGGTCGTATACCGTCGTGCTCAAGGGTCGTATACCGTCGTGTTGAAGGGTCGTATACCGTCGTGCTCAAGGGTCGTACCGTCGTGCTCAAGGGTCGTATACCGTCGTGCTCAAGGGTCGTATACCGTCGTGCTCAAGGGTCGTATACCGTCGTGCTCAAGGGTCGTACCGTCGTGCTCAAGGGTTGTATACCGTCGTGCTCAAGGGTCGTACCGTCGTGCTCAAGGGTCGTATACCGTCGTGCTCAAGGGTCGTACCGTCGTGCTTAAAGATAAACTTTAAAAGTTTATGCAACACGGAACTTACTGTTCACACCCACACCTACACACACACCCACACCCATACATACACACACACACACACACACACACACACACACACACCCACACACACACCCACACCCATACATACACACCCACACCTACACACACACCCACACCCATACACCCACACCCACACACACACACACACACCCATACATACACACCCACACCCATACATACACACCCACACCCACACCCATACACACACACCCACACCCACACACCCACACACACACACACACACCCACACACACACACACACCCATACATACACACCCACACCCATACATACACACCCACACCCACACCCATACATACACACCCACACCCACACCCATACATACACACCCACACACACACCCACACGTGGGAATGAGGCGTGGCGGGTAATGACAGCTTGGTTAATCCGACAACCAACCATCCTTTTTCTCACGGTAGCTGGCACTTCCTCTTCAATCTGGGTCAAACAAGCATTCGCCAATCACCTTCCACAACCCCCCCCCCCCACCAACCACCACTAAACCCTAACCCTCACCCCCCCCACCCCCCCCAAAGCTTAACTACCGTACATCCGGGTTGTGTATACGAGCCGGTAGACCGTTATAGACCAGGGTTGCGTATCAGTCCCATCATACAACAGCTGTAGTGTGGACAATACAGCATATATATATATATATATATATATATATATATATATATATATATATATATATATATATATATATATATATATAAATCTGGGATTGGATTGAATTTATTTACCTTAAGTGTCAATGACATTTAATCATATCGCTTTAAGGAATTCTGTGCCAGTTACAACAGGCTATGATAAAATATTTTTATACCACTGTAGTAAGCTATGTTAACAGGCCTTTCGTCCCATGCAAGGGTATGTTAAGGCCTTTTCGTACCAGTGCTATGTCAGCAGGCCCTTTGTCCCATACAAGGCTATGTTAAGGCCTTTTTTTTGTACCAGCATAGCAAGCTATGTTTAGTCCATTGTATCCTAGCACATGGCTATACATGGCTATTGCACCGTTATCCAACGCTGTGTTATATAAAAAAAAAAACTTCGAACTGTTATACCTATGTTGAAAAAGGCCTTCATCCCATTACACGAGACTATGTTAAAAGGCTTTTTATTTCACCTTTTACTCCCTCCAACCCCCCCCCACACACACCCAGGCTACGGAAAAGCCTTTTGTACCGCTTACAAAAGCTTAGCCAATACATTTCGGTCAAGCTTTTTCGCCATCGTGAAGGTGAAAGCTTGACCGAAATACAATGAATAATTTCGGACGACTGAGAAATATTGAAAACACAAGAAAAAAGATTAACAACTATATATATATATATATATATATATATATATATATATATATATATATATATATATATATATATATGCTCATATATCCATTATTACTCATTTCAACATGACAGAGGTAAATCATCATCATTTCAATCTATGTCCCTTAGGGCATTACGTATTTGCAGTCCAGAGTTTATTGATGATGAGTTTGAGAAGATATATTCTATTGGATCTAAGTTAAAGTACCCTAGATCTTTCATTGATAAATACCTTAAGTTAGCAAAGAAATCATTTTATAGAGTTGAGCCCAAACCTCTCATTGACACCAAGAATCTTTTGGTTCTCCCTTTTAATAATAATTTTACTTTACTTCCCATGTTGCTTAAATCCTTTAATGTAAATGTTGCCTTCAGCAACAATAATACTATAAAGAATTTCTTAATCAGGAATTCACCTGAAAATTCTCCTGGATGCATCTATAAAGTGCCATGTAGAAACTGTGATAAGTTTTATGTTGGGTAGACTGGTAAGGATCTTTCTGTTAGACTTAAGCAACATGAATATAGTATAAGAACGGGACAAGAATCAAATGCCTTGTTTAATCACGTTAAAAACTATGATCATTGTATTGACTGGAGTAATGTCATCTCAGTTGTTAACTCTAATTCTATTACCACGAGAAATATCATTGAATCTTCTGTTATTAAATACACAAAGAATTATAATCTTAATATTATTGATGGTCTATACAAATTAGATAACTTTATTGTTGATAGAATTTGTAAAATGATATGTTTATGAACGCTCGTTGTCTGTCTTGGACAATCGCATGTTTACCAAATGGCGTCCTAGCTTCGTCTCTTCGATGTATATCAACTGACTGTTATATTTCTCTCTTGTGTCTCCCCTGATGATATGATTATTACACGAAAGTGCACTTGGGAACTTATCGTGTTTCATTTTCCCCGTGGACTCATAGGAATATCTTGATCACGCGCAAAATTGTGATCCTTTTCAATATATATTATATATATATATATATATATATATATATATATATATATATATATATATATATATATATATATATAATTCAGATTTATTTTGATACAATTACATTAGTATAACACTATCTGGCCTTGTGTTCTCTCAATGTTAACATAGTCATTAATGAAGGCAATTATAATACGGTATATCAAAGGGTATAACAGTATATAACAGTAAACACATGTTAATCATAACAGTAAACACACGTGTGTTAATCAAGAAATTAACACTAATTAAGCTAACTGCATTAACTACCTGTCATACATTTCATATATGTTAAATACATCCGTAATTATCTGCATTCCGTTTCTAAACCGATGATGAGTATGTCAAAATCTAAGAGAATTATATTCAAAATCAAATAAATTACGACCCCGTATCCTCCAGCGTTGCATCATGATACAAATAACTGTAGCTAATTATACGAACATAAACACCTACAATAATGCATGACAATCTAATTCAATAATAGGTTTAATTATATAACTTATTATCATATCGCTTGCCTATATTATCCAATGTTTCAATCTAAAATAGTTTCCCCATCACGTCATACACGTTTCCCTTTTTTTTTTTAATGTATAGAAAACGAGAGGTAATGCTAATTGAAAGGTTATAAAATGCTTGAAATATTTATCTACGACACAGAGAACATTTACTGTACAGAACAGGGCATTCACTGTATTTTGTATTCAATGTCCTCTTCATTCACTGTATTCTGTATTCAGTGTGTTATTCTGTATTCAATGTCCTCTTCATTCACTGTATTCTGCATTCAATGTGTTCTTCATTCACTGTACGGTGCATTCAATGTTCTCTTCATTCACTGTATTCTGCATTCAATGTGTTCTTCATTCACTGTACTGTGTATTCAATGTTCTCTTCATTCACTGTATTCTGCATTCAATGTGTTCTTCATTCACTGTACGGTGCATTCAATGTTTTATTCATTCACTGTATTCTGCATTCAATGTGTTCTTCATTCACTGTACTGTGTATTCAATGTTCTCTTCATTCACTGTATTCTGCATTCAATGTGTCCTTCATTCACTGTACTGTGTATTCAATGTCCTCTTCATTCACTGTATTCTGCATTCAATATATTCTTCATTCACTGCACTGTGCATTCAATGTACTCTTCATTCAGTGTATTCTGTATTCAATGTCCTCTTCATTCACTGTATTCTGCATTCAATGTGTTCTTTATTCACTGTATTCTGCATCCAATGTGTTCTTCATTCACTGTACTGTGCATTCAATGTTCTCTTCATTGCCTGTATTCTGCATTCAGTGTGTTCTTCATTCACTGTACTGTGCATTCAATGTCCTCTTCATTCACTGAACTGTACATTTCGCTGCAAATCACATTATTTTGATCCGTCATTATACCAGCTAGTTCAAACTTCCTCTGAATTCCTCGACCAATCAGCTGCGTCTACGTATATTCTCAACCACTTGGTTACTCACTAAACTCAAAACATGTCCGCGGTTCGAACCCCATCGTCCCCCCCCCCCCTAAATACCACGCGTGTCGCTGGTAATTAGTGGTTACGTCCCTCTGTCGACCGTATAGAAAACCAACCTCATAACCGCATCTCACAACCATTATCACACACAACCATTATCACACACAACCATTATCACACACAACCTTAAATATAACCATACACACACACTTCCTCCAACCCCCTTCCCTTAAAAACCACAGGGTCGACACCATTACAACCACAGAGACGACACCATTACAACCACAGAGACGACACCATTACAACCACAGAGACGACACCATTACAACCACAGAGACGACACCATTACAACCAATCGTCTACCACTAACTTCAACCACTAACTACTCAACCACACACCTCTGTCTCACAACCCGTCATCTCACAACACATCATCTCACAACACATCATCTCACAACCCGTCATCTCACA
>NC_092286.1:9736689-9749189 GCF_036320965.1 Panulirus ornatus
GACATGCGTCACTCTCTCTCTCTCTCTCTCTCTCTCTCTCTCTCTCTCTCTCTCTCTCTCTCTCTCTCTCCTTCTCTTTCCCTTGGCACTCTCAGAGGGCCAGATGCCTCCCTCCGCTCCTATGACACCGCCTACACCCAGGGATCACGCCCTTCTTGTTATACATACATACACACACACACACACACACATATATATATATATATATATATATATATATATATATATATATATATATATATATATATATATATATATATATATATATATATATTGGAAAGGATAATTTTGTGCGTGATCAACTACATCCTATGAGTCCACGGGGAAAATGAAACACGATAAGTTCCCAAGTGCACTTTCGTGTAAAAATCACATCAGGGGAGACACAAGAGAGAAATATAACAGTCAGTTGATATACAACGAAGAGACGTAGCAAGGACTTGTTTACCAAATGGCGTCCTAGCTACGTCTCTTCGTTGGATATCAACTTACTGTTATATTTCGTGCCTGTATCTCCCCTGATGATGTGATTATTGCACGAAAGTGCACTTGGGAACTTATCGTGTTTCATTTTCCCCGTGGACTCATAGGAATACACTTGATCATGCACAAAAATGTAATCCTTTCCAACCATATATATATATATATATATATATATATATATATATATATATATATATATATATAATGAAAATTTTATATAAAAGCAAATAGAACTCTCATGGCCTCTCCCCCCCCCCGTCCAGCTTCCCCCTACCCTCCCTCCCCCCTTTTCCCCCTCCCTTGCTGTGAAAGTCTATAATCTTTTTTTAAGAGGGGGAGAGGAGGAGGAGGGAGGACTGGGGGGGGGAGGGGGGAGGATAGATATCCATGGGGCAACACAACAACCTCTGCCTTGCTCATCTCCCCGGCCCACCATGGCCCCACCCTGGCCCACCATGGCCCCACCCTGGCCCACCATGACCCCACCCTAGCTCCACCATTCTGGATGCTGTTACACTCCTGGTGCTAGTTAAGGGGGTGGTGGGTGGTGGGTTTGGTGGGGGTGTAGTGGCACTTATGGTAAGTGGGTAGTGCAATGGTAGGTGGTTCATGGTAGCTTAATGAGTCAGCAATGCAATGGTACGGGGGGGTGGGAGGTGGGGGGCAGTTTTGGTCTAATGACCCAACACTGTAATGGTAGGCGGGAGATGGTTAATATAATGGTACAGCACTGTAATGGTAGGAGGGTTTATGGCATTATAATGGTCCGGGACTGTAATGGTACGGGTGGGAGATGGTAACCTAATGGTCTACCACCGTAATACCAGTTGGACCACGGTAGCGTAATGGCCTAGTAAGGTCCAACACTAGAAAGAGCAACATTCGTTAAATCCCACCATTTATCACCTCTTCTTCCCCTTCTCTCCCCAGCTATCAAAACACACCACTGGGTCCTCTAGTGGCTGTTTGTGACAACAGAGGAGGCAGGAAAAAAAAAAAGATACAGGAACCTAATGGCGATTAGAATGGAAAAAAAAGTGAAGGTTCTGGGTGTACTGAGGAAACGTTTGGAAAGAGAGATCACAAAAAAAGATACAAGAACCTAATAGCGATTAGAATGGAAAAAAAAGTGAAGGTTCTGGGTGCACTGAGGAAACGTTTGGAAAGAGAGATCACCCTGCTAAACTAATTGGAAGAGGGCGATGAAAGGAGGGCATGTCTGACGGTATAGCAGTCCCGACGGCGATGAATGACAAGCCAGCCACTTCTGTGTGACAAGACGAGATAACACCAGAGCCTAATCTATGCCTCCGTAGTGTCTTCTTAACTTCGTACATAACCCCTTACCGATCATATCCACATCAATGTCAAAAGAGATTGAGGGATAGGATGGTCGTCTTACGCTCTCACACTACTCATTCTATTCTCTTTCCAAACGCTCTGATAATTTGGTTATGACGAGTGATTTATTCCACTCTTCTTCCAAATGCTCTGATAAATTGGTTATGACGAGTGATTTCACTTTATCAACATTTCTCAAAGGGGTTGTAGACATTTCGTGAGGAAATGAGTTATCACTAAAGGGAAAAAAAATAAAAAATAAGGGTGTTGGAAGATGAAGTTTCCCGCGAGCGCGTGGTAGCGCCCGTGCCACTGGCGCGGGAAATGGTCTTCCGAGAAAGAGAAAAAAACAATAAACCAAATGTCACACAGGGGGAGCGTCGTGTTCCATTCCCACCAAGAACTTACCATTAATACTTGAAAGAGAAATTCTTACACTCGTGTCAACCCGGTCTGGCAATGTGACCCCGAAAATACATTTCTTTTTTTTTTTTCCTTTTTTTTTTGGGGGGGGGGGGCGATGGGGGGGGGGGGGGAGCGACTGAATTATCAAACGAAAGAATTTATCTGCATTACTCATCGAAGTGAAAGTAGATTTTCACAGGTAGAATGCAGTGTGGGGAGGGGATGGGGGAAGGGAGGGGAGGAGGAGGGTAGGGGGGAGAGTGGGAACGGGAATGGATGGAGTGTGTGGGTGTGTGTGGGTGTGTGTGTGTGTGTGTGGGTGTGTGTGGGTGTGTGTGTGGGTGTGTGTGGGTGTGTGTGGGTGGGTGATGGTAGGCCTTGGTAAAGTCTGTGGGGAACCCAAGCTTAGCCCATGGCAATCGCTCGCGTAACACTAGTGATCACAGCTGCCTGGATCAGCTGTTTGCAGGGAGGGGAGGAGGGAGGGGGAGATATATATACTGCTGCTGTTGGCTGGGTGGAAGGGACAGTGGGTGGGGGGGGAGAGGGGGGAGAAAGGGACAGGACAGGACGGGACGGGGAAGGGATGGGTGGGGGAAGGGAGAGGTGACAGACAGAAGACCTGATGGTCTATGACCAGGTTATCTGCTGGAGGACAGTACATGGGAAGGACAGATAACACAAGACCTGATGGTCTATGACCAGGTTATCTGCTGGAGGACAGTACATGGGAAGGACAGATAACACAAGACCTGATGGTCTATGACCAGGTTATCTGCTGGAGGACAGTACATGGGAAGGACAGATAACACAAGACCTGATGGTCTATGACCAGGTTATCATCTGTCGTAGCAAAATCTTAAATCTATGTCAAAACATTGATGGAACTTAGAATCACAAGTTAGAATCAGAATTCGAACCTAGAGTCGAAATCATAACCCACCCCCCCTACCACCTCACAACCAACCACCTACAACCCTGAAACACCAACACAATCCACCAATGTAAACCAGCATTGATGTAAACCAGCACTGATGTAAACCAGCATTGATGTAAACCAGCATTGATGTAAACCAGCACTGATGTAAACCAGCATTGATGTAAACCAGCACTGATGTAAACCAGCAATGATGTAAACCAGCACTGATGTAAACCAGCATTGATGTAAACCAGCGTTGGTGTAAACCAGTAAACCACTGCCTTGTGCCTTCCATACCCACACACAGGTTGGGTCGTACCGTCGTACCCAAGGATCGTCGTGCTCAAGGGTCGTACCGTCGTGCTCAAGGGTCGTACCGTCGTGCTCAAGGGGTCGTACCGCCGTGCTCACACAAGGTCAAGCCCTGGTATTTACCACACCTTTCATAGACTATTATAACTCTTCCCCTTCCCTTAAATCCCCCCCAACCCCTGCCCCTCCCCACCTCCCTACATCCCCCCTACCCTTTATCATTCCCCCACCCTGCACCCCCCAACCCCACCCCCACCCTATACCCCCCTACCCACCCCGTACGGAACAAAGACAAACAAAAGAAACAAAAAGCGAAAATATTTCTTCCTGTCGAAACCCGGATTGACACCTGCCTGAACTCTGACCTCAGATGACCTCTCTCTCTCTCTCTCTCTCTCTCTCTCTCTCTCTCTCTCTCTCTCTCTCTCTCTCTCTCTCTCTTCCACATACACACACACATCCTCCCCTTCCCCGCCACTGGGAAGGATCCACGAGTCACCTGCTGGAGAGAGAGAGAGAGAGAGAGAGAGAGAGAGAGAGAGAGAGAGAGAGAGAGAGAGAGAGAGAGAGAGAGAGAGAGAGGAGAGAATGTTAGGTTGGGGATGGAGGTGGGAGGGTAAAGGGGGTGGGTGGGTTTGGATTACCTACGAGACAACAGCATTGGGAGGAGAGGAGGCGGAGGAGGTGGAGGTGGAGGTGGAGGAGGAGGAGGAGGAGGAGGGGGAGGAGGCGGAGGAGGAGGAGCAGGTGAGGGAGGAGAGGAAGGGGAAGGGGGGACGGTGTGTGTGTGTGTGTGTGTGTGTGTGTGTGTGTGTGTGTGTGTTAGCATGGTGTCTGCTGTCTCTCTCTCTCTCTCTCTCTCTCTCTCTCTCTCTCTCTCTCTCTCTCTCTCTCTCTCTCTCTCTCTCTCTCTCTCTCCTCCCTGTAACACACATGACACCCCACACTCACCGTGAATCCTCAACACGTACTTATCTATCTATCTCTATCCATCGATGTCTATCAATCTATCGACCTATCTGTCCATCTATCTATTTATCTATCTACCTATCCATCTATTTATCTATCCATTATCTATTTATCTATCTATCTATCATTCTATCTATCTATCTATTCATCCTTACATCTATCCATCTATCTATCCTTCTATCTATCTCTCTACCCATCTATCTATCCATCTACTTATCTACCCATCCATCTATCTACCCATCTATCTATCTATGACGGGAGTCTACAGGTCATATATAGCCTTAAACCCTTTGAGCACGACAGTACGACCCCACGACCCCGGAGCACGACAGTACGACCCCACGACCCCGGAGCACGACCCCACGACCCCGGAGCACGACAGTACGACCCCACGACCCCGGAGCACGACCCTTCGACCCCCGGAGCACGACCCCAGGACCCCGGAGCACGACCCCTTCGACCCCCGGAGCACGACCCCATGACCCCGGAGCACGACCCCTAGGACCCCGGAGCACGACCCCTACGACCCCCGGAGCACGACCCTACGACCTTTGAGGTACCACGACCCGGCCTTTTTCAGCTCTCTGACCCGTGAAAGGTCAGGCGAAAGGTCGTGACATATCCTACCCTCCCTCCCCCACCAACTCAACTGGGCCAGGCACCCCCACCCCCTCAAAAGCTATGGTCAAGGTGTTAACACTAACATTAACCTCGTGTTCAATGATGTTAACTTTAACCTCTACCATCTGGCTCTACCATCTGTATCACCATCTGGTGTATTCTACCATATCTTCCTTTCTGGGGAGAGATGGGGAGGGGAAGGGGGGTTGGGGGAGAATAAATCTATAATAATGTCGGTCTTTATCTCTCTCTCTCTCTGGGGGTGAAAGGGGAAGGGGGAGAATAAATTATAACATTTTCGGTCTTTCTCTCTGGGGGTGAAAGGGGAAGGGGGTGGGGAGAATAAATCTACAATATTCTCGGTCTTTATCTCTCTCTCTGGGGGTGAAAGGGGGAGACAAACGGGTGGGGAGAATAAATCTATATTTCTCGGTCTTTATCTCTCTCTCTAGGGGTGAAAGGGGGAGACAAACTGATTTACTCCCCATAATACGCGCACATTTACTCCCCACAAACCCCAAATCAGCCTCATGATGATATCTACGCTGCTGTAGATCAATCTACCCACCCATCTACCGTAGATATTCTCACACTCGAAGAACCTCCAATGCGATATACGCCACTCATATACGCCCGAACATACGCACCCTCCCCCATATACGCCCCCCCCCCAGTCTGTAAATCTTGTATATGAACCTTGAGTCCTTCCCCCCCTCCTCCAACCCCCCCTACTACACTCTACCCCCCCTAACAACCTCCTCTCCCCCCCCTCCCCCCTGTTCAAGCAGTCCCCTCCTCAAGTTTGGCGTAACCTTTTTTTTTTTTAACGGACCCCGAACTGACGCCACGCCACTGTAAATGCCAGTGGTTGGTCAGTGGGCAACCTCCCTCCCCCTTGCCCCCGCCAGCCAGCCCCCCCCCCCCCCCACCACTATGAGTGATAATACAGGACGCAGCACCAACAGGGGGAGGGGGAGGGGGAGGGGGGGTAGGAGAGAGGAGCAGGGTTACCGAACCCACACCCCGTTTTCCACCGAACCAAACCCACCACACCCAACCAAAATGGAAGAAAACGACAGAAGAAAATAACACGACGAGGGCAACAATGAATGAAGCGTGAAGGAAGGAAGAAAGAAAGAAAGAAAGAAAGAAAGAACAGAGCGGGGCGACAGATACACACATCCAAACGGTATATTTACGAGCGTTTTCCGAGTGACGTAATACCGTTATGGTGACGTCACATCATGATGACATCATCATCATCATCAAAACGCACCTCCGCCTAGCTAACGCTAGAGTCAATATATATATATATATATATATATATATATATATATATATATATATATATATATATATAGATAGATAGATAGATAGATAGATAGATCGATAGATAGATAGATAGATATATCTTTTCATTCCTTCCTTCTTCTCTCCCTCGTGTGTCCTTGTGTGTATGTGTGTGTGTGTGTATGTGTGTGTGTGTGTGTGTGTGTGTGTGTGTGTGTGTGTGTGCAGTTGTTACGCATGGGAGCCGTGATAACTACGCTCATTTCTACATTTTATTCTTAAAATGATATGCAAATGATCCGGATTAACTGCAGGAATTTCAGTTTCATATCACACTTGTTTTACATACGAATATCATTTACCTGAACGACGCATATTTCACAAGCCAATCGTATATATATATATATATATATATATATATATATATATATATATATATATATATATATATATATATATATATATCCCTGGGGATAGGGGAGAAAGAATACTTCCCACGTATTCCCTGCGTGTCGTAGAAGGCGACTAAAAGGGGGAGGGAGCGGGGGGCTGGAAATCCTCCCCTCTCGTTTTTAATTTTACTAAAGAAGGAACAGAGAAGGGGGCCAAGTGAGGATACTCCCTCAAAGGCTCAGTCCTCTGTTCTTAACGCTACCTCGCTAACGCGGGATATGGCGAAGAGTATATATATATATATATATATATATATATATATATATATATATATATATATATATATATATATATATATATACACATCAGCATTCGTTTCTTCAGCCTCTGTTTAATGGAATGGTCAGTATATTTCCCTCTATTTATGAGCCTCATTAACTCATGTAATTATCCCAGTGTTATTATGCAGGAAGAACTCACTCGTCAGCCAATTAGAATTCGCCAAGGTAAAGATGACTACCCATCCCCCTCCCTCTCCTGCCAGCCAATCAGAACACCCGTGGGAATCAGACTCCCACCTGACAACCAATAAGAAGCGAGGAATAGCGTTAATTCTACTCCGATTGGTTGATAAGGAAGGGAAGAAAAATTTTTATCCACACTTCCTCCTCCTCCCCCTCATCTCCCGACCCTCCTTCTCTACCCACCACCTCCCTCCCACACAAACTCCCTCCCATTCTCTCCCTCCCTCCCATTCTAGCTCCCCACCCCTCCCACCCAAACTAGCTCCCTCCCTCCCCTACTTCCCTCCCACACTAGCTCCCTCCCCCCTACTTCCCTCCCACACTAGCTCCCTCCCCCTCTCTCCCTCCCTCCCACCTCTAACACCAGCTCCCTCCTCCTCTCTTCTTCCCTCCCACCTCCAACACTAGCTCCCTCTCCCTCCTTCCCTCCCACACTAGCTCTCCACCTCTCCTTGCGTCCCTCCCACACTAGCTCCCTCCACCTCTCCCTCCCTCCCACCTCCAACACTAGCTCCCTCCCATTCCCTCCCTCCCTCCCATTCCCTCCCTCCCTCCCTCGCCGTAACTAAACTCCCCCACCACAAGGCGTGAGGCCGCAGGTTAGGGGCATAGACCACCTCCCGCCTGCGGCTCCTGCTGGCTGCGGCTGCGGCTCCTGGTGAGGGTGGGGGGAGGGGGAGGGAGGGGGAGAGCTCTGGTGGCGGTTACTGGTTGATTAGGGGGGAGGGAAGGAGGGGAGGGAGGGGTGGGGGTCTTCCCCCTCCTCTTTTTCCCTCCCTCCCTAAGCCCCCTCCACCAGCCTTGTCCTATCACGTCGGGGGGGGGGGGGGGGGAGTGGAGAGGGAGTGGTTCACTGGTGGAGATATCTGGTGATGGAGACAGCAGTGGTGGTGATGGGTGGTGGTGGTGGTGATGGGAGATGGTGGTGGTGATGGGAGATGGTGGTGGTGATGGTGGGGCCTTTGTTCTAGTGGTGAAAAATGGTGAAGGTTTTGGTAGTGATGACCGTGGTACAGCGGAGGTACATCTGAGGTACTGTGGAGGTACACCTGGGGTACAGCGGAGGTACATCTGAGGTACTGTGGAGGTACACCTGTGGTACAGCGGAGGTACAGCGGAGGTACACCTGTGATACAGTGGAGGTACAGTTGTGTTACAGTGGAGGTACAGTGAGGTACAGTGGAGGTACACCTGAGGTACAGTGGAGGTACAGTGGAGGTACTGTGGAGGTACATCTGAGGTACTGTGGAGGTACACCTGGGGTACAGTGGAGGTACAGCTGTGGTACAGCGGAGGTAGTACACTTGTGGTAGACCAGCCGTTACAGGTGAGGTTACAGTAGACTACAGGAGAGACGTACATGACCCGGGCTGGGTTGTGAGGTGGGTGGATAGATAACGGATGACCCGATAGATGGAGGCAGAAGGCCTCCTCCACCCCTCCACACCACTCCCCCCCCCCCCAAACCCACCACGACACGTTAGCCTACAGGACGAAAATAACTACAACACAACCACGTACACTACATAACCACGTACACTACAACACAACCACGTACACTACATAACCACGTACACTACAACACAACCACGTACACTACAACCACGTACACTACATAACCACGTACACTACAACACAACCACGTACACTACAACACAACCAGGTACACTAAAACACAACCACATACACTGCAACACAACCACGTACACTACAACACAACCACGTACACTGCAACACAACCACGTACACTGCAACACAACCACGTACACTACAACACAACCACGTACACTACAACACAACCACGTACACTACATAACCACGTACACTACAACACAACCACGTACACTACAACACAACCACGTACACTAAAACACAACCACGTACACTGCAACACAACCACGTACACTACAACACAACCACGTACACTACAACACAACCACGTACACTGCAACACAACCACGTACATTACAACACAACCACGTACACTACAACACAACCACGTACACTGCAACACAACCACGTACATTACAACACAACCACGTACACTACAACACAACCACGTACACTGCAACACAACCACGTACACTACAACACAACCACGTACACTACAACACAACCCACGTACACTACAACACAACCACGTACACTACAACACAACCACGTACACTGCAACACAACCACGTACATACAACACAACTCACGTACACTGCAACACAACCACGTACATTACAACACAACCACGTACACTACAACACAACCACGTACACTGCAACACAACCACGTACACTACAACACAACCACGTACACTACAACACAACCACGTACACTACAACACAACCACGTACACTACAACACAACCACGTACACTGCAACACAACCACGTACATTACAACACAACCACGTACACTACAACACAACCACGTACACTACAACACAACCACGTACACTACAACACAACCACGTACATTACAACACAACCACGTACACTACAACACAACCACGTACACTACAACACAACCACGTACAACACCACACAGAGAACAAAGCAAGCTACGAGAAGTCTCCACAGTTCTTGATCTCCCCAGAGTGCAACTACTACAGTTCTTTATCTCCCCAGAGTGCAACTACAGTTCAATATCTCCCCAGAGTGCAACAACTCCACAGTTCAATATCTCCCCAGAGTGCAACTACAGTTCTTTATCTCCCCAGAGTGCAACTACTACAGTTCTTTATTTCCCCTGAGTGCAATGACTCCACAGTTCTTTATCTCCCCAGAGTGCAACAACAACAGTTTTTTATCTCCTCAGAGTGCAAATACAGTTCTTCATCTCCCCAGAGTGCAACGACTCCACATTTCTCCACCTCGTGTGAAAAAAAAACAGAGGAATGAAGTGTGAACTACGTGGATATAAATACGTTTGAACTACGCGTCCCTTTCCTAAGACGAGGCCTTATCTACAGACATCTTTTGTTTATCAATGAAGCACTAGTGAAGCCTGGGGGTGAGGGGAGGGGGGTGGTGGTGAGAGGGGAGGTGAGGGGGTGGTGGTGAGGGGAGAGGTTGTGGGAGGAGGGGAGGAGAGGGAGGGGAGGGGAGGGGAGAGGGTCTGAATAAACCTTGTTCATCTCCGCCTTGGACGCCATCTCGTGGGCGGCTTATCTGATAAGGAAACCCCCCCCCACCCGCACCCCCCCCAGGGTGGACAGAGGGGAGAGGAGGGGTATGGGTAGGGGGGGGAAAGGGGGCCATATACTGGAAGGAAGGGAGGGGAGGGAAGGGAAGGAGGGGGAGGGAGGGGGGAGGGGAGGGGGAGGGAGGGGGTGGTCATACATAACCAACCCCCCCTTCTCCCCCACCTCAAGCGGTAGCTCAGTGGAGGTATATGGTTAAGGTCACTCAGCCAGGTTAGGTTATATGGCCCAGGGGGAGGGGGAGGGAGGGGTGGGGGAGGGGTGAGGGTGAGGGGGTAGGGGGAGGGGTGAGGAGGGGGGGTAGCAGTAGAGGTGTGGTAGTCAGGTGGGTGACGATTATAATGACCCTGGTCAAAGGGAAGGGGAGGGGGGACGGGACGGGACGGGACGGGTAAGGGACAGGTATCATAGACATGACCCCACGGGGAGGGGGAACGGGGGGAGGGGTAGGGGTGGAGGGAGGGGGGGTGGGGGGGGGGGGCATCATATAAGAACCAGCCAGGTACCTACAAGGTCTGTGTGTGTGTGTGTGTGTGTGTGTGTGATGAGGGAGGAGGTTGGAGGAGGTGTGGAGTGAGGGAGGGAGGGTAGTGTGGTGGTGGAGTCGTCACCCCTCCCTCCTCCCCCAACAATACCCATCCCCTCGTGCCCTGCCCTCCACCGCGGGAGGCAACACCAACATTACTTTATTAGGCTCCTGGCCAACCCCCCCCCCCCCCCTCACACACACACACACACACACACACACACACACACACACGTCACTCACCCAGTGATTTACTGTGGACCCCGCTGGTCCCGCCATTACAATGGGCATCTGGTCTACGATGGTAGGTAGGTAGGTAGGTGGGTATGGAGGTAGGTGGGTAGGTGGGTATGTAGGTAGATAGGTAGGTAGGTGGATAGGTAGGTTGGTATGGAGGTAGGTGGGGATGGACGCAGGTAGATAGGTAGGTAGGTACGTATGGAGGTAGGTATGTAGGTGGTACGTGGGTATGTAGGTAGACAGGTAAGTAGGTAGGTAGGTGTGTAGGTAGGTAGGTGGGTAGGTAGGTAGGTGGGTATGGAGGTACGTAGGTAGGTAGGTTGGATGTAGGTAGGTGGGTGGGTAGGTAGGTAGGTGGGTATGGAGATAGGTAGGTCGGTATGGACGTAGGTAGGTAGGTTAGGTAGGTAGAAAGGTATGTATATAGGTAGGTAGGTAGGTAGGTAGGTAGTTAGGTAAGTAGGTATGGAGGTAGATAGGTAGGTAGGTAGGTAGGTAGGTAGTAGGTAGGTAGGTAGGTAGGTAGGTAGCATCGTCCATAGTGCTCCTGGCCTGAACGGATTAGACTTTACTGATGTACAGTCGCTGGTAATGACCATCCCCTCCCCCCACCCCCACCACCACCCCCCAACCCCCTCCCTGCCCCCCCCACCACCACCCCAACCCCCCTCACGACCCCCCAACCCCTCCCTTCCCCCCTCACGACCCCCCAACCCCTTCCTTCCCCCCTCACGACCCCCCCCTCATTCACTCTGAGGCCAGTGGTGCTCTGTGGTGACCCCTCCCCCCTCCCCTCCCCCCCTTGTTTAGGTACAGTGGTTGGGGGTGGTGGGGGGTGTGAGGGGGGAGGGGGGGGAGAGGGTGGTGTAAATGTATCCGAAGAATAAGATGAACATTCTTCCAATACGTCTGTAAATGGCTGGGGGGGGGGGGGTCTGGTTCAACAACCAACCCCCCCCCCCCTCTCCCGGAGGTCAAATTGGTCATTAAGAACACAGGACTGCATTATGTCAGTAGGTGGTTCTTGAGTTACGTAAGATGAAAATGGATATTTACGAGTTTCATCATATTTGTAAACAGGTCAGAGTTGTATAAATCTGTAAATCAGATAGACTATAGCATCTATATTATGTAAATCTGTAAATGAGATAGACTATAGCGTCTATACTGTGTAAATTTGTAAATCAGATAGACTATAGCATCTATATCATGTAAATCTGTAAATCAGATAAACTATAGCATCTATATTATGTAAATCTGTAAATTAGATAAACTATAGCATCTA
>NC_092286.1:9754189-9759189 GCF_036320965.1 Panulirus ornatus
GGTCTCCCACTTCTCCTCGTTCCCTCCACCTCTGACACATATATCCTCTTGGTCAATCTTTCCTCACTCATTCTCTCCATGTGCCCAAACCATTTCAAAACACCCTCTTCTGCTCTCTCAACCACACTCTTCCCATTACCACACACTGAGGCCACGACGAACGCTATATTCATCTACTCAACTATCTAACTAAGCATTTATTCGTACTTTTATTCATCTATCTATCTATCAATTTGTTTATGTATGGGATTAAGACTCAGGGGTGATGATGAGTGGGGAGAGGAAGACGGGGAGAGTGGGGAGAAAGGTGAGAGGCAGTGGGAGGAGGTGTTGGGAAAGGGGGAGATCAGAGAACTAAGCGCTTATCTGGCTATATCCAACAGTTTATCTGTCTATCTCCAACAGTTTAGCTAGCTATCTCCAACATTTCACCTGGCTATATCCAAGAGTTTAGCTGTCTATCTCCAACAGTTTAGCTGGCTATCTCCAACATTTCATCTAGCTATCTCCAACATTTTAGCTGGCTATCTCCAACATTTTATCCGCCTATATCCAACAGTTTATCTATCTCCAACAGTTTAGCAAGCTATCTCCGACATTTTTCCCGGCTATCACCAGCATTTCATCTGTCTATCTCCAACAGTCTAACATGTCTATCTCCAACAGTCTATCTGGCTCTCTCCAACACTTTATCTGGCTCCCTCTTACATTTTATCTGCCTGTCTCCAACAGCTTGAGGCCCAGGTGTGTGTGTGTGTGTGTGTGTGTGTGTGTGTGTGTGTGTGTGTGTGTGTGTACCACCAACACTTGTGGCTTACGTCTTTCGTCATGCCAGTTTCTGTTGTGTACACGATCACTCGATCAATGATTCTGATTCTTCTATGTTCTTATTTATCATACATTTACGTCACTTATTCTGAAGCTTCCTCACGAAGTTTCTTCCCATTTCTTTATTTGTTAATCCATCGGCGGACGGATATATATATATATATATATATATATATATATATATATATATATATATATATATATATATATATATATATATGAATCTTTCCAGTACGTTGGTGGGGTGAGTGTTGGTGGGGTGAGTGTTGGTGGGGCGAGTGCTGGTGGGGCGAGTGTTGGCGGGGCGAGTGTTGGTGGGGCGAGTGTTGGTGGGGCGAGTGCTGGTGGGGCGAGTGTTGGTGGAGGTCAGTAAAGATGGAGCCGTGTGAAGGGAAAGTGAAGCAGGGTATGAGGAAGAGAGAGAGAGAGAGAGAGAGAGAGAGAGAGAGAGAGAGAGAGAGAGAGAGAGAGAGAGAGAGAGAGAGAGTATGAGTGAGAGTGAGGGAGAGTGTGAGGCGGCAGTGAGAGCCAGGCAGCGGAGGAACCTGATCTAATAAACAAAGGGGAGTGGCCAACACTCCCAACATGTTCTGAGGGGGACTAGGGTGAGGATAGGCTACACTGGGGTGAGGATAGACTACACTGGGTGAGGATAGACTACACTGGGTGAGGATAGACTACACTGGGTGAGGATAGACCACACTGGGTGAGGATAGACTAAACTGGGTGAGGATAGACTACACTGGGTGAGGATAGACTACACTGGGTGAGGATAGACTACACTGGGTGAGGATAGACTACACTGGGGTGAGGATAGACTACACTGGGGTGAGGATAGACTACACTGGGGTGAGGATAGGCTACACTGGGTGGGGAAAGACTACACTGACTGAGAATAGGCTACACTGGGTGAGGATAGACTACACTGGGTGAGGATAGACTACACTGGGTGAGGATAGACCACACTGGGTGAGGATAGACTACACTGGGTGAGGATAGACTACACTGGGTGAGGATAGACTACACTGGGTGAGGATAGACTACACTGGGGTGAGGATAGACTACACTGGGTGAGGATAGGCTACACTGGGTGAGGATAGGCTACACTGGGGTGAGGATAGACTACACTGGGGTGAGGATAGGCTACACTGGGTGGGGAAAGACTACACTGACTGAGAATAGGCAACACTGGGTGAGGATAGGCTACACTGGGTGAGGATAGGCTACACTGGGTGAGGATAGGCTACACTGGGTGAGGATAGGCTACACTGGGGTGAGGATAGGCTACACTGGGATGAGGATAGGCTACACTGGGTGGGGAAGACTACACTGAGTGAGGATAGGCTACACTGGGTGAGGATAGGCTACACTGGGTGAGGATAGGCTACACTGGGGTGAGGATAGGCTACACTGGGTGAGGATAGGCGACACTGGGGTGAGGATAGACTACACTAGGGTGAGGATAGACTAAACTAGGGTGAGGATAGGTTACACTGGGGTGAGGACAGACTACACTGGGTGAGGATAGGCTACACTGGGGTGAGGATAGACTACACTGGGTGGGGAAAGACTACACTGAGTGAGGATAGGCTACACTGGGTGAGGATAGGCTACACTGGGTGAGATTAGACTACACTGGGTGAGAACAGACTACACTGGGTGAGGATAGGCTACAGTGGGTGAGGATAGGCTATAATGGGTGAGGACAGACTACACTGGGTGAGGATAGACTACACTGGGATGAGAATAGACTACTCTGGGTGAGGATAGGCGACACTGGGTGAGGATAGACTACATTGGGTGAGGACAGGCTACACTGGGTGAGATTAGACTACACTGGGTGAGAATAGACTACACTGGGGTGAGGATAGGCTACACTGGGTGAGGATAGACTACACTGGGTGAGGATAGGCTACACTGGGTGAGGATAGGCTACACTGGGTGAGGACAGACTACACTGGGTGAGGATAGACTACACTGGGATGAGGATAGACTACTCTGGGTGAGGATAGGCGACACTGGGTGAGGATAGGCTACACTGGGTGAGGATAGGCGACACTGGGTGGGATAGACTACACTGGGTGAGGATAGACTACACTGGGATGAGGATAGACTACACTGGGTGAGGATAGACTACACTGGGGTGAGGATAGGCTACACTGGGTGAGGACAGGCTACACTGGGTGAGGATAGACTACACTGGGTGAGGATAGACTACACTGGGGTGAGGATAGACTACTCTGGGTGAGGATAGGCTACACTGGGGTGAGGATAGACATGACGTATGAAATAATACCCCCACCTCCCACCAACAATCACCAGCCCCCCCCCTCTACACACACACACACACACACACACACACACACACACACACACACACTCCTACCATGACCATGAGTCAAGAAATACAACAACAACAACAACAACAACAAATCATACGTTTAATACAACACTTCAACTATACCTCACACTCTCCCCCCCCCCCCCCCCGCCCCCCAGCAGTGCCTAGCCCTTAATGCTGGTGGGCCAGAGAGCATACACTCATACATACAACACCCCCCCTCCCCCCAACCACCCCACCCCCTTCACTCATCTCCCCCCCCCAGTCATATACGACTTACTAGCCATACAGGGAGAGAGAGAGAGAGAGAGAGAGAGAGAGAGAGAGAGAGAGAGAGAGAGAGAGAGAGAGAGAGAGAGAGAGAGAGAGAGAGAGAGAGAGAGAGAGAGAGAATATCACCCTTTCCGTTCTCCCGTTCACCAAAGCACCATCCATGGGGAAGGGAAGGGAAGGGAAGGGAAGGGATGGGCCGCCCCCCCATCCCCCTAAACCCCCTTCCCCCTCCCACCCCTTTCCCCCCCCCCCCTTCGAAAAAGCGCTATATCACCGGTCTATATCAACATGGCCTAATCCCCGACCCCATTGCTTTATTGTCGACAATCTAACCAAAAATCCATTTTGTACATAGGAAGGAAAAAAAGAGAAAAACAACGAAAGATTCATTGGTGAAAAATTGTCCCTTAAACTAGGGTTGTGTCTGCCTCAATATATATATATATATATATATATATATATATATATATATATATATGTCGGAAAGGATCACAATTTTGCGCGTGATCAAGATATTCCTATGAGTCCACGGGGAAAATGAAACACGATAAGTTCCCAAGTGCACTTTCGTGTAATAATCACATCATCAGGGGAGACACAAGAGAGAAATATAACAGTCAGTTGATATACATCGAAGACACGAAGCTAGGACGCCATTTGGTAAACATGTGATTGTCCAAAACATATATATATATATATATATATACATATATATATATATATATATATATATATATATATATATATATATATATATATGTATTCTTTTTTTTTTATACTATTTGCCATTTCCCGCGTTAGCGGGGTAGCGTTAAGAACAGAGGACTGAGCATTTGAAGGGCTATCCTCACATGGCCCCCTTCTCTGTTCCTTCTTCAGGAAAACTAAAAACGAGAGGGGAGGATTTCCAGCCCCCCGCTCCCTCCCCTTTTAGTCGCCTCCTACGACACGCAGGGAATACGTGGGAAGTGTTCTTTCTCCCCTATCCCCAGGGATATATATATATATATATATATATATATATATATATATATATATATATATATATATATATATATATATATATATTGGGTTTACGTTTTGGTGGATTTAAACGCCTATTATCGACAGTACGACCTACTGAGAGCGAGTTGGTACGACCTTGTGAGAGTGAGTGGGTACGACCCCCTTTGAGGAGTACGACGGTACGACCCTTGTGTGACGTAGACTGGCTGACCTGTTGACCTGACCCCAAGCTTAACAAGGCCGAGGGGTCGTAACTACCATTCACCTCTTCATTCATTCAATCATTACTCTTCCAGAGAAAGAAGAGGATGGAAGGAAGGAAGGAAGAAGAAAAGGAAGGAAGGAAGGAAGGAAGAAAAAAAAGGAAGGAAGGAAGGAAGGAAGGAAGAAAAGAAAGGAAGGAAGGAAGGAAGAAAAGAAAGAAAGAAAGGAAGGAAGGAAGGAAAGAAGGAAGGAAAGAAGGAAGGAAGGAAGAAAGAAAGAAGAACAATACAGAGTAACAACAACAACAACAACAACCCCCTCCCCCACAACACCCACCCCAACTCATCAA
>NC_092286.1:9764189-9776689 GCF_036320965.1 Panulirus ornatus
TCCCACCGTCATCCTCCACCCTCGAGTGTGTTTGTGTGTGTGGGCCTCCAGCCTCAAAGCAACGACAGGAGCAACTTTATCTCCCATCCTACAGGCTCGGCCTCCATCCAGCCTCAAGGAACAGCAAAAAAAAACCAGCAACAGTCACCCCCCCACCCACCACCCTTCAACCTCTAGCTTCAAGGAACAGCGAATGCTGCAGCAGCAGGAGCCTCCTCACCCTCCACCCTTCAAGGCTGAGTCTCCAACCTAAAAGCAGCAGCAGCAGCAGCAACCTCACCCTCCACGCCTCCAGGGATTGGGCCTCCAGCCTCAAGGAGGATGGAGAAGCGGGAGGAGGAGGAGCAGCAGGTGGGTGGGAGGAGGCCGCCGCCGGGGGTAGGTAGGTAGGTAGGTAGGTAGGTAGGTGTGTGTGTGTGTGTGTGTGTGTGGAAGGGGTCGACGCCCCGGGTCAAGACAGTTGGGCACGCACCGTCCTCTCCTTAATTAGATCAGACGAGGAGTTCATCTCCTGAGGCTGAGTGCTGGTCGCCCTCAAATTATGGCGGTCCTTGATGTTATGACGAACCTGCCAGCCCACCAGGGCGATACGCTCCCTGCCAACACAGTGGCAGGGAGGCAGGGAGGACAGTGAACCTTAAGGGTGAAAGTTGATCGCAAGGGCGAAAGCTGATGTCTGCGACGAGAGGGACAACAATGAGACGCAAATGAGCAGTTCAAGGGTGAGTGGGTGGGTGGGTGGGTGGGGAGGAGGGATACATGGACCTACCCTTTGCCAACAACGGACAACAGGGAAGTTGTCAGGGGTGAGACCACTGCCACCACCACACTCAGAGTGGGAGGGGGAGAGAGTGTGTGTGTGTGTGTGAGGGGGAGAGAGTGAGTGTGTGTGTGTGTGAGGGGGAGAGAGTGAGTGAGTGTGTGTGTGGGGTGGTGTGGTGGTGTAACAGGGGGTGGTGATCATACACGATAAACAAATGATTAAGTATGATACAAAGAGATGATTATCATACTCTATTTTTCGAAGCAAAAAGTCCAGTTTATCTATCTATGTGCTGCCCTCACATATGTGCTGCCCTCACATATGTGCTGACCTTACATATGTGCTGCCCTCACACATGGGGCGGCTCTAGCTCTGCATCCTTACTTGACAGAGAGGAGTCAGAAGCGGTAAGACTTATAAACTCTTCCAAACTTGACACCTCTTCCCCTTCGTCGCAATGATGGTTCACTTTCCCCTCTTCTACAGGAATTACTTTGGTTTTTGCTCCCGAGAGTCGGCTGCTTGTGTGCCCCCCCACCACCACTAGCTAAGCCTCTTAGTATTCGGTAAGCTGTTGCGTCGAATGATTACTGTGAGGCCATTAGCAACTCAAGGGTGGGCCGTTTTGATACCTGCTTCTTTCCCTACACGTCGAAGCTTTGGAACTCTCTACCCTCTCATGTCTTTTCCAATAACTATGACCTGGTACATTCTAAAAGACAGGTTTTTCACCTCCTCCAAAATTCATTAAATACTTTCCCTTGTCTCTTCATTAACCTCTCTATACTTCAATCAAGGCCCGGCCTTGATGCGGACTTTTCTCCGTGACTGAATCCTCCAACGTAACAAAAAAAAATGTATATATATATACATATATATATATATATATATATATATATATATATATATATATATATATATATATATACATATATATATATTTTGCAGGGAAAAAATGCAATTGAGTGGGAGAAGTATAAAAGAAAGAGACAGGAGGTCAAGAGAAAGGTGCAAGAGGTGAAAAAAAGGGCAAATGAGAGTTGGGGTGAGAGACTATCAGTAAATTTTAGGGAGAATAAAAAGATGTTCTGGAAGGAGGTAAATAGGGTGCGTAAGACAAGGGAGCAAATGGGAACTTCAGTGAAGGGCGTAAATGGGGAGGTGATAACAAGTAGCGGTGATGTGAGAAGGAGATGGAATGAGTATTTTGAAGGTTTGTTGAATGTGTCTGATGACAGAGTGGCAGATATAGGGTGTTTTGGTCGAGGTGGTGTGCAAAGTGAGAGGGTTAGGGAAAATGATTTGGTAAACAGAGAAGAGGTAGTAAAAGCTTTGCGGAAGATGAAAGCCGGCAAGGCAGCAGGTTTGGATGGTATTGCAGTGGAATTTATTAAGAAAGGGGGTGTCTGTATTGTTGACTGGTTGGTAAGGTTATTTAATGTATGTATGACTCATGGTGAGGTGCCTGAGGATTGGCGGAATGCGTGCATAGTGCCATTGTACAAAGGCAAAGGGGATAAGAGTGAGTGCTCAAATTACAGAGGTATAAGTTTGTTGAGTATTCCTGGTAAATTATATGGGAGGGTATTGATTGAGAGGGTGAAGGCATGTACAGAGCATCAGATTGGGGAAGAGCAGTGCGGTTTCAGAAGTGGTAGAGGATGTGTGGATCAGGTGTTTGCTTTGAAGAATGTATGTGAGAAATACTTAGAAAAGCAAATGGATTTGTATGTAGCATTTATGGATCTGGAGAAGGCATATGATAGAGTTGATAGAGATGCTCTGTGGAAGGTATTAAGAATATATGGTGTGGGAGGCAAGTTGTTAGAAGCAGTGAAAAGTTTTTATCGAGGATGTAAGGCATGTGTACGTGTAGGAAGAGAGGAAAGTGATTGGTTCTCAGTGAATGTAGGTTTGCGGCAGGGGTGTGTGATGTCTCCATGGTTGTTTAATTTGTTTATGGATGGGGTTGTAAGGGAGGTAAATGCAAGAGTCCTGGAAAGAGGGGCAAGTATGAAGTCTGTTGGGGATGAGAGAGCTTGGGAAGTGAGTCAGTTGTTGTTCGCTGATGATACAGCGCTGGTGGCTGATTCATGTGAGAAACTGCAGAAGCTGGTGACTGAGTTTGGTAAAGTGTGTGGAAGAAGAAAGTTGAGAGTAAATGTGAATAAGAGCAAGGTTATTAGGTACAGTAGGGGTGAGGGTCAAGTCAATTGGGAGGTGAGTTTGAATGGAGAAAAACTGGAGGAAGTGAAGTGTTTTAGATATCTGGGAGTGGATCTGTCAGCGGATGGAACCATGGAAGCGGAAGTGGATCATAGGGTGGGGGAGGGGGCGAAAATTTTGGGAGCCTTGAAAAATGTGTGGAAGTCGAGAACATTATCTCGGAAAGCAAAAATGGGTATGTTTGAGGGAATAGTGGTTCCAACAATGTTGTATGGTTGCGAGGCGTGGGCTATGGATAGAGATGTGCGCAGGAGGATGGATGTGCTGGAAATGAGATGTTTGAGGACAATGTGTGGTGTGAGGTGGTTTGATCGAGTAAGTAACGTAAGGGTAAGAGAGATGTGTGGAAATAAAAAGAGCGTGGTTGAGAGAGCAGAAGAGGGTGTTTTGAAATGGTTTGGGCACATGGAGAGAATGAGTGAGGAGAGATTGACCAAGAGGATATATGTGTCGGAGGTGGAGGGAACGAGGAGAAGAGGGAGACCAAATTGGAGGTGGAAAGATGGAGTGAAAAAGATTTTGTGTGATCGGGGCCTGAACATGCAGGAGGGTGAAAGGAGGGCAAGAAATAGAGTGAATTGGAGTCATGTGGTATACAGGGGTTGACGTGCTGTCAGTGGATTGAAGCAAGGCATGTGAAGCGTCTGGGGTAAACCATGGAAAGCTGTGTAGGTATGTATATTTGCGTGTGTGGACGTGTGTATGTACATGTGTATGGGGGGGGGGGGGGGTTGGGCCATTTCTTTCGTCTGTTTCCTTGCGCTACCACGCAAACCCGGGAGACAGCGACAAAGTATAAAAAAAAAAAAGAAAAAAAAAAAAAAAAAAAAAAATATATATATATATATATATATATATATATATATATATATATATATATATATATATATATATTCATACTATTCGCCATTTCCCGCATTAGCGAGGTAGCTTTAAGAACAGAGGACTGGGCCTTTGAAGGAATATCCTCACCTGGCCCCCTTCTCTGTTCCTTCTTTTGGGAAATTATACCCCTAAGCACAGATATCTGCTACATTCACGGACGTCACCTCAAGTATCGCTACAGCAGCGCTATCGCTCCCGACCCAAGTCTCCCACGCCCACAGCTTGTGATCAATATACACCACGGGGGGTTCGAACCCGAGGTCCCGAGCGGTAGCGAAAATCGTGGCGCCCGCCCACAGCTCTCTCCATACACCTCCCCCCCACCAGTACTGTACACGTAGCTCTGACAAGTTTGGTGACGTGGGTCCCCAACACCCCCCTACCCCCCCTACAACCCCACCCCCACAACAACCCCAGGGAAATCTGCGTTGGAAGTCGTATATTACAACTCTCCATTTTTTTTTTTTTTTTTTAAACTAACTGCCTGGGATAAAGCAATTTTTTCTACTGAACACAGACGCCAAACATACACACACATAGATATATACTGTAGATATAGATACTACATAGATACATATATATATATATATATATATATATATATATATATATATATATATATATATATATATATAGATAGATAGATAGATAGATAGATAGATAGATAGGTAGATAGATAGATAGATAGATAGATACAGACAGATACATATAGATAGATACATATAGATAGATAGATAGATAGATAGACAGACATACATATATAGATACTACACAGATGTAAGTTGGTGTTGCATAGAGGTTTTGTGTGGCCTCCTTAGTGCCAGACAGATACTGACTATAGATATATTAGCTGGAAAATACTGTTGTTTGGGAGACGTCACAGAAACCATCTGTAATTCTGAAGTTCCCATGGCCAAGAAGGAGGAATCTTTTTCTTCGAGTTATGAGCCAAGGGTTGTTAAGTGAGTAAGTTCCGGGTTATAGCTTTATTGAGGTCAACAACAACACTCAGGTCAATTGTCCCAAGGTCATGTTGTAGGTTAGTATGACGGACGGGTCACGGACGGACGGAGGGGTCACGGACCACAGACGGACGGATCACGGACCACGGAAGGACGGGTCACGGACCACGGGAGGACCGGTCACGGACCACGGGAGGACCGGTCACGGACCACGGACGGACCGGTCACGGACCACGGACGGACGGATCACGGACGGATGGGTTATGGACCACGCACAGACAGACGGGCGACGAATCACGGACGAACGGATCACAGACTAGAGACGGACGGATCACGGACCACGGACGGACGGATGTACGACGAACATAAATGTTCCTAAAGTGTCCGCCATGCGACGCAGGCCACACACAGAAAGTGGTTCATTCCTTCTACGTTCATTAAACTCCCTCACGACGTCCCCCCCCACCACACACCCCCCCCTTCTCCCTCCCTCCCTCCACCCCTCTCTCTCTCTCTCTCTCTCTCCCTGGGTCGAGAAAGTTTTCCCCTTGGTCTCACAAATTCGCTGCAGGTCGAGCGGGCGTGTTGGGAACCGGGAACAACATAATAACATTAGCGACTTAGGAAGACCAAAACTGCTAAGTTGAGCGGTGGCGATGTTGGAGGAGGAGGAGGAGGAGGAAGGGGAGGGGGTGTCAGGAGGGAGGAGGAAGAGGGAGGGAGGGAGGGGGGTGTCTTCTTTCCTCTCTCCTCCCCCACCTCCCGGGTGATGGGGAGGAGGAGGAGGAGGATGATGGGGAGGAGGAGGAGGAGGAGGAGGAGGAGGAGGAGGAGGAGGAGGGCCAGTTCCGGATCCGGAATGAAGAAATACGGTCATCTGGGGAGGGAGGGAGGGAGGGAGGGAGGGCAGGTCGTCCGCCTCATCGGAGGAAGCAGACGACCTGGTAATGCCTCACATACCCTCCCTCCCTCCCTCCTTCCTTCCCTCACTCCCTCCTTCTCTCTCTCTCTCTCTCTCTCTCTCTCTCTCTCTCTCTCTCTCTCTCTCTCTCTCCCTGGGATAACTCTGGTTCTCTCTCATCCTCTTCTTTTTCTCCTCCAAACAGGAAGGATTTCAAGAGGAAGCATGAAAGGGAGGAAGAGGGAGAATACATGTGTGTGTGTGTGTGTGTGTGGAATGGGAGGTAGGTGAAGAGATGGACAGACGGAATGGGGGTTAGGTGAAGAGATGGACAGATGGAATGGCAAGACAGGCGAAGAGATGGACGGAAAGGGAAAAGGAAGAGAGAGAGAGAGAGAGAGAGAGAGAGAGAGAGAGAGAGAGAGAGAGAGAGAGAGAGAGAGAGAGAGAGAGAGAGAGATCACCCTGGCTGGCCTGGAGTGGAGTGTTTAAGTATTCACACTCCTGTACGGGAGTCTTGTCACGCACCTCCCGCTGTAGTTTAGCCATTAAACTTTAAACCAATTCTAAGACCTGCCTTCCACCACCTACAAAAAAAAGAGAGACAAAAAGCATATATATATATATATATATATATATATATATATATATATATATATATATATATATATATATATATATATATATTAAAGGACCTCTGTGTAGAAAATATCTTCTTTAGTTAATTCATGACGATCCAATCAACGAGTCTGAATTCAATCTAACTTATTCTTTTTTGATTTAGTAAACAATGAATATATATATATATATATATATATATATATATATATATATATATATATATATATATATATATATATATATATATATATATTATCCCTGGGGATAGGGGAGAAAGAATACTTCCCACGTATTCCCTGCGTATCGTAGAAGGCGACTAAAAGGGGAGGGAGCGGGGGGCTGGAAATCCTCCCCTCTCATTTTTTTTAATTTTCCAAAAGAAGGAACAGAGAATTGGGCCAGGTGAGGGTATTCCCTCAAAGGCCCAGGCCTCTGTTCTTAACGCTACCTCGCTAATGCGGGAAATGGCGAATAGTTTGAAAGAAAAAAAAAAAAAAAAAATATATATATATATATATATATATATATATATATATATATATATATATATATATATATATATACATAAACAGCCTGTTGAGTACTGTTTATGTCTCAAATGAAACAACAGAGACTGGAATATAACAGAACCGTTAAAGGGACGCCCCCAAAGTGTTCAGTTTTATAGCCAAACGCTTGGAGGAAATAAAAAACGACCGACCCCATTTCGTGTAAGTGTTACTCATACTCATCACCAGATTTCCTAAAGTCTACATACTCATGTCATCCAGTCATGGCGGTGTGTTGTTAACCCACTGTGCTGCACACCATCGTGGCCTACTACATCCACTGTACACATCAGGGCACTTGGCCCTCTCTGTACTTGGGTTTCCAGACCATCTTACACAACCTTCACTCCTCCCAGACTCACTTACGTCTCCCCCTCTCCACCACACACACACACCAGGGACTACTAGAACATGTGCAGAGAAGACCGTACAAGATCCGGTCCTCCTCCCTCCCTCCCTACTCTCTATCCCAACCATCACCTGGACCTACCTCATCAGACACTGGAGAGAAGTAAGCTACTACTGCACCACCCTCACCACCGTCATCTCCCGCCACCTGAGATCCCTCGTCCCCAAGGTCGCAGTGTGGCACCACAACCACATCAAGCCGGTGCAAACAGACCGCAACAAGAACAGCCTCGTCCCATCTACCGTTAACACCGTCAGCAACCAGTAGACTGCCCCCCCCCCACAGTGTGGGGTGTAGAGTCTGCTTGTCTCCTCGACCCTTCACTATGACGCTACGACCCTTCACTATGACGCTACGACCCTTCACTATGACGCTACGACCCTTCACTATGACGCTACGACCCTTCACTATGACGCTACGACCCTTCACTATGACGCTACGACCCTTCACTATGACGCTACGACCCTTCACTATGACGCTACGACCCTTCACTATGACGCTACGACCCTTCACTATGACGCTACGACCCTTCACTATGACGCTACGACCCTTCACTATGACGCTACGACCCTTCACTATGACGCTACGACCCTTCACTATGACGCTACGACCCTTCACTATGACGCTACGACCCTTCACTATGACGCTACGACCCTTCACTATGACGCTACGACCCTTCACTATGACGCTACGACCCTTCACTATGACGCTACGACCCTTCACTATGACGCTACGACCCTTCACTATGACGCTACGACCCTTCACTATGACGCTACGACCCTTCACTATGACGCTACGACCCTTCACTATGACGCTACGACCCTTCACTATGACGCTACGACCCTTCACTATGACGCTACGACCCTTCACTATGACGCTACGACCCTTCACTATGACGCTACGACCCTTCACTATGACGCTACGACCCTTCACTATGACGCTACGACCCTTCACTATGACGCTACGACCCTTCACTATGACGCTACGACCCTTCACTATGACGCTACGACCCTTCACTATGACGCTACGACCCTTCACTATGACGCTACGACCCTTCACTATGACGCTACGACCCTTCACTATGACGCTACGACCCTTCACTATGACGCTACGACCCTTCACTATGACGCTACGACCCTTCACTATGACGCTACGACCCTTCACTATGACGCTACGACCCTTCACTATGACGCTACGACCCTTCACTATGACGCTACGACCCTTCACTATGACGCTACGACCCTTCACTATGACGCTACGACCCTTCACTATGACGCTACGACCCTTCACTATGACGCTACGACCCTTCACTATGACGCTACGACCCTTCACTATGACGCTACGACCCTTCACTATGACGCTACGACCCTTCACTATGACGCTACGACCCTTCACTATGACGCTACGACCCTTCACTATGACGCTACGACCCTTCACTATGACGCTACGACCCTTCACTATGACGCTACGACCCTTCACTATGACGCTACGACCCTTCACTATGACGCTACGACCCTTCACTATGACGCTACGACCCTTCACTATGACGCTACGACCCTTCACTATGACGCTACGACCCTTCACTATGACGCTACGACCCTTCACTATGACGCTACGACCCTTCACTATGACGCTACGACCCTTCACTATGACGCTACGACCCTTCACTATGACGCTACGACCCTTCACTATGACGCTACGACCCTTCACTATGACGCTACGACCCTTCACTATGACGCTACGACCCTTCACTATGACGCTACGACCCTTCACTATGACGCTACGACCCTTCACTATGACGCTACGACCCTTCACTATGACGCTACGACCCTTCACTATGACGCTACGACCCTTCACTATGACGCTACGACCCTTCACTATGACGCTACGACCCTTCACTATGACGCTACGACCCTTCACTATGACGCTACGACCCTTCACTATGACGCTACGACCCTTCACTATGACGCTACGACCCTTCACTATGACGCTACGACCCTTCACTATGACGCTACGACCCTTCACTATGACGCTACGACCCTTCACTATGACGCTACGACCCTTCACTATGACGCTACGACCCTTCACTATGACGCTACGACCCTTCACTATGACGCTACGACCCTTCACTATGACGCTACGACCCTTCACTATGACGCTACGACCCTTCACTATGACGCTACGACCCTTCACTATGACGCTACGACCCTTCACTATGACGCTACGACCCTTCACTATGACGCTACGACCCTTCACTATGACGCTACGACCCTTCACTATGACGCTACGACCCTTCACTATGACGCTACGACCCTTCACTATGACGCTACGACCCTTCACTATGACGCTACGACCCTTCACTATGACGCTACGACCCTTCACTATGACGCTACGACCCTTCACTATGACGCTACGACCCTTCACTATGACGCTACGACCCTTCACTATGACGCTACGACCCTTCACTATGACGCTACGACCCTTCACTATGACGCTACGACCCTTCACTATGACGCTACGACCCTTCACTATGACGCTACGACCCTTCACTATGACGCTACGACCCTTCACTATGACGCTACGACCCTTCACTATGACGCTACGACCCTTCACTATGACGCTACGACCCTTCACTATGACGCTACGACCCTTCACTATGACGCTACGACCCTTCACTATGACGCTACGACCCTTCACTATGACGCTACGACCCTTCACTATGACGCTACGACCCTTCACTATGACGCTACGACCCTTCACTATGACGCTACGACCCTTCACTATGACGCTACGACCCTTCACTATGACGCTACGACCCTTCACTATGACGCTACGACCCTTCACTATGACGCTACGACCCTTCACTATGACGCTACGACCCTTCACTATGACGCTACGACCCTTCACTATGACGCTACGACCCTTCACTATGACGCTACGACCCTTCACTATGACGCTACGACCCTTCACTATGACGCTACGACCCTTCACTATGACGCTACGACCCTTCACTATGACGCTACGACCCTTCACTATGACGCTACGACCCTTCACTATGACGCTACGACCCTTCACTATGACGCTACGACCCTTCACTATGACGCTACGACCCTTCACTATGACGCTACGACCCTTCACTATGACGCTACGACCCTTCACTATGACGCTACGACCCTTCACTATGACGCTACGACCCTTCACTATGACGCTACGACCCTTCACTATGACGCTACGACCCTTCACTATGACGCTACGACCCTTCACTATGACGCTACGACCCTTCACTATGACGCTACGACCCTTCACTATGACGCTACGACCCTTCACTATGACGCTACGACCCTTCACTATGACGCTACGACCCTTCACTATGACGCTACGACCCTTCACTATGACGCTACGACCCTTCACTATGACGCTACGACCCTTCACTATGACGCTACGACCCTTCACTATGACGCTACGACCCTTCACTATGACGCTACGACCCTTCACTATGACGCTACGACCCTTCACTATGACGCTACGACCCTTCACTATGACGCTACGACCCTTCACTATGACGCTACGACCCTTCACTATGACGCTACGACCCTTCACTATGACGCTACGACCCTTCACTATGACGGTACGACCCTTCACTATGACGCTACGACCCTTCACTATGACGCTACGACCCATCAGTGCGACGGTATGACCCTTAGGCAAACACGGCGGTGGTACGACCCTTAGTAAGATACACCTGAAACCTTTGGCCTTTACTCGTAACTTGGCTATCAATGAGTCGTACCGTCGTGCTTAAGAGGTCGTACCGTCGTGCTCAAGGGTCGTACACCATCGTACTCAAGGGTCGTACACCATCGTACTCAAGGGTCGTACACCATCGTACTCAAGGATCGTACACCATCGTACTCAAAGGATCGTACACCATCGTACTCAAGGGTCGTACACCATCGTACTCAAGGGTCGTACACCATCGTACTCAAGGGTCGTACACCATCGTACTCAAGGATCGTACACCATCGTACTCAAAGGATCGTACACCATCGTACTCAAAGGATCGTACACCATCGTACTCAAAGGATCGTACACCATCGTACTCAAGGGTCGTACACCATCGTACTCAAGGGTCGTACACCATCGTACTCAAGGATCGTACACCATCGTACTCAAAGGATCGTACACCATCGTACTCAAAAGATCGTACACCATCGTACTTAAGGATCGTACACCATCGTACTCAAAGGATCGTACACCATCGTACTCAAGGGTCGTACACCATCGTACTCAAGGATCGTACACCATCGTACTCAAGGGTCGTACACCATCGTACTCAAAAGATCGTACACCATCGTACTTAAGGATCGTACACCATCGTACTCAAAGGATCGTACACCATCGTACTCAAGGGTCGTACACCATCGTACTCAAGGATCGTACACCATCGTACTCAAGGGTCGTACACCATCGTACTCAAGGGTCGTACACCATCGTACTCAAGGATCGTACACCATCGTACTCAAAAGATCGTACACCATCGTACTCAAAGGATCGTACACCATCGTACTCAAAAGATCGTACACCATCGTACTCAAGGATCGTACACCATCGTACTCAAGGATCGTACACCATCGTACTCAAGGGTCGTACACCATCGTACTCAAGGATCGTACATCATCGTACTCAAGGGTCGTACACCATCGTACTCAAGGGTCGTACACCATCGTACTCAAGGGTCGTACACCATCGTACTCAAAGGATCGTACACCATCGTACTCAAGGATCGTACACCATCGTACTCAAGGGTCGTACACCATCGTACTCAAGGGTCGTACACCATCGTACTCAAGGGTCGTACACCATCGTACTCAAAGGATCGTACACCATCGTACTCAAGGGTCGTACACCATCGTACTCAAGGGTCGTACACCATCGTACTCAATGGAATACTAGAACGAAAAACTATACCTTTGCGCGACCTATCATTCGCCTCTGATCATACAACGTATAATCAAACCGATCATGATCTAAGACATATCCAGTTCATCATCCAATTACTCGTATTAATCACTGACTTTCATTAATCATTCCTCATTAATCACAAGGGTTCCCTAATCCTCAGGAGAGATTGCGTAAAAAAAAAAAATAAAATAATCTATACTATCTATCAGACTGATCTATCTCA